>NC_091126.1:170204427-170528177 GCF_040183065.1 Periplaneta americana | reverse complement strand
GGAGCAAGAAGGGATCTCAGTCATTTAATCTGCAAGTACACGCAAAAATAAATTCAAGTAAGGATCACGCTCCCACTGCATGAGAGGTCCGCGCATTAGCTACAGCAAAACTGTTTCTGTCCCGAGCCTCTCATCTAAGGCACTCGTCATAATTTACTCGCAATATTTACGCAAATACACATTGTCGCTAACAGTGGTGCTATCTCTCAATAATGTTCAGAACGAAGGAGGTAGACAGAGAGAGAAAAAATTTCTCCCGCCAACTACGCCACACACCAACGTCATGTTCTTATGTTGGTGACATTGTGTATTTACTTAAATTTGGTGGTAAACGTAACGGCACGGTTCAAAGTGACCGTGCTAATTCTCCAGTATAGCGATTATTATTATTATTATTATTATTATTATTATTATTATTATTATTATTATTATTATTATTATATCAATGTTGTTATTGCAGTAAGCTGTGAAACATAATCTCTTTTTTGTGTCTACAGTCGTAAATTGAGTCTGTTAAGAACTACTTGCTTGCAGTTAATTCGCACAGAGCCGAGGGGTAATTATGGTACACTAACTGCCGAAGTTTTCGCACGTAGCGATAATGAGATGCGGTCGTGTTGTATTCAGACTATCACGAAAGTAACAGAAAGTTGCCGACAGGGCAGTAGCGCTGGACGCTTAATTAAGTCACGGACAGATATAAGGGAAACGCAGACCCGAAAACACGGCGTTTCTCGCCTGGGCACTCCGCCACTATCCAAACTAATTCTACATCTCTCTAATCGATGTTAAGCTCCACTGAAAATGTCTGAGGGTAGAAGAAGCTTCTGTAATCCTTTCGCGGATGAAGAAAAATACACGCAGCGGATTTCCAAAGTGAGGGGGAGATGAGGGTTGTTTTCATCTCTAGATGGTCCGGATTATGACGGAAGAGCATTTATTTTTAGTCATATTTCATAGATTATGAATATGCCGACTTTGAATATTTTAATCCGCATAAGGAAAGAAATACGTAGCCCAGTCAGTATGCTAAATGTCTTTTGTGCATGAATTTTGAGAGTGACAAGAAATGAGGTTCAAGAAAGGGGCCGAATTATGATATAGGAGATTTAGCTGACAGACTACAACGTGTTCATAACGCGTGCATACGATTCATCTGCAATACTCGTAAATTTGACCATATAACACCTTCCCTCAAGTTACTTTCATGGATGCGTCTGAAGGAACGAAGAACAATACATTCACTGTCTCTTCTGTTTAGAATCATGCATACTTCTACTCCGAATTATCTGTTATCGCGCTTTCAATGCAATACTCGTAAATTTGACCATATAACACATTCCCTCAAGTTACTTTCATGGATGCGTCTGAAGGAACGAAGAACAATACATTCACTGTCTCTTCTGTTTAGAATCATGCATACTTCTACTCCGAATTATCTGTTATCGCGCTTTCAATTTCTTACAACTCTTCGAAACCGACATCAAGCACGTCTTTCTATCCCTCAACATAGAACGTCTTTATACTCATCTTCCTATACTGTAGAAATACCTCGCCTCTGAAATTCGTTACCTAATGACGTCAGGGACTGCTGGACTTTATCACAATTCAAAATTAAATTGGAAAATTTTGTCTTAGTTAATGTTTTTTAGGTATTGCTAGAAGTATTGATTTGTGTTTTTTTTTTCTTTTTCTTTTTTAATCTAGATTAAAATTGCAATTTTCTTGTTTATGTTAGTTAATTAGTTAGGATGCAATTAATTATGATACCTGATCACTTATTTAAAGTTTGTGTGACTGCAACCTGCATATATTTTTGTGTGGCTTTACTTTGTTTATAGTGTTTTTTTCTCTCTCTTTATTTATTGTGTAGCTTTACTTTGTATATAGTGTATTTTTTTCTGTTTATTTCTATTATTGCATTTGTATTCCTGGCGTTGTGGAAGAGAAGGCCTGATGGCTTTAACTACACCAGAATAAATAAATAAATAAATAAATAAATAAATAAATAAATAAATAAATAAATAAATAAATAAAAAATAAACAAATAAATAACTTTAATTAAATTTTATTACTGTTTAAAACTTCAAATATTTTTTATTTCCATAGTTTATGTAGTTACATCTAAATTAAAAAAAAATGGAATGGTCCATATGAAAAATGTCGTGTCGAAGAATGTTTAAAGTCAATGGGTAAGTAATGATTGTATCTCTAGATGGTTACACATTTTATTGGGACATAATAAATTTTTGTAATGTTTTATAGATTATAAATTTTCGGAATTTAAACAAACGAGTTGCCCTTTTCTAAAATTCTTCAAAAAGCAAAAACACAAACAATACAATAAGATGAATGCTAACACCAACTAAAAAAACGCCACAGTAGAAACGAAGTACAGTAGTGGCAAAAAAAAAACCGGACAGACCCTTGTAGCTTATTTCAGAATCACAGATTCAAATTTTGCTAGTCACAAAACATCTAGCTTATATAATTAATTGTAACAATGAAATTTATTGCATTTGTTCGATTCTTACCGCCTTTTATTTCCTTCAGTGCCTCAAACTTACAGACGAAAAAACTTTGAGAGTTTTGTTTTCATCTAGCATCAATATTACATTTCTACCTCTATTCGGCAAAGATAACTGCGTATTTTTACATTAAATAGCAGTACATACCTCTGGCTTCACTATCCATATTGAAATTACCACAGTTTGACACAATACACAGCACAGGATTCTTTTGTATCAGCTACAAGGGTCGGTCCGGTTTTTTGCCACTACTGTAGGCTACACAACGAAAGAATTAGATCAATCGAGAAAAAAAAAACACAATGCAGTCGAGATTCTAATCAGCGGCTTTCCGGCTTGCGAGGAGACTGTGTGACTTCTTGCCACGATACTTATGATATAAGAAAGACGATTGTGTTGCTTATGTATGTTACATGGTATATTTGAGGCCATTGCACTGTTAGACTATGTCTGTACCATAAACCACTACACTGTTTGAAATTCTACCTATAATACCCAGTGACGCCCCTCCAAAGGACGTAAATTTTGGAGTTTCGAAATAAAAACATTTTAATACACTATCTGGACCCTCACTCATACATATAACTGAAAATATCTCAAATGATATTATTAAAGTTTCAATAAGAATTGAAAGGTTAAAAAAACATAGTTCATTATAGACTTTATGCTCAACCATGCCAAAATGTAGTAATTATACACCTGGTAGTAGCCTTTAATGCACCTCATTAAAGTACACCTATTCATTATAGTTCAGTTGTTCAGCCAATGAGAAATCACCATTGTAGCATTATAAAAGCGCAAGTATCGATTATTCTCGGATATGGAATCGAAAGTCAATTAGCGAAACGTCACGGAGGCTGGAAATCCAATACTGTCGCAGAAGGTTATGTTCTGTTACTATAATAATTAGCGTTAATTGTAAATAATGTTCAAATAAATTCAATTTGTCATCTCGTTTTTCAATTCTAAATCAATTTCCAGGTTATTCATTTATTTTAATAGGTTATTTTACGACGTTTTATCAACATCTAAGGTTATTTAGCGTCTGAATGAGATGAAGGTGATGATGCCGGTGAAATGAGTCCGGGGTCCAACGCCGAAAGTTACATAGCATTTGCTCATATTGGGTTGAGGGAAAACCCCGGAAAAAACCTCAGCCAGGTAACTTGCCCCGACCGGGAATCGAACCCGGGCCACCTGGTTTCGCAGCCAGACGTACTGACCGTTACTCCACAGGTGTGGACTTTTTCCAGGTTATATCAACATTAATGTTCATGTTATTCTCTAGATTATATCAAGGTCAATGACATTCGTTCCTCGGAAAAAATCAATACTTTCGCGTCTGCGCACATCTCACATTTTAGAAGGTCAGTTCCGCTTCTCACTTAGATAACCATAACATGAATACTTATGAATAATTTCAAGTTAGAAATATCGTCGAGCATAAAAAGTCGTATGAAACTTGCCTATAATGGTAATTAAGACGCTCGTATGAAAATTATGAAACGAGCGCAAGCGAGTTTCATAAACATACTTGCGTCTTAAGTACTACCATTATAGGCTCGTTGCATAATGTACTATTAAAATTCGGATTTGATAAATACTGTTCAGTTGGGAAATTAAGCTTACGTACTGAGATCTCCAAGACATATGGTCATCAAATGTAACACCGAAAAATTTAGTAGTTTTATATTAGCGAAATAGGCCTATTGATCTGGAACATACTTATTAATGCTTTTCATATTTTTCTTTTCTGAGTTATCAAAGTGAATACAAGCCGTCATATTAAGGGGAGACAGAGGTGAATATTTCAAAATCAACAAAATTTATCCGATTTGTTTGAAATTGATCATGGATACTATGTTATTAGTAATGGACATACCAAGATTAAACTTTCTAAGTACAATAGTTCTGTAAATATTAATAATTTTATAAAACTTTATATCGTTTGATATAAAATGCTCCATGCACCATATTGTAAGAAATTTTCAATATTTCTTTTTATTTATATGTTCAGAGAAGGTATATGAATAATGATAAGTATTATGGGAATAATATAGTAATACAGTTATCTTGGTTTTAATTTCATACTTTTAAAGGGCACAAAATCAAAAACTAACATCGGAATATGAAAATAAAGATAATCAAATTGGAAAAAAACAAATTTTCATTTTTTCTTCAGTTTTGTTCGAAAATTTCACCTCTTCCTCCCCTTAACAATAAAAATAACAGATTGTTATCAAACCAGGTTTTGAGATCTTTTACCAGTTAACAAGTTTTCTCTAAATTCTGTTCATTTGCGTCTTTTACAAGAGCAATATTATCAGCATACATTCGCGCATTGAAAATTGTGTGATTGCGAAATCTTTGACGGCGTCTTCCCTTTGTTGGCCCAGACTTAGCTCAGCCAGGCAGACTTGTATCTGATATCTCGCCGTGTACAAGTGAGACAATTTCGCGAGCAAGACGTGATGAGACGGAGTCCAAAGCTGCGCGCAGAACAGAAAATAAGCTAAAAACACCAAGAAATGTTAATTAAGAAACCAAATGAAACAAGGCAGGCGGGGAAGAGGGTTGCAGATCTTAGCGTCGGAACGGGGGCTCTCTGAGAGGCAATAGAGTGGAGATGAAAGGCGCGGGGAGGGGAGGAGCCTCGCTCGTTCTGTTTCAAGGTTATTTACTGGCATACGCGAGAACCCTGCTTTGCTGCAGGCTTAGAATCTTCCCTTTCATAATTAGCGCATTCGTCTTTTGTTTTTGTGTCAAGCCACTTAGCGAGGTTCTCTGTCATAATACAATCCTCACTACATACATGCGACTCTCCGGGAGCCGAACGGATGATATTACGAGTTGATGTCCAGGCTTGCTCTACACGAGTTTTTGTGCTCAAAGATGGGGTTGGTGCGGGTTCGGTCAATCCTAAAGTTACTCACGGATTGAGAAACTGTTCGATTTGTAAGTGACATTCTGCTCAACGTAGAGGAAATGTGAAAGACATAACAAAATAATGATAGATTGATATATAGGGACATCATTTTATTTTTACTAACATATTTAATATTAACTTGGCTATACCTCTGGATCAACGCCGTTTGCTACCCCCTTCCACGACTGAAGTTCAATGATACTGGCGTAATATACAAACAAATCACTTTACTAGGTATACGAGGGAAGAAAAGTAGTTCATCCATTTACACTAAACTAGGAAATATCGCGCTTTTGAGTTTGATAATTTTCATTAGGTTTTTGTTTAATCAAAATACAGTACTGTATTAACAATGAGTGTATTTACTCACGAACTGACCTGTGCAATCGGACGTATTCATTATGCAGTGTAATCTATATTATACTGTCTACAGCACATTAGCGTACAATTTAGGGAATGAAGTTAAATTGAAAAATAATCATAATATGGATATTTAAACACAATTTTTAAATGGTGGCCGTTCACTTCGATACAGGCTTCAGTTCTAATGTGCATATTATCGGACTATAAACTATTGTACCTAATCCCAATTATCAGTTTCGTCCTTCGTACTAGTAACTCATGTTGAAATAATTCTGTACATACTCTATAAAAGAGTACCTTACGTAATGTAAATTCAATCTTCACTTCTGCCCGATCCGAAAAGATAAAATTACTCAGACATGCTATCTAGTGTCCGTTCAAGTGGTTATGTCGTAGGGTCGTAGAAAGGGAGGAAATCACGCGACAGTTAATTACTTAACGAACCACTTTTATTTAAGTTATTTTAAACGGTTGTGTAATATTACGTAGACGTCCAATTCCTAACAGAAGTTAATGATTTCAGAAAAGCGTTAAGACAGCCCAGCCACTAGCCTTTACAGAGAGGCGAATAGAAGCTGGTGGGGAAACCGGGATGCGACGTAGGCAAATGGACGACAGTACCTGTCCGAAAATGATTCAATATTGAAAGCTCTTTCGTCACTGGAAAACGCGAACATATTTTTGGAACGTACCGTTTACTATGACCGTAAGGCTACTATGACTGTATATGCGGTCTTGGATCTGTGTGCAGGACGGTTGAACTTCATTAGTAGAAGAGGTGGGAGTGAAGTACATTCAAAAACTCAGGTACGATAAAAATTGAAGTAAAAATAAAATGATGTCCCTGTATAAAGAAAAAATCAATACAGAAACGTGAGGAATAAGACAAACCAATGGAAAAATGTAGAACAATAATTCGTTAGAAAAGAGAGAGGAAGTGAAGAGGAGAAAATCAAGGCAACACGTAATGAAAGACAGACAGGCCTGAAGAAACTCAAAAGAACTGAGGAAGATGAGAAAGACCAGAAAGAAATGTAAGAGATTAAAGGAATATAAGAGAGACTGCAGGAAAATGAGACGGGCCGGAGGAAAGTGAGAGAGACCGGAAAAATATGAGCAAGACATTAGAAACATGAGGAAGACCGGAGAAATATGAAGGGTATAGAAAATAACGAGCTCGATTCACTTTTTTAATGAGTTATGTTGTTGTGTGGAGCAGGATTCCATGTAATTTAATTCTACGAATGAAATAATGTGACAATGTGGACAGTCTAAGTGCTATGAGAGATTTTAGATTTGGCATACAAGAGACTAGGTGTGGAGGAACACCGGAAAGGCGTCGGGAACACGGGAAAGGCGTCAGGAATACGGGAAAGTTGTCAGGAATACGGGAAAGGTGTCAGGAATACGGGAAAAACGTCAGGAATACGGGAAAGACGTCAGGAATACGGGAAAGACGTCAGGAATACGGGAAAGGCGTCGGGAATACGGGAAAGGCGTCAGAGATACGGGAAAGGCGTCAGGAATACGGGAAAGGCGTCGGGAATACGGGAAAGACGTCGGGAATACGGAAAAGGCGTCGGGAATACGGGAAAGGCGTCAGGAATACGGGAAAGACGTCAGAAATACGGGAAAGACGTCAGGAATACTGGAAAGGCGTCAGGAACACGGGAAAGGCGTCAGGAATACGGGAAAGACGTCGGGAATACGGGAAAGGCGTCAGGAATACGGGAAAGACGTCAGGAATACCGGAAAGGCGTCAGGAATACCGGAAAGGCGTCAGGAATACGGCAAAGACGTCAGGAATACGGGATAGGAGTCAGGAATACGGGAAAGACGTCAGAAACACGTGAAAGGCGTCAGGAATACGGGAAAGGCGTCAGGAATACGGGAAAGGCGTCAGGAATACGGGAAAGGCGTCAGGAATACGGGAAAGGCGTCAGGAATACGGGAAAGGCGTCAGGAATACGGGAAAGGCGTCAGGAATACGGGAAAGGCGTCAGGAATACGGGAAAGGCGTCAGGAATACGGGAAAGGCGTCAGGAATACGGGAATAGCGTCAGGAATATCGGAACGGCTCTCAGGAATACGGAAAGGCGTCAGGAATACCGGAAAGGCGTCAGGAATACGGGAAAGACGTCAGGAATACGGGATAGGAGTCAGGAATACGGGAAAGGCGTCAGGAATACGGGATAGGAGTCAGGCATACGGGAAAGACGTCAGGAATACGAGAAAGGCGTCAGGAATACGGGAAAGGGACAGGAATACGGGAAAGGGTCAGGAATACGGGAAAGGCCTCAGGAATACGGGAAAGACGTCAGAAACCTGGGAAAACGTGTAGAAGATGGGGAAGACGTGAGGAACGCGGGAATGTCTTTGAGGAACACCTGAAAGGCGTGAAAACACGGGAATGACTTATTGAATGTAGAAAAGGTGGCGGTGACATGAGAAAGACGTGAGGAACATATGGAAGAATTGAGGAATATGATAATTATAAAGGACATAATACTTGAGGAATATGAGAAATACCTGAGGGAAATGAGAAGAACCTGAGACAATTGGGAAAGATGTGAGAGAAATGAAAAGGAGTTAGAAAAATGAGACAATCCTGATTGAAATGGGAAAAACCTGACTGAAATCGGGAGGAAGTGATTGAAATTTAAGGACTTGATGAACGTGAGAAAAGAATGGAGAACATGAGAAATATTTGAGGAAGAAATAAAACAATTGAGGAACATGAGAAATGCATAAAAACATGATAAATTGCTAAGAAAATTACGTTTAAAGCCGAGAATGAATAAGAAAGACAAGAGAAAAACAAAAGAACATGGTGAAAAGTGGAAAAAGGTGGTTGAATGAAAGTTCCTATGATAGGTGGTAGGTCTGACGAAAGAGAAAATAGGCCTTAACTGAGACATGAGCAATGTATGAGGAAAAGCGAAATATTTCACGAAAGAAGCAGACATATGAGCGAATAATTAACGAAAATAGTAAGGGACAAGAATGAGAAAGGAAATTGATTGTGAAGAAAGAGCTAGAAAGACGTAAATCACAATCTAGGCCTACTCGAGATTAAGATTAGACGCGGTACAGGGAGGTCACATGAATCTGGCCGCGAGCAGTTTGGAAGCACATTATATTTGTACAGGGACATCATTTTATTTTTACTTCAATTTTTATTGTACCTGAGTTTTTGAAAATACTTCACTCCCACCCCTTCTACTAATGAAGTTCAACTGTGCTCCACACAGATCCAAGACCGCATATACAGTCATAGTAGCCTTACGGTCATAGTGAACACTGCGATCCAAAAATATGTTCGCGTTTTCCAGTGACGAAAGATCTTTCAATATTGCATCATTTTCCATTTGCCTACGTCGCATCCCGGTTTCCCCCACCTGCTTCTATTCGCCTCTCTGTAAATGCTAGTGGCTGGGCTGTCTTAACTCTTTTCTGGGAACATTAATTTCTGTTAGGAATTGGACGTCTAAGTAATATTATACCCATACAATTGTTTAAAATAACTTAAATAAAAGGGCCTTGTTAAGTGATTAACTGTCACGTGATTTCCTCCCTTTCTACGACGCAGCGACGTAACCACTTGGACGGGCAGTAGATAGCAAGTCTGAGAAATTTTATCTTTTCGGATCAGGCAGAAGTAAATATTGAATTTACAGTACGTAAGATCTCTTTTATAGAGTAGGTACAGAATTATTTCAACATGATTTACTGATACGAAGTACGAACCTGGTAATTGGAATTACGTACGGTACTCCATAGTGCGATAATATGCACATTAGAACTGAAGCCTGTATCGAAATGAACGGCCAACATTTTCAAAAATGTGTTTAAATATCCAAATTATGATTATTTTTCAATTTAACTTCATTCTCTATATTGTACGCTAATGTGTTGTAGACAGTATAATATACACTGCTTAATGAATACGTCCGCATGGACAGCTCAGTTCGTGAGTAAAGACACTCACTGTTAATACTGTACTGTATTTTGATTAAACAAAAATCTAATGAAAGTTATCAAACTCAAAATCGCGATATTTCTTTGTTTACGTAAATGGTTGAACTGCATTTCTTCTCTCCTATGCCTAGTAAAATGATTTTTTTGTATATTACGCCAGTATCATCGAACTCCAGTCGTGGAAGGGGGTAGCAAACGGTGTTTTCCAGTTCTTAATCGTTGATCCAACGGTATAGCCAGGTTAATATTAGAAATGTTAGTAAAAATGAAATGATGTATCTGTACAAGTCGAGTTGGGGGCAAGAATTTAGAACGTGCAGATCCAGTGTTTCGCGGCAAACTGTTTGCAAACCGCGACAAATCCTGGTGAAACCACCGAGAGATTTCCGCTTTCGCGGCTTGCATAAACCTGCCAGTTGGCTATGGCCGACATCTCGCCCACCAACCCTGCAGCTTTGCTCTACCACCGGCGAAGGAAGAAGCAAGGTGCTAAGTTCTGAACCCAAAGACCTGTAGCACAATATCTTACCCAGTGCAAGCAGAACTTGAATATGAAATGTATTATTCCCTAATGGTCTTACCAATAAAAATTATTATACAGATGTTTAACTGTCTTACTATTATTATTATTATTATTATTATTATTATTATTATTATAGATTTATTAATTTGTCCTACAGAATAATATCTGTAATATTGACAATTAATATTTGAAGAGAAAAATTCGCTCCGGCGCCGAGGATAGAACCCGGGTCCTTGGTTCTACGTACCAAGCGCTCTGACCACTGAGCTACGCCGAATTCAATCCACAGCACCGGACCGAACCCACCTCCTTCAATGTTTCCCTTTTTGGCGTGACTCCAAGTTAGGCACAAGTCAGGCCACAAAGGGAAACATTGAAGGAGGAGGGTTCGGTCCGGTGCTTGGATTTAATTCGGCGTAGCTCAGTGGTCAGAGCGCTTGGTACGTAGAACCAAGGATCCGGGTTCGATCCCCGGCGCCGGAGCGAACATTTCTCCTCAAATATTGTCTTATACTTGCACAATGAATAGCTCGTTTAGGCCTATAAATCGTGCGTAAATTCCTGACTAATAATCACTACATACATCGTGTATAACAGTACAATCATTACACAGCTACGTCATAGTTTCGTCATTACTTCATTACGAAAGGTAATAGAATAGCTGAGGTTCTCTATTGCATCCGATAGTGCGCGCTAGTGTGCTGCGCTAAGTATCGATAGTACAACTGGGCCTGATCGATTACGATTCTATTTTTTTGGTTATTCTGTTCTCTTTGGTTTGTTCTTCTGTGGTTAAAAGCAACCATCAACATAAAATGATAAACTATGCGAACAGCTGTTAGAGGTACAGCTATTTTTTCTCTATATATAAATAAATAAATAAATAATTAAGTAAATAATTAAGTGAATAAATAAATAAATAAATAAATAAATAAATAAATAAATAAATAAATAAATAAATAAATAAATAAATAAATAAATAAATAAATAAATGTTTTCTAAACATAACTGACACTTTTTGCAATAATTTCGTTTTTGTGTTTCATTTCAAGGTAACTGAAAGTGTTTCCTCATAATTGAAAAAATTGAAACAGACACAAAATAAATAATCTGCAATTACAATAATTAAAATAATTCATTCAGTCATTCTCTGAACATAGTGAGCAACACTAGGTGGAAAAAAACTTTTAATATCCTTACGCATGCATATTTATGCATAAACCTGTAAAATGTCAGAATTATTTACAACAAATATGCTTGGGGACAAAAAGGACCCCAGATGAGTAACATGAAATTCTAGAGCAGGTAAGTTGCGTGGGTTAAGCAAACTGATTAACCTAAATTCACAAGCATAAACAATTCATGAATAGGGCTATGAGAATGCAGGAATTTTGTTAATAATTATATTCTGAATCTTTTCTCTTGGCCTTCAAAGCTCTAAGAAAATTAGGGAGTGTAGGCCATAGTACGTGAATAGTGATCTCATTTTTATAACATCTGAGATTAATAGAATCTAGAGGGACATATTTATTCCTCGTACCAAAATTATAAATGTTTTGATTAGTACGAAGTCTATGTTGGTTTTTAACATAAAAATACCACCAGGGAAAGAATGTAGTCAACAAAGTAAGGATATTTCCGATTGCGGAACTCTTTTTGTCTACACTATGATATATTCGTACTTTTCGTTTCACTATGTTTACTTGTTCAGACGTTTTATTTCATATGATGACTGTTTTGTAAACCAATTCACCGACAGGGGCACTGCCTAGGGTGCGCTACAATAGGCTGGTCTACGCTACACTCGCGAAAAGGCGAGATATTGGAGAGTTGTTGGAATGCCACAGGAGAATCGAAACCGGAGCTCCGGAGTTAAACCCATTTCTTACTTTGAACACGGGTTTGTCCAACGCAAGTCATAAATCGGAGATACGCCTGGGATTGAACCGGAACCAACGTGTTCAAAAGTTATAAGCGACTCTAATGTAACATTTTTGGACATTTTTACCCAGCGGTTAGCGGCGTACAGTGCTGAATACAAGGACGCAATTTTACGTCAGAATAATATAAAAATGTTGTTCAATATGCTTGTTATATACTGGACATCAAGCTACGAGACAGAATGACAATCGAAACACTACAAAGACTGACGAACACTACTGACGCAGCAGAACGAGCCACGGCAACGAAGTGGACCTGGGGGGGGGACTTGTGGCGAGATTACATCATCAGACAAGATGGACCCATGCAGTCACGATGTGGAACCCCTACTTCGGAAAGAGAGGGCAGGGAAGACCACGTCTCAGATGGTCTGACATATGTACCAAATAGGTGGGGAAACAATGGTCGAGGACAGCAAAGAACAGAATTTTGTGGAAAGAACAAGGGAAAGTCATTGTAAATAGATAACGTAATCAGTGTTAAGATATTGTAAATAGCAAAGTCAGTATTACTGAGAGTGTGAGACAAGTTCTATAAATAGTAAAATCAGTGAATAATTTCAAGTGAAAAATTGTTCTGGGTCCGGGTATCGATCCCGGTACCTCTGGTTGAACGTACCAGCGCTCTACCAACTGAGCTACCCGGGAACTCCACCCGACACCGTCTCAACTTTTCCCTTTATATCCACACAACTCGCGTGGGCTGACCAAACGCCAGAGACCCACATCGAGTGCACACAATCTCTGTGTGACTTGGAATTGTGGTCCCGGGATCGATACCCGGCCCCGGAACAATTTTTCCCTTGAAATTATTCAAATCTGCTTTACAGGGAGCTTTACCTGAAAGACTAGATTTGCACAGTAAAGTCAGTGTTGAGAAAGTGTCAGTTAAACAATGTAAATAGCAATCAGTGTTTGTCAAAGTGCTGGTGTTAGTATAATGTGGGCAGTGCAAAAAAATGAACAAAGAACAGAGTGTTGAGGCTAGTTGAAGTCTAACAGGGTTATTAACCATGTCACAAAAGTAGTATACACGACAAGCTCGTCTGGATTGGCTCACCAAGCAAGTACATTTGAGCTATCCCTGTCGAGGGGGTTATAACCCCATCACAGGAGGCCTGTGCCCAACATGGGACATCATGGCTAACATTCACCCATTCATTCATTCATTCATTCATTCATTCTTGTTATATTTGTGGAATCATGACCAATCCTTCGTTATGGACTTTTGTGTATCACAATATGAAACATGTTGCGGAAAAGCGTTTATTTAAGGAACAGTAATCAATAAAATGAATACAGAAATAGACCTCACAGATGAAACGGAACCACTTCATTGTGGCACACGCCAGAAAAATCGAGATAACATCCACAGATTCAATGCAATGCTTGTTACTGGAAGACTTGTATATTACTCGTATCTGATTAATGAACTTTCTTTTGCAGTTGTTTCCAGAAAAATAAAAGCCGTCTATTACGCACAAAATATTGAAGTCTCCGAGTTAGGCCAAAGAGTCTTCATATCAATTCTAAAATTTCCGTTACAGTTTAAAAATTGCTTTTAAGTTCTCACTTTCAGTTGCGCAAGCTTGGTTTGGTCGTATGTGACGGCATTTGGGGAGCATTTTTAATAGACCGTGACAAAACAGAAATAGATCTGTCAGTTACGATCACACATAAAACTGACTCCAATATTGATCGTTCCAAGCTTCAACTACTTTGTTAACAATTTAAAGCTTCAATGGAACCCAGAAACAAGAGAAAGAGATACAATACTAGAAGCAATGGCCAAATTAAGTACGTTAAACTGGAAGTGTAGCTTTTACTCTATGCATATGAAGTACTAAGAAAATTTATTTTAATGGAACGAAAGTTCTATCTATAGATTACCTGGAAAACGTAATTCTTGATACTGGACAGTAGTCTTCGACATGTTCTCTTTATACATTTTTGTATTAAAACTATTCACCGTATTTAGCTCATATTCAATACCTTCCAGTTAATTTAACTGGGGATGATGCGAATTAAATACAACAATTTCATTGAAATGATTACACTGGACTTTATTCTAAGAAAAACTCAATACAAATAGCGATTTGTTTCGAGTAGAAACTAGGAAATAAGTTTGCTGAAAGAAATCAAATGAGACATAATTACAGTTAGACGCATTTCTTGTTTTCGAACACAGATTATGAAAATATTAATCGATTTATCAACATTTACCATTTAGATTGAGGTATACATCGACTCTTAGGATAAAAATCCACAGTTTTTCTTTAATGTTTTTCAAACTTTGGTGATATGATTCTTGGGAGTAAACTAAGCAATTTATATAGGCCTAATTCAAACTTCAAAATCGAATTTGGAGACCCAAAGAAAAAATGTGTGTGTGTGCGTGCGTGCGTGTGTGTGTGTGTAATTTTGTACTGGCCTAACTCCATTAGAAACTGACCTAGGAAAAAATTCTTTCGCCAAAATGAGCCCCTACATGTGGAGAATGTTAAATACTAAAATTATTTATTTATCTTGAACCATTCAAACGATGTGGCACATTATACAAGAACTTTAGAAAAAATTAAATTTGCATATTTTTGGAATAAAATAATTATAATCGACCGAATATAAGATGTTTCATTCATTCATTCATTTTATTCCATAGATCTTATATCAGCAATGAAGCTTTAACATGTGGAACAAGTCAAAATTTTACAATATCACAATTACAATTTTTACAAATTTTTACAGTTTTACAATTTAGTAATTTTCTACAATTTTTACAATTTTGTGCAATTTTTTACAATATTTTGGCGAGATGTAGTGAGATAAGGTGAGGTCCGAGGATTCGCCAAAAGATTACCCGGCATTTGCCTTTTGGTTGGGGAAAACCTCGGAAAAACCCAACCAGGTAATCAAATCAAAGGGGTGAAATGAAGTGATGCCGAGGACTCGCAGTAATTATAATCGACCGAATATAAGATGTTTCATTCATTCATTCATTCATTCATTCATTCATTCATTCATTTTATTCCATAGATCTTATATGAGCAATGAAGCTTTAACATGTGGAACAAGTCAAAATTTTACAATATCACAAATACAATTTTTACAAATTTTTACAGTTTTACAATTTAGTAATTTTCTACAATTTTTTACAATTTTGTGCAATTTTTTACAATATTTTGGAGAGATGTAGTGAGATGAGGTGAGGTCCGAGGATTCGCCAGAAGATTATTCGGCATTTGCCTTTTGGTTGGGAAAAACCTCGGAAAAACCCAAGCAGGTAATCAAATCAAAGGGGTGAAATGAAGTGATGCCGAAGACTCGCCATAGTTTACAACGTGTTTAAGCTTCAATTTGGTACCTCCATGAAGTCTTTTGTCTAATTGAAATTATTCTTTTAGTCCGTCGGAAGGATAACAAATATCTCAAATGTGAACTAGGAGAAAACAGACGTTGAAGATGGCGTAAAATGTAGAAAGTACAGCGCGCTTATATTATAAAAGCCCAAATAATTATGAAATTATTGAGGTAATGGGTACAAGTTCTATATTTTTTAAAACTATAAGAAATGGGCGTCTAATGAGGAAAAAAAAACATTATTTAGCAAAATTTTTAAGACTTCTGACATTTTTATAGTCGATGTACACCTTAAGGAAGAACCTATTTACGCCTAATATTCATAATAAAGCCACCGGCGTAGCTCAGTCGGCTGAGACGCCTGCATACCGATTCGGAGTTCTGTTCGAGCTTGGGTTTCATTTCCGCGGATTACCTGGTTGGATTTTTTCCGAGTTTCCCCAATCGTAAGGCGAGTGTCAGGTAATCCACTGCGAATCCTCGCCCTCATTTCGCCAAATACCATCTCGCTATCATCAATCGCATCTACGTTAAATAACATAGTATTTTATACAGCGTCATTAAATAACAAAGTAAACAGAAATAAATACATTTATAATATGGCAATGGAGACATTTTATTCTGCTGTTGTATTCTTTTAGTAATTATTCTACATTTTATATGGCCACAATGTACGAAGAGCAGTGCCACTTGTTATGGTTGTAAGAGTAGTAGCTTTGTTCCAGTAGAAGCAGTGCCATTGTTGTAGTTGTAAGAGCAGTGCCCCTTGTTATGGTTGTAAGAGTAATAGCTTTGTTCTAGTAGAAGCAGTGCCATTGTTGTTGTAAGGAGTGCCCCTTTTTATGGTTGTAAGAGTAGTAACTTTGTTGTAGTAGGAGCAGTGCCATTGTTGTAGTTGTAAGATCAGTGCCCCTTGTTATGGTTGTAAGAGTAGTAGCTTTGTTGTAATAGGAGCAGTGCCTTCGTTGCTCTTGTAACAGCAGTGTTTTTTGGAGTTGTAGATGTAACAGCAGTGTTTTTTGGAGTTGTAGATGTAACAGCAGTGTTTTTTGGAGTTGTAGATGTAACAGCAGTGTTTTTTTGGAGTTGTAGATGTAACAGCAGTGTTTTTTTGGAGTTGTAGATGTAACAGCAGTGTTCTTTTGGAGTTGTAAATGTTACAGCAGTGCTTTTTGGAGTTGTAGATGTAACAGCAGTGTTTTTTGGAGTTGTAGATTTAACAGCAGTGTTTTTTGGAGTTGTAGATGTAACAGCAGTGTTTGTTTGGAGTTGTAGATGTAACAGCAGTGTTTTTTTGGAGTTGTAGATGTAACAGCAGTGTTCTTTTGGAGTTGTAGATATAACAGCAGTGTTTTTTTGGAGTTGTAGATGTAACAGCAGTGTTTGTTTGGAGTTGTGGATGTAACAGCAGTGTTTTTTTGGAGTTGTAGATGTAACAGCAGTGTTCTTTTGGAGTTGTAAATGTTACAGCAGGGCTTTTTGGAGTTGTAGATGTAACAGCAGTGTTTTTTGGAGTTGTAGATATAACAGCAGTGTTTTTTTGGAGTTGTAGATGTAACAGCAGTGTTTGTTTGGAGTTGTAGATGTAACAGCAGTGTTTGTTTGGAGTTGTAGATGTAACAGCAGTGTTCTTTTGGAGTTGTAAATGTAACAGCAGTGTTCTTTTGGAGTTGTAGATATAACAGCAGTGTTTTTTTGGAGTTGTAGATGTAACAGCAGTGTTTGTTTGGAGTTGTGGATGTAACAGCAGTGTTTTTTTGGAGTTGTAGATGTAACAGCAGTGTTTTTTGGAGTTGTAGATGTAACAGCAGTGTTTTTTGGAGTTGTAGATGTAACAGCAGTGTTTTTTGGAGTTGTAGATGTAACAGAAGTGTTTTTTGGAGTTGTAGATATAACAGCAGTGTTTTTTGGAGTTGTAGATGTAACAGCAGTGTTTTTTGGAGTTGTAGATGTAACAGCAGTGT
Source organism: Periplaneta americana (assembly GCF_040183065.1). Classification (NCBI taxonomy): domain Eukaryota; kingdom Metazoa; phylum Arthropoda; class Insecta; order Blattodea; family Blattidae; genus Periplaneta; species Periplaneta americana. The sequence continues at coordinate 170,510,598 of NC_091126.1, read as the reverse complement.
TTTTTTGGAGTTGTAGATGTAACAGCAGTGTTCTTTTGGAGTTGTAAATGTAAAAGCAGTGTTTTTTGGAGTTGTAGATGTAACAGCAGGGTTTTTTGGAGTTGTAGATGTAACAGCAGTGTTTTTTTGGAGTTGTAGATGTAACAGCAGTGTTTTTTTGGAGTTGTAGATGTAACAGCAGTGTTCTTTTGGAGTTGTAAATGTTACAGCAGTGCTTTTTGGGGTTGTAGATGTAACAGCAGTGTTTTTGGAGTTGTAGATATAACAGCAGTGTATTTTGGAGTTGTAGATGTAACAGCAGTGTTTGTTTGGAGTTGTAGATGTAACAGCAGTGTTTTTTTGGAGTTGTAGATGTAACAGCAGTGTTTTTTTGGAGTTGTAGATGTAACAGCAGTGTTCTTTTGGAGTTGTAAATGTTACAGCAGTGCTTTTTGGGGTTGTAGATGTAACAGCAGTGTTTTTGGAGTTGTAGATATAACAGCAGTGTTTTTTTGGAGTTGTAGATGTAACAGCAGTGTTTGTTTGGAGTTGTAGATGTAACAGCAGTGTTTTTTTGGAGTTGTAGATGTAACAGCAGTGTTCTTTTGGAGTTGTAAATGTTACAGCAGTGCTTTTTGGAGTTGTAGATGTAACAGCAGTGTTTTTTGGAGTTGTAGATATAACAGCAGTGTTTTTTTGGAGTTGTAGATGTAACAGCAGTGTTTGTTTGGAGTTGTAGATGTAACAGCAGTATTTTTTTGGAGTTGTAGATGTAACAGCAGTGTTCTTTTGGAGTTGTAGATATAACAGCAGTGTTTTTTTGGAGTTGTAGATGTAACAGCAGTGTGTTTTTGGAGTTGTAGATGTAAGAGCAGTGTGTTTTTGGAGTTGTAGATGTAACAGCAGTGTTCTTTTGGAGTTGTAAATGTTACAGCAGTGCTTTTTGGAGTTGTAGATGTAACAGCAGTGTTTTTTGGAGTTGTAGATATAACAGCAGTGTTTTTTTGGAGTTGTAGATGTAACAGCAGTGTTTGTTTGGAGTTGTAGATGTAACAGCAGTGTTTTTTTGGAGTTGTAGAGGTAACAGCAGTGTTCTTTTGGAGTTGTAGATATAACAGCAGTGTTTTTTTGGAGTTGTAGATGTAACAGCAGTGTTTGTTTGGAGTTGTGGATGTAACAGCAGTGTTTTTTTGGAGTTGTAGATGTAACAGCAGTGTTCTTTTGGAGTTGTAAATGTTACAGCAGTGCTTTTTGGAGTTGTAGATGTAACAGCAGTGTTTTTTGGAGTTGTAGATATGACAGCAGTGTTTTTTTGGAGTTGAGGATGTAACAGCAGTGTTTGTTTGGAGTTGTAGATGTAACAGCAGTGTTCTTTTGGAGTTGTAAATGTAACAGCAGTGTTCTTTTGGAGTTGTAGATATAACAGCAGTGTTTTTTTGGAGTTGTAGATGTAACAGCAGTGTTTGTTTGGAGTTGTGGATGTAACAGCAGTGTTTTTTTGGAGTTGTAGATGTAACAGCAGTGTTCTTTTGGAGTTGTAAATGTTACAGCAGTGCTTTTTGGAGTTGTAGATGTAACAGCAGTGTTTTTTGGAGTTGTAGATATAACAGCACTGTTTTTTTGGAGTTGTAGATGTAACAGCAGTGTTTGTTTGGAGTTGTAGATGTAACAGCAGTGTTCTTTTGGAGTTGTAAATGTAACAGCAGTGTTCTTTTGGAGTTGTAGATATAACAGCAGTGTTTTTTTGGAGTTGTAGATGTAACAGCAGTCTCTCCATTGCAGTTGTATCAGCAGTGCCTTTGTTGAAGTTTTAAGAACAGTACTGATGTTATATTTGTAAAAGTAATTTTAGTTTTAATTTCATTCTATAGTTCTAGCTATAGTGTCTTTGTTATAGTTTTAATAGTGCTTTTGTTGTGATGTTAGTAGTGGACAAAATCCTTGATGGGGGTAACTGACTAACGAGAAAATCACTCACTTATTTCAGGGTTAAAGCAGTGACTACATTTTCGTTTTGTAATCTCTCGAAGGCTATTGCATGTGTACAGAAACAAGTCCACACAATACGAAATGAAGTTTTGGCTTCACAAATTACACTTTTGCGGGCTGTAAGGGGTGGTCCCCCTCCCGCCTTTGTCTACTTTCGAGTCAAAGAAAATTTTGTCGATATTCATGCACATGCAATGGCCACGGAATTAGTTGAGCAATAAGGGCGAAGCTTCTCCCATCCCTTGTTGTCACTTCAGAAGTTGCTCTCACCCAGTTGTAATTTGTCGTCGCGACCAGTTGTTGGTTAGGATGCTTTTTTTTTTCCATTTCACTTTTTCTTGCGCTTCCTTCATCTCTGTCGATAGCTTGAGAATAATGAACAGAAGGGTTTGAAGGGGCGGGGTGAGGGGGTGTTCGGGGGGGGGTGACGTGCCTCCGGGAGTCCAGTCACGGAACTCGCAAATTGCTAAAACTCTCCACGAATTTTAAAACGTTCAAATTACAGAATTCTTTTCTTCCTTTTTTTCTTACCACCCATTTCTTTCCTTTCTGACACTCCAACTCTACTTCACACAAAAGGAAAAAAATTATGTTGGTGAATTGTAAAAATGGAAATAATACTTCGAGAAAGAAATTGAAATAAATTAATCTACTTTGGCTAACATATCGTTTACTGTTTCCTACATAAGGAATATGTTCGAAAGTTTAATGTCCGGATTTTGAATTTCTTACAAATTCACTGTGCATTGTACTGTACTGTTCGTGTAAGCAATTTAAATTCATACAGATTTCTATTTGACACTTAAATATTTTTAAATATACTGAACCAGATAAGCAAGATATTATACTTGAAATATAAAGGGTGTGAGTATACTTGCAAGTATTTTGAAATTTAAAAGAAATACACAGAAAATTATACTGCATTGTTTTCCTTACTGAGGAGAGTCTAATACTTGCACAGTAGCCTAAAGCATATGGTGTTGACTTCATTATGGAATGATTATTGAAGTCCTCAGGACCGCATTCCTGATTAACTGTTTCATATGGTCAGCTAGTGATGGGTGTATCCGAATAAAACAACACGAATTATTCGGTTGTTGTAATTTCTCGAGATATATCTCGAATCGTGACCAAGTACCGTCAAATGGGGTAACTCTGCACCTGCAGGGGTAACTTTGCACCAACTATGAAGAATTTTATATAAGTATAGGGGTGTTTACGTGAACCAAATTTATCTGTTCATTACTTCCACCAATAGATGGCATATGTGTACAGTATTTTTCCACTGTTTGTGGTCACAGAATTTGCTTATGGTATTTCTATAACTTAACAACAGAACGTGTGCATAATTTGATTGAAATATAGATCAAATTAATTATCTTTCATCACAGATGATGTGCACAATCTCGAGATAAGATATATGTGCATCTCTTCCTTATTCATCCATTTAGACTTTCTAGTTTCGCTTGTGTAGCTGTTTTGTCGGCAAATGGTGTTACAGAATAATTTCCTAATCAAGGTGAATTTGAGATTAAATTGGGTTTAGTATGCACAATAACACAAACGAAGATTTTTTAAAATTTTAATTCTATTATTTTGATTTGAGGACCTTTCATAAAGTTTAAAAACGCTTACTGCAATTAACACTTTGTATTACAGCTAAATTACTTGAATTTGTTTTCCTTTTTATTACATATTAAAGTCATACATGGTCTCTCACTCCCAAACTTGGCAACAATCTCCAAATATGCCAAAGGAAAATGCTGAGAAGGATACTAGGCTTATCACTGAGGGACAGAGTTCCAAACGAAGTGCTCCAAAATATGTCAGCAATTGAAAATCCAGTACTGTAAGCCACCAACACCAAATGGAAGTGGGGAGGCCATGTTATAAGACTTAGAGACGGAAATAGTGCAAATGAACTTAAAGGGACGATATTATGGAATATGAATGGGAGGATGTAATTGGGAGACTAAATTCACCCAAGAAAAAGTATCAAGAAAGGGCTTGCTTATATTCCATTTCAGTACTTAACACAGAATAATACGTATAATTTTTTGCAGTTATTCACGTGCTGTTACCCCGACTTGTCATTCGAAAGAACTGAACATATTTTTGAAACAACATTTTAGAAGAATGTGACCACTTATATTGAAATTTTGTGTAGTTTTTCGAAAAAGTTTTGTCCGTGTTACTATTTATAGCAGTTTTTGAATCTGTGTTTCCATTTTTTTTGTTCCTGATACAGTATATTTTCATTGCTTAACACGTGAATGGTGCAATGTAACACTAGCAGTGGCAAACTTTGCACCACCACTCTTAAAACTCTGGCGGTGCAAAGTAATCTCCCAACTATGTGCAACTTTGCATCAAAGATTTGGCAGATTATAAGTTTCAAAATACATTTATTTTCGAAGATATGACTGACTTAATACATTCTCGCATACCCCTAGAACGTATAAAATAAATGCCCATCCCAAAATTAGACATTTAAAGACTGCATACAGACTGAAAACAACTTTTTGACTTGAAAATGGTGCAAAGTTACCCCATTTTACGGTATTTGAATACTTTGCTCAGATGGTAGATGCTGTGAGAAGTGAAGAAACAGACCAGAAAGGAACAGTAGAGGAGGAAGTTCTCGAGAACACCGATTGCTCATCAGTCGTAAGCCTATACATTCAGCTAACCTCGCCTACAAACATGAGGTTGTTGGGTGCAATAAAGACTTACTCTAGATCGTCTCTCTCTCTCTGTCTAGCCTCTCTCTACCTTTCTCTCGTCTAATTATGGAACGCAGAAATCAACATCTTTATCGAAAGTTGCAGATAGCTACAGCATGTGACTGGAATAATAAAAAATATTTAAACTCCTGTGCTTGCACAATACAGTGCCGCCACTGCTATCGTTATCGCTGTTGTGCTGGGTGTTGGATAAGAGAACCGAGAAGTGAGAATCTGCCGGTGAGTAATCAAATCGTTATTCGAATGATAAAGTATTCGAGAACCTTTATTCGAATAAATTATCCCATTATTAATATTATTTGAGAACAGATTATTCAATTCTGCCCATCACTAGAGTCAGCTACAGCACCCAGGGTGCGATGGAACCAGACATCTCCTCCACCTGGGATTTCTGTAGCCTCCTCATATCGATGCCATCTGTATGCAAGTTACGGCATTACATCCTGCTGCATCCTATATATTGACATAAAGATCGCATTACTAAAAGTATCGTGGTTCACTATTTGACGTCATTTATTGATTCAGCGGCACATCACCCAGTTTCGACAGAGTCCACCTTGAAAACCCTACTTCCCCTTGTGACTAACGTAACTCCCTCAGATAGATGTCACCTGTGTTCAAATCACGGCACAACATCTGTTGCATCTTCGGTTGATCTGAAAGTATTGAAAACCGTTATTCTACATTTATGAAAATGCTGTATTAACTTTACCCCATAAACGTGTCAAGTATTTTACGGTCTCATGTTTTTTCAATGACCTTAGCAAGGAAACGGCTGGGTTAATTTAGTCTATATGTATGATTTTTTTTTGCCACAAGCTATCCAGCATAAACATTCTGTCTCACACATATTCTGTTTTCAAACTTTTCATGAAGGATTTACATTCCATAATTAATAACACTACGCACTGATTTTTAATTTGGGCACTGGTGAAGAATATAACAATTTTATAAAATACATTAAAGGTGATATCTTACAGTTGTATGAACACTAATAAAATAAGATTGTTAAAGATATTAGTTATAGTTAGACATGTTTCGGAGATGCTTCTCCATCTTCAGTGACTATTTACCACGACGGGTGGTTCAGGTGATCGAACCGAAACATGTCTGACTACAACTAATATCTTTAAAAATCTTATTTTATTAGTGTTCATACAACTGTAACATGACACCCTTAATGTATTTTATGCTCGACTATGCCGAAATGTAGTAATTATACACCTGGTAGCAGTCCTTTAATGCATATCATTAAAGTACACCTACTCATTAAAGTACAGGTGTTCAGCCAATGACAAGTCAGCTTTGTACCGTTATAAAACCGCAAGTATCGATTATTCTCGGATATGCAATCGAAAGAGAATTAGCGAAAAGTCACAGAGGCTGGAAATCCAATACTGTCGCAGAAGGTTATGTTCTGTTACTATAATAATTAGAGTTAATTGCAAATAATATTCAAATAAATTCAATTTGTGATCTCGTTTTTCAATTCTAAATCAATTTTCAAGTTATACCAGAGTAATGTTCATCTTATTCTGTGCCAAGGTCAATGAAATTCGGCCTCGGAAAAAATCAATACTTTCGCGTCTGCGCACATCTAACAATTCAGGTCAGTTCGCACATAAACATAATTTTGAATAGTTTCAAGTTAGAAATATGGTCGAGCATAAAAAGTCGTATGAAACTTGCCTATAATGGTAATTAAGACGCTCGTATGAAAATTATGAAACTCGCTTGCGCTCGTTTCATAAACAATCATACTTGCGTCTTAATTACTACCATTATAGGCGCTTTGCATAATGTACTATTATCAAATCTATGAACACTGTATTATTGACCTAACGTGTGTTTTGTCTTTAAATATAACAATTTTAATTTGAAACAATCTTTTTTCGTTTAATTTCCGTATTTTTGAAAGTTAAAAATGAATTACACGAAGAATATTTAATCAAGAGCCAATTCAATGCACAGTTCTGTGTATTGATATGTAGAGAGTACTCATGCAAGAATTCATGCAAATTAGAGGAAATAGAAACCGCGAGGAACCATCTGTATGAAGCAAAATGTCGTTTTGACAAAATGCAATTTATTAAAAAAGTTGATTTCTTTCTCATTGATTGCTTCTGAACTCCCCAGTACCATAGCTTTTCCATTCTTCTTCTTCTTGGATTCCTCCTTCCCCGCTTTTGACATTCTGGCCAAATTCTTGGAATCAGTATTTGACCTCTTACTCTCACACAGACTTCTCTTGTTTCGCATCGCTGCAATCTCTTGTGCTCCTCTTGAAAGATCCTCCAGTCTGACAGTGGTCTTGCGGTGTTGCATAGCACTACATTCTATGTTGTACTCTCCAACATCATTGCACATTGTAGGTTGCTATGTCCATCCTCTTTTTGAGAACAAAATTTTTCTTGGGACATTTTCATCATATTGAAGAGTGCAAACTTCATTTTCTTTTGGGCTGATTACGGTGGTATTAGTACCTAAAAAGCATCAAAATATGGAAGAAGAGTCATGTTTTGAAGCAACTACTGCGAAAACTAAGGGAAATTTGAATATGAGAGTTGAAAATTAAAGACATTAGGCCTATTTACAATTAAGGGAAAGTGGCCGTTGCACGTTTTAAACTCCTTCACGTTACATTTAAAAATGACCGTGAGACTTTAGAAATGGCGGTTGGAGGCTAAACATAAAACAAAAATGTAGACAAATGTGTAAAGTCATCTTTATGTAAAAAACCAAAAATTGAAATTTTGTTACCATTTTTGGTAAAAAATTCAGTCCAAATGTCCCTTAACAAAACAAAAAAAGGTAGTTCTGTCCTTGACAAATTGAGGGCCACCTGGCATCCTGTCTTCTCATTCATATGGAAGTTTGCTGTAGAAATGTCTACCATTTGGCCCAAAAAATTGCAATAGGTATTGAAGATCTTTATATTTTTCTACTATCATTCTTTTCCTGTAGTCGGACGACATCCAGCGTTCTTGTAGTGTACAGCATTTCTATCATTGCTTATAACTCACATGCTGGGTTGCAAGAAAGCATTTATAGGTTCGTTAAACACTATTGGTCCTACTGTATAGTTGTTCATTTAGCGTCAGTAAGCGTTGCAAGAACGACCTTTAGAGCTACCGGTTCGTTAAAGAACTCTGTAAACTATAGGTCGAAAATCGCAGCTGTAAACTGTTAACGAATCGTTAGCCGCCATATTGTACGTATATTTCTTGTTTTTGTATCTGACAGTATTAAGTAATTTCGTGGATATGTTATCATCAGAAGTAAATAAGTGAAATGTAATATACATATCACAGTGAACTCGAGATTCATGTGTGTTTAGGAAACGTTTTGTGAATAAAACAATTTTATTACTATTATAGAATCGTTTGACGTAGAGGTTATGTTTGATATGGTACAACATCTACCAAGACCAAGAATACTGAGAGACAGATCGAATCCTCTAGAAGAATACGACAATATTGATTTTAAGGTTAGATTCAGATTATCGAAATACACATTCATGGCTCTCTTGCATGAAATAGGGCATTATATTGGAAAATAAATCGCACGCAGTAAATTGCCTTGCGCTATTACGCAATAGAAGCGTTTCAGAATGTGATAGTGGATCATATTCATGTTTATAAATCTACAGTTTGTAGAATAATAAGATGTGTGACTGCATTGCAAAAATGAGAGCAATACATTACTGTACTATGCCTCAAGGAAATTCTGTACAAACAGTAAAACAGGATTTCTTCTCAATTTGCAATTTTCCCAACGTTATTGGTGCATAGACTGTAGCCATATGAAAATTCAAAGCCCTATTGGACACTTGAATGAGATGTACCGAAACAGGAAGGGTTACTTCTCTATCAATCTGTACCAAGAATCGTTGCATGTTGGCCTGGGTCAGTATTTGATGCCTGTCTTGCGCAAAGCTTGAAAACAGTGACTATCCAAAAACAAAATATTACCACAGCGACATGCACGTATAATAAGCGAATTATTTGCGCCGGCTACGATGGCTCTCTCGTTTTGAATCTTTTCCATTTAAAGATGGAATAGCTAACAGATCGTTAAATATCACATTTGCAACGACCTATACTTTAAAGACTGGAACAATTTAAAGGTCCGTTACTTAACGAGAGAATAGCAATTTATGGAACAGGTTTCTTGCAACCCAGCAACAGACTAGCAGAATTCTTGCCTTTAATATTAATTAAATAACTTCTATGTCATCTAATGTATATGATCTTATCCTTATCTTCGATAAAGAAAGTGAAAACTAACACTCTTGGAGTGGACTCTTCATGTTTATAGATTTTAAGTGAAAGTCTGAAGATCTAGATGGGTTTGCAGATGTGTGGAGTTAAGTTTACTATGTGGTAAGAGCCATATCGTTATCATGTGTGATAGCGCTCTGGATTTGAGTTGGTATGTAAAATATTTTAAGGCATGCACACCGCAACCCTCTCCTCGGCTCATCCCATCTCAACATACGAAGCCGGTCCGCTGTAGCGGAATAAGTTTGAATGTGATTCATCTGAATTTTAAATACAGAGATTCCAAACACTCCATAATGCATTATGTGTCTCTGCAAGTGAGAAGGGGATGAAATTCAAATATTACTCGCCGGCAGTTTGTGATAAAATGGGTTTCAGCTTAAAATATACTTACCAAGAAATGAAAGCACAATAATTTGCAAAACTTACGAATACTTCAATAAGAGAAAACAGTTTAATGAAACACGATTAAGAAATTTTCACAAGATCGTAAATAAATGAGCATATACCCAAATGAGGATATAAATTAAGGTAGGAAATTTTAAGCATATGTAAAATCGTACATAATACACACATACAAATATACACATGGAAAATGAATCGTATCATGTCACTTTCAGAGGGTTAATTTTTTAGACATTTCAAAGAGAAAAATTAAATACATAAAATTTACTCTGTCACACGTTAAAAGTGTTAAAATTATTAAAAAGGTATTTACCTTCGACAGACGGCCCGTTTCGACGCTATTTGTCGTCGTCTTCAGTGTCTCTTGAACCACTGCTGATTTTGGCTCTGCGATGTGCAGTTGTCGATTGTAGGGGTGGGGGTGTGTTGCTCCTATGGTGGGGGTTAGTTGTCTGTATGCTATGACGTACTATGACGTCAAAAAATGTGTGCGTATTGAACTGTAGTTGCGTATTAAGTATGTATTGTGGGTGTGCTATTGTATTCTTATATATTTCGTACTGTTCTAGGATGTTTAACTGTGAACTTTTTGGTGTGATATGTAAAATTTCCATATCTGTTTCAATATTATTGTAGTCATGATTATTGTCGATAATGTGGTCTGCGTAATTTGATGTAATGTAAGGTTTGGTTATAGCTTTAATATGTTCGTTGTATCGTTTAACGTGTGACAGAGTAAATTTTATGTTTTTAACAAAGTGTTAACGAGAACTTTAATCAATGAAAAATTAAATACAATTTTGCTCGTGTTTGTTTACGTTTCGAGAAAAAAAAATGTTTTAAAGGAAACATTTAGTATCGTATTTTTGGAAAAAAAATTGAATTCCCAATGTCCTCAATAAATTTAAGAGAACAGTGAATAATAATAATAATAATAATAATAATAATAATAATAATAATAATAATAATCTTATTTATCCTGGTGGTGTTAAGACCATCAAGACTTCTCTTCCATGTCACCAGAAACATGTATACATACAGCGAAAAAAGAAAACAAATTAATTTGATTTGATGGAGGTTGGATATGATGGTAGAGACTGGATTAAATCTGGCTCAGAATAGGGACAGATGGCTGGCTTATGTGAAGGCGGCATTGAACCTCCGTGTTCCTTAAAAGCCATTTGTAAGTGGCTGAAAGTCTGCGTAATATGGCAACAGCGCTTCGTCGACTCACGAATGAACACTGCAACTCAGGTCTGAATAGTAGCTTTTCGTCCTTCAGCTACCGCTGGAGGGTTGCCAGAATTCCTTATAGCAGGAAATGAGGATTCGTGGTAATCTTTTTGTTTAACTTGCAAGAAAACCGTAGCCTACATATTATTTTAAAAGTACAGAGATATAAAACACTCATCAGTTTCTATAAGAATGAGAGTAAAAGGCAGATTCGTACGGGTAATACTTATAGAGCAGAAGTGTTAATTTAATATTCATATAATTTGTTCCTAACATACAATATATGCAAATTTATTTTTTTTTTTCACGTAGCATGTAATCTCGAGTAAAGAAATAACTAATCACTTCATTTTTTTTAAATATACTAAAATGATCCAATGTAACGCTATAATATTTACATCAAATTATATCTGGAACTTTTCGTGCATATACAGTTTAAATATTAGCAAATTTTTAATGATTTAGACATAATATGCTCACGCGCAAGAACGCTTAAAGCATTCATCATCTAAATGCAAAAATATGTTCAACAAGATTAAATATTGTAGAGATTAATTCTTTTTTTCAGAAAAAACAACTGGCTGCAATTTGCTAGACCAAAAAGAAAATAAAAGATTACAACTTGAAATTATATCCGTTTTAGAAACAATCGGAAATGTTAATCAAATCTGGATACAATATCATATACTAAAATAGATGAAAACAGAATTTCTCTACAAATTTTGAATTACAGACCAGGAGGAACTACAAGAATAGCAAGACTTCTGACACGTCTATTTAATTTTGTGTGTCGAAACAGACAACTTGGGCCCTATTCCACAAATGTGTAGTGCGATATATTATTATAAAGTAATTCAACTGTAATTTTTTTTTACAAATTATGGAGATGTTATACCATGAAACTATGTTTTACAACTTTAGCATACTCCTACTCCGTACTTGCAAATTACAAGTGAAATTATCACTATTCTGTTCCACACAAGTATTAGTATTAATTCTTATATGTACATACAATTGTAAAGTTTTCTTCACCAGTAAAAGGAAACTAATATTGCTAATGCAAGAATATCTTTAAACAACAGTACTATGGCGAAGTGCATCAACATTGATTAAAAACGCAGTAATCATAGATTACGAAACGATGGTTAAACAGTAGCCGTGGTTAAAATGTAATTTATGTGCACCATTCATAATCACCGATTACTAAAACTTGGCTAGCTGACACCTCATTTAACCAGAGTAAAGTCTATGATGGTACATTGTTTCTACAAAATGACTAAAGGAAAGCATCCATACCGCTGCAAAGATAATAGTCAACGTCTAAAAACGACTGCGCTCACTATGTTCTACATCGAAATGAACGTATCCTATATTTTCGCGTTGCATTTGTTTGCCTTTGGGCGCTGTTATATTTGTGAGTTCCATTTCTTTGTTTCTCAGTACTTTTAGGTTAAAATCGTACAAAATGGAAAATTGAATCCAAAAATGATTATATCTCAATGTTAGGTTGAAGTATCGATAGACTTAATTACTAGATTTAAATGTAGGCCTATTATATAAAAAAGATGGAATATCCATAAAGGAAAAGGATGCAGAAAATTGGTAGGAATGTGTGTACGATCTTGGACTACACCAGGGAATTGTGCATTATCCTAAGATCCATCCATAACCTCTCTTTGTTCAGCCAGTGACATAGAGAAAGAGATACTGGTATTCGAGTATTCCCTCTTAAAATACAGAAAATAATAGTTACATAGAATCGTAATATAAGCAGCCGATCCGTTGGAGAAATATGATTGTTCTTGTGTTATTTCAATTGATCCATTTGTAGATTTTGATAAACGAAATCCCTCCTGAAATTTTCTGTCACCTAATTGCTCGCAAGAATTCTCTCTTTCCACTAAAGAACCTTCACGCTCACGCTCTATCCAAGTAATTCAAGTACTGCACAATAATAATCGTCTTCGAAATAATCACCTGTGGTTATGGCCGCCATTTTGCTTTACTTGCTCTACTAATCGCTGGTTATCTCCTTTAACCGCTCATATTTGGCCGGTTAGACATTACTGTGGTTAACTTCCTATTTAAGTCGTAACCGAGGTCGATCCACCGTAAAAATGCTTAATCGGGGATTAGGTCACAATTTTAACCGATGGTTACACTAATCGACGTTGATGCACGTGGGCACTAGTGTTATTTGAACATGTAATTCATGAAGTAGGCCTAAGTGGTCCAGCAGAAGTGAAAGTGGTGTGTGTGATGATAAAGAAGGTCATAGACTTAATAAAGAAAGAATACATTTTCAATTAAAAACGGATTTTGAGTATAATGAACGTTTTAGGTTAAGTTTTTATTGAGGTAGAAGAACAGAAGATAGTTGCTAGCGCCATCTGTTGACTAAAATTGCTACTACTGCAATTCACATGGAGTCAGAAACTATGTTCACAGTCTACTATATACAGTCACGAATCTTGAGTTTTGAGGGTGCTAGAAACAATAGACTGTGACGGTTTTATTTTGCATTGCCTGTAATGAGGCGATATTAGCGATCCTAGTGGTGAGCAACTATCTAATGTTTGCATATTTACTACGTATTGTGCTTCGCGACTGTGTATACTAGACTGTGCTACGATTGTCTTAAGAAAAAATATATTTCTTGCGTTATATTGTCAAAAATACACTATGAACTATCAGAATTGCAAGATAATATGATAAGACTTCAGAAAAATGATCTAGTAACATTGTTTTTCACAGTTTCTTAACTACGATATTAGAAATAAGAGATATGAACATAACCTTATTATAGGCGGAAAATAATGCAAGCTGCCTGTATACACGTCTTCATTTTTGTGAAATCACTTGTACACATTTGTTAATAATGTATGATGTTATATACAAATTTGTGGAGTAGAATTATAGCACTTACAATAATTTTCAAGTTTGAATCTTGCGTACACTACTTTTAACACTTGAATATAAGTAATTAATTAACTAGCGGACTTACTCGTATTAATTATGTAAGTTTGTGCGGCTTACAGATGTTTCGGTGCTTCATCACACCATCCTCAGAGCCTACTAGATCTCGGCGTCATCTCGAACTTCTCTGCTTGTTGTGTGGGTGTGTTTGATTGTTGAATAGTGTTGAAAAGTGGAGTCAAATAGAGTGTGTACTGAAACTGATCTGTATGTTGAGAATTATCACCCATATCTAGCATACTAGCAGATATATTTTACACAACACAGAACAAACATACATACTCAACAATGAACACAACAAATATGCAGACAACATAATATACTGGCACAGATACGTAGACGACATACTCATATTATACAAAGGAAACAAAAGACAAATACACAAACTACACCAATACATAAACAAATTACACCCAAAACTTCAATACACACTGGAACTCGAAAACAATAACTCCATAAATTTCCTAGACATCACCATAACAAAAATTGACAACAAACACACCTTCAAAATAAACAGAAAACCAACTACCACCACCACACACATACACAACACATCTAACCACCCCACACAACACAAACATGCTGCATTCAGGACAATGGTACACAGATTACTCAACATACCCATGAGCCAACAACACTACAATGAAGAAGTGAACACAATCAAATACATAGCACAAGAAAACGGTTACAATCCAAACATAATAGACAACATCATAACAAAAACAAAACAAAAACTTAACAAACACAAAAACACGCAAGACACAACACAAACACAAGAACATAAGAAATACATCACACTAACATATGAAAACAAAAGCACACATAAGATCGCATCATCATTCAGAAAGCAGAAATACAACATAGCATACAGAACAGAAAACACACTACAAAGACATCTCAAAAAACAAAAAAACAAATTAATACGACCACACAGGTGTATACAAATTCACATGTAATATTTGCGACAAGTTCTACATTGGACAGACAGGCAGATCATTCCAAACACGCTACAAAGAACACATTAAATCAATAACCAGAGGACACAATACATCTACATACGCCGATCACATAACCAATGCTAACCATACATACAATAACATAAATGCGGACATGGAAATCCTACACATACAACCCAAGAACCAAAAACCCAACACACTAGAAAAATACGAAATATACAAACACACTAAAACACACCCAGATCAAATTCTTAACACACAGATAAATTTCAGTACACACGCACTATTTCACTCCACTTTTCAACAATCAAACGCACCCACATAACAGGCAGAGAAGTTCGAGATGACGCCGAGATCTAGTAGGCTCTGAGGATGGTGTAATGAAGCACCGAAACAGCTGTAAGCCGCACAGACTTACATAATTAACACGAGTAAGTCCAATAGTTAATCAAGTACTTAATTTTCAATTGTAATTTGTAATTTATTGTATCACACTTTTGTGGGATAACACCCTGGTCTGGAGTCGTGAAGGATCTTGATAACTATGACTTCGTGCTATGTATGGCAACGCCGCGTTTTACGTCAGACGTCAAATGCATCCACTGGGGTGTGAGTACATGTAGAAGTTAAAGACTTTTCTTTTTTCGCTCAATAGCCAAACCCCCTACGCGTTTCATACGAGTAAACCTTGGGTAGATGGTGGGCGGGGCGAGTCGATTCAAATGAAACTCCGTGTCCATCTCGAGACTCAACATGGATTGCAGTGCCTTTCCTCTCCTCTGTCTCACATAAGACGCCCACTGCACTGCAGAAACTCGTCCGTTATCCTTTTTCCTAAAAAGGAATCTTATGAACATTATTATATTATTTTTCTTTACATGGCAGCCCGTAACAAAACACAGGGACATCATTTTATTTTTACTAACATTTTTAATATTAACCTGGCTATACCTCTGGATCAACGCCGTTTGCTACCCCCTTCCACGACTGGAGTTCGATGATACTGGCGTAGAATACAAACAAATCACTTTATTAGGTATAGGAGGGAAGAAACGTAGTTCATCCATTTACGTAAACTAGGAAATATCGCGATTATCAGTTTGATAATTTTCATTAGGTTTTTGTTTAATCAAAATACAGCACAGTATTAACAATGAGTGTTTTTACTCTCGAGTCGAGCTGCCCATACGGACATATTCATTATGCAGTGTATATTATACTGTCTACAGCACATTAGCGTACAATATAGAGAATGAAATGAAATTAAAAAATAATCATAATATGGATATTTAAACACATTTTTAAAATGGTGGCCGTTAATTTCGATACAGGCTTCAGTTCTAATGTGTATATTATCGTACTATAGACTATTGTTTGATTATGTTTTATTTAACGACGCTCGCAACTGCAGAGGTTATATCAGCGTCGCCGGATGTGCCGAAATTCTGTCCCGCAGGAGTTCTTTTACATACCAGTAAATCTACTGACATGAGCCTGTCGCATTTAAGCACACTTAAATTCCATCGACCTGGCCCGGGATCGAACCCGCAACCTTGGGCATAGAAGGCCAGCGCTATACCAACTTGCCAACCAGGTCGACTAGACTATGGTACCTAATCCCAATTACCAGTTTCGTCCTTCGTACTAGTAACTCATGTTGAAATAATTCTGTACCTACTCTATAAAAGAGTACCTTAAGTACTGTAAATTCAATCTTCACTTCTGCCAGATCCGGAAAGATAAAATTACTCAGACATACTATCTACTGTCCATCCAAGTGGTTACGTCGTAGGTTCGTAGAAAGGGAGGAAATCACGTGACAGTTAATTACTTAACGAGCCTCTTTTATTTAAGTTATTTTAAGCAGTTGTATAATATTACGTAGACGTCCAATTCCTAACATAAATTAAAGTTCTCAGAAAAGAGCTAAGATAGCCCAGCCACCAGCTGGCGAATAAAAGCTGGTGGGGGAAACCGGAATACGACGTAGGCAAATGGACGACAGTACCTGTGCGGAAATGATTAAATATTGAAAGCTCTTTCGTCACTGGAAAACGCGAACATATTTTTGGAACGTACTGTTTACTATGGCCGTAAGGCTACTATGACAGTATATGCTGTCTTGGATCTGTGTGGAGGACGGTTGAACTTCATTAGTAGAAGGGGTGGGAGTGAAGTACATTCAAAAACTCAGGTACAATAAAAATTGAAGTAAAAATAAAATGATGTCCCTGTACATAGTTCGTTTATTATTACTCCTGCAGTACTTCTGTAACTTTCGAGTTTTGATTAATGCAATGTTTTATTTGATAACCTCAAGTGTAGAAGCTATTCGTGATCTGAGAGATGTTGGACAAAATATAGACTGATAAACATGAATGGATTTTGAAGAAATTATTTCTTACACAACGCTGGACTAACGAAACCCACGAAGAAAAATTGGCACTCATAAGAATTAAATCAATCTGCATATGGGATGATAAAAGTAGTGTCAAATTTAAGAAGTTGTTGGTGATAGTGCTGATACAGTGGGATTTTAATAGTGATGACCGTGTTTGTGATAATGGCGAGGTTGAAGTGTTATTGGATTCAGGCGACAGTGTTGGTAATTCTGTTTGCAATTGTGAATCAAGACAATGATTGAGATAATAATGATCATATTTCAAATAGTGGTACGTGTGATAGAGGTTGTGTGGGATGACTATAGTTCGAAGTTGAGGCACAGTATCTCTTAAGTTATGCGCACACAGGATAGAACAACGTTTACAAAGCAACTGGCAAGGTTGTCCTCTCCCTCATGCATATACCATGTCAGTCGAGTGGAGCCGTTGTAATAAATACGTAATATAGGCCCAGCAAGGGGGACGAGAACCTTCGCTTGAAGTACAACGTAAATACTGTATTATGTTGGATAGAATACAATGTACAGTATTATCGTTTCTCAGGTGTAGAAAAACAACAATTTTTGTTAGGTCTATAAACAGTTATTTAGAGCAGCGGTGGCGAAAATGCAATCGTACGCCGAGCCACTGTGTAACCTGCAACGTGCATAGCACCTATGGAGGGAGGCGGAGACCCGAAGGGGAAGTGAAGCAACTGTCTGACTTATTAACGGATTTTCATTTTCCTTACGTCAAGCACTTAAATATAATTTTATACAGTACAAGGCTACAAACTAAAGTTTAGTACGTGTAACGAAGAAAGAAATGAACAATAAATGAACAATATCAACGACCTAAAATTAACTGTCTTCAGAATGTCTCTGCGACAAAGTTTCAAAATCAGGAATTATGTCACTTGCTGCCAATCATAGTTGATCACGAAGGTATTTGTCTGTCAGTCGTGATCTAAATTTGGATTTTACTATTTTAATTGTTGAAAATAATTTTTCACAAACGTAAGTTGTAGCGAACATGGCTTCAACAGAGCAAGCGAAAGAACGAAGCTTCGGATATTTATTTTTTTGCAAAGATTTGAAAGTTCAACATTTGTCAAGTCCTTACATCTAGCTTTCCTTTGACATCACTTAGTAAATCAGTGAGTTCAAATTGAAGAGCTAACCGCATCATTCGTATATCTGCAGAAAGAGGGTCGACGTATAGAGATGATGATGATAACAATAACACTTAACCTCTTAATGTTTCATCAGTAACATGTAGTATAATGCCGTTTTATGTTATACAACCGTTTTCCTCGTAATACTTGTGAACAAATCATACATTTAATATTCTCATCATATTGACAGCAAAATAATGCGTCCTCCCATCCTACTTGGAACTTTCGTACATGGTTTCGAGAGAGACATATACCACTCGCAGGTCAGAGACAAATACAACTGGAACGGAGTTTGACTCCAGTGAGTGAGAGGGTGGGGGTTGGTGGAGGTTAGAAGCAAGCGAAATGCACAGCTATCACTGCGAGCCACAATGTCTCGCGAGTCACGTTCTCGCCACGGCTGATTCAGAGCAATACTATTTACAAAGGTACTTTGTATTAGTACGGTGGTGGTGATGGTGGTGATTGTAGTTATAGTGGTAGTAGTAGTAGTAGTAGTAGTAGTAGTAGTAGTAGCAGCAGCAGCAGAAGTAGCAGTTCCAATAATAGTAATAATAATAATAATAATAATAATAGTAATAATAATAATAATAATAATAAGCTATCAGAATATCAGAACCTACATTTGTAAATGTACATGAATTACAGCGTAAGGAAAAGCAGCGACATAAATATAGTAATTATGAAGTATAATTCACAGAAATAAACTTCTCTTGTTTTTAATTTGGTTGTTTTACGACGGTTTATCAACTGCAATGGTTATCTGGCGTCTGAACGAGATGAAGGTGATAATGTCAGCGAAATGAGTCCAGGGACCAGCTCCGAAAGTTACCCAGTATTTGTTCTTAATAGGTTGAGGCGAAAACTTGTCTTAATAGAATAAGATTAATATTAAATAAATAACTTTTAGATAACAATATGTTCTATTTAATATAGACTTAACCCCCGTACAAGTAAAATTCGTGTTTAGGGAGGAAGGAAACAGCATAAAGTAGTTTAATATATCACTTCCAAGAAATAAAGTTAATTTTATTTTTAAAATGAAAATAACTCGGGTATTTTATTTAGTTAGAATTTAATATTAATAAGAAATAAGACTAAAAGTTTTCTACCTTAAGTAGATAATAAAAGAGTAAACTGAGAATAAAATTAATTGAAATTAAATATCACATAAACATAAAATAATTAAAATATGTAGTTATATTAGTATAAAACATGATAGTAATTTAAATAGCTCATTCTACATACTTCTTTTATTTTAAAATTTTATTTAAATGTTACAGTTTTTTTATTATAGGTGTTTTGAAATCATGTCATTATCACTTTTATTCACAATTAAGGCTGTACTTTTTTGTCAGCAATTGTAACGAATTTTGTCTCCTCAATATATATATATATATATATATATATATATATCAGAGTGCTGCATTGGAGTTAAATCGCTCGCTTGAACTCGGTCGAGTGTCGCACCCTCGAGTGAGATACGATCGGTCGTGATACGCTCGTAATAAATAGAAGCACAGTGCAAGGTCATCTCACCGACATGTCTTATCTTGTATGGAAGGCGACAGATAAGATACATATATGTTTTGCTCACACGGTAAAAATAAGGCTTTATTTTCTGCGTTTATGACAAACATTTAATGGAACGTACCAAAACAGGAACATGAAGTTATAAATAAAATAGTATGAAAAACTTCGGTATACTTTTATTATTGCTAGTTAATAATTATTCAATAATTGATTTAAAACATATATAATATCATAGGTCCATACATAGTGTTCATCCTATATACTGCGACAATTTAGAAACGTTTTACAAAATATTATTGATATAGCAGTTGATTAATAACAATATTAGTACAGAGATAACATCACAGAAAATCTAATAAAACGAATAATCATGCTGCACAACTATTACAGACGCAAAGATTGATACACTAATTATTAGAGATTATTATTTTTATTATTATTATTATTATTATTATTATTATTATTATTATTATTATTACTAGAAAACTTGGTACAGTTCTTGCATTATCGTGATTGTGTTCTCCGTTTATAATAATTACATTTACATCCAATAACATCTATCAGATGTGGCAAAAACAAAATCACTCCTATGGGGGAAAAAAAACATTTACCTACAACATTTATATTACATTTTAAAGCAAGTTTTGTAGTTGTACTATGGAGAGGTTAGTTAAACACTGCAAAGTTTTGAAATGATAAACATCTATGATGTTACTACAAAGTTCATCACTGTAACAAGAACGAATGTCTAACGCTCGGCTTATACCGTTCGAGGATTTATCGCTCGTGACAATTTTACCCATCATGCATGTGCGCTACCTATTGGATTATGCTATGAACTACTTGGCGCTCGAGCGAAAACGTCCGATGCAGACCTCTGGTAGGTACTGATAAAATTAAGGTTGAAATGTACCGGTATGAAACGTCTTTTGACATCCCAAAAAAATATATTATTTGCTTAATGATAGCTTCTTGATTGTGGGATTCAAAATGAGTAAGTGTCAAATAAATTCAACCAATCAACTAGCCACGTTGAGTTAATTTGCCTACATGCACGAACTTGTAATAGTATAAATCGCACATCAGTTTGGACTTGGAACAACGACCTCTGGTGCTTGATTTTGTGTTATTTAAAGCTGAGCATGTATCCTAACACAAGTGTGATGTTTAGAAGGGCAGCAGTAACATAATCGGTTTTCTGGACATTGATGGGTACTGTTCTGTGATGCTGAACCAGAAAGAATCGACGCGGTCCACTGATCTCATCCTCAAAGGAGAATCACAGAACCTGTCGATGAATTCACCTCTTCCTTGTGCAGTGAGCTCCAGACTTTCAAGCACGGAATATATCTAGTTCATGCGTGATGTGAAAAACTCAGCATCACGAAATTTCGCTGCACACTTCGTTGGTTTCGCGACATACTGATTGGAAGTCGATTCTTCATGTATTACGTACAGAAATTTTCATTACTGTCACCGTAAACAAAAATTATATTTTCAATCAAAATTCCTACAGCTATTGTACAATATTTACCCATGAACTTAAACTTGCAAGAAACAAATATATCCATGTATATCCTCTGATTTAGAACAAAACAACAATTGAAGTATCACCTTTATTTTAAATCCCAGTACTTTAATTTGATATAAATTTTACTTGTTATATATTTAACATTTATTCTTATTGAATTTGGTATTCCGAAGAAACTAGTTCGATTCATTAAAATGTGTCTCAGTGAAACGTACAGCAGAGTCCTCATAGGTCAGGTTCTGTCAAATGCGTTTCCAATTCACTGTGGGCTAAAGCAAGGAGATGCACTATCACCTTTACTTTTTAATATTGCTCTAGAGTATGCCATTCGGAAAGTCCAGGATAACAGAGAGGGTTTGGAATTGAAAGGGGTTACATCAGTTTCTTGTCTATGCGGATGACGTGAATATGTTAGGAGAAAATCCACAAACGATTAGGGAAAATACGAGAATTTTACTTGAAGCAAGTAAAGAGATAGGTTTGCAAGTAAATCCCGAAAAGACAAAGTATATGATTATGTCTCGTGACCAGAATATTGTACGAAATGGAAATATAAAAAATGGAAATTTATCCTTTGAAGAGGTGGAAAAAATGAAATACCTGGGAGCAACAGTTACAAATATAAATGATACTCGGGAGGAAATTAAACACAGAATAAATATGGGAAATGCCTGCTATTATTCGGCTGAGAAGCTTTTATCATCCAGTCTGCTGTCAAAAAATGTGAAAGTTAGAATTTATAAAACAGTTATATTACCGGTTGTTCTTTATGGTTGTGAAACTTGGACTCTCACTTTGAGAGAGGAACATAGGTTAAAGGTGCTTAGAAAAATGTTTGGGGCTAAGAGGGATGAAGTTACAGGAGAATGGAGAAAGTTACACAACACAGAACTGCACGCATTGTATTCTTCACCTGACATAATTAGGAATATTAAATCCAGACGTTTGAGATGGGCAGGGCATGTAGCACGTATGGGCGAATCCAGAAATGCATATAGAGTGATAGTTGGGAGGCCGGAGGGAAAAAGGCCTTTGGGGAGACCGAGACGTAGATGGGAGATAATATTAAAATGGATCTGAGGGAGGTGGGATATGTTGATAGAGAATGGATTAATCTTGCTAAGGATAGGGACCAATGACGGGCTTATGTGAGGGCGGCAATGAACCTCCGTGTTCCTTAAAAGCCAGTCAGTAAGTAAGTAAGTATATATTTATCATTAGGCTTGTAATGTTGGGGACCGATTACACAAGTTGACTGCAGCATGGTACATACGCAGGGGACGTGAACTAGTACGAGGACATTGAATTGGTTCTGCGATCGATTACGTGAATAACAAGGTGCACATAAACAAATCTGGACCGTTCTAAAAGTAAATATAGGCTACATAGCATTACACAGATATATTTTTACGTACTTTTCGTTATGTGCAGAAGATTTATCACTAAAGCGCGGATCTCGTTGCCTTTTCATTGCCTGCTGCCGCGATACAAGTTGTCTGCACAAGGGCTATACCGAGAGTCTGACGTCACGTCCACATCACTCGCGTCTCGACGCATTCTCAATACGTACGTACAGCAGTCGGTTGGGCACGTGTAGACCGTGCAGAGTTGTAAACAAGAGTGCCAGTAATGTCAGACGTAAAGAAACAGAAGTTGTTACAATATGTGGAGGAATTTGGCCGTGAGTGTTTCACTATACAAGGAGTAAATATATTTTGCAAAGTATGCCACGTACAGTTTAAAGGCCACAGAAAATTTTCATCCAGAAGCACTGTAAGTCTAAACAACATAAAAAATTATAACGCTGTTTGGCAGACATGATACACCATCGAGTGCAAATTCAT
Source organism: Periplaneta americana (assembly GCF_040183065.1). Lineage (NCBI taxonomy): Eukaryota > Metazoa > Arthropoda > Insecta > Blattodea > Blattidae > Periplaneta > Periplaneta americana. The sequence goes on along the minus strand of NC_091126.1, from coordinate 170,487,573 downwards.
GTAAGCCTACTCAGAGAGATGAAAGAGTAATGGAACGGAGAAAAATTCTCTCCGGCGCCGGGATTTGAACCCGGGTTTTCAGCTCTACGTGCTGATGCTTTATCCACTAAGCCACACCGGATACAACTCCGACGCCGGTTAGAATCGTCTCAGATTAAGCTCCAACTCTTGGGTTCCCTCTAGTGGCCGCCCTCTGCACTACGTCATAGATGTCTATGAACGCAGGACCGAAGTCCACACATGTGCTGAGGTGCACTCGATATGAGTGACTAGTTGGCCGGGATCCGACGGAATATGCGCCGTCTTAAATCACGAAGTGATTTACGCATATCATATATATTATTTTAATGTACCGAAGTACATATGATATTTCCATGCAGATATTCTGCGTCATCATACGATGGAAATATCATATGTACTTCGGTACATTAAAATAATATATATGATATGCGTAAATCACTTCGTGATTTAAGACGGCGCTTATTCCGTCGGATCCCGGCCAACTAGTCACTCATATCGAGTGCACCTCAGCACATGTGTGGACTTCGGTCCTGCGTTCATAGACATCTATGACGTAGTGCAGAGGGCGGCCACTAGAGGGAACCCAAGAGTTGGAGCTTAATCTGAGACGATTCTAACCGGCGTCGGAGTTGTATCCGGTGTGGCTTAGTGGATAAAGCATCAGCACGTAGAGCTGAAAACCCGGGTTCAAATCCCGGCGCCGGAGAGAATTTTTCTCCGTTCCATTACTCTTTCATCGTATGATGACGCAGAATATCTGCATGGAAATATCATATGTACTTCGGTACATTAAAATAATATATATCTACTCAGAGAGAGTTTTGAAACGAAAGACGAAATTTCGGATCGTGTTGAAAAAGAACTGTGGATTTTCAGCAATGTGTGAAATAAGAGATATTTTGTCGGTAATGGCGAGCCCTCAGACGATACGTGTGACTGCTCATATTTTCGTTTCGCACCACTCACGTCTTGCGATGTGGAACGCACATTTTCTCAGTTGAAAATGTTTCTAAGTGATAGGCGAAGAGGTTTTTCTTTCGATACTTTACGGAAATGTATTGTTCTTTATTGTAATGGAACTGTGAACGCATCAATAGGTGAATCATAAATGAAAACTGTCGTACAGTTTAGCATTCTATTAATAATAGCCTATAATGTTATTAAAGTTCTAAGGACGTGTTACAATGCATTTATTTACAACAACGCTGTCATGCAAAGAAGTTGCAACTTTGTCCTTCATCGCACTGAACCTGTACAACGGAGGGAACGTCCGTATCTTCCTCTCCCATCACACATCAAGCTAGCCATACACCACACTATCCAAGCGCAGGTAACTTATGAATGCGGGCAACGAAGACCGTGCTTTATTTATCACAATTGTTCGTGGGTTTGAGTTTCCTCCTTTCTTTTCTTGTGCTACAACGTCTCTGCATATAATATCGCTTGTCACCTCGTATGTTTCTATTACATAATTTACATGTAATGTTCCCGTCATTCGCTTCAAAACACTCACCAAATTCCGCTCCAAATATATGCGCCTGAGAACCTTTAGCCTTCGGCATTATTATTCAGCAGCTACACTGTTTACGCATGATACTGTAGTGACTGGCGGAGTGTTTAGTAAAGAAAAATGTACTCGCGAAAGACTAGTGTAATCATATGGTAACACAATTTTACTGGCTATACTGGACCGGTAAATTGTTTTCCATCAAATTTCATAACGCCAGAGCCATTCAGTTAGGTTATCTCTAAAGAAAAGAGGTATCAAAACAATGAAAAAGTAACAAGAATGAAAAAAAAAAAACACTTTTGCTCTCGGTTGTGTCATGTTCCTTACAAAAAGTAGCACGGTAAATCAACGACGAATAAACAAAACTTAGCTGACACCAGTAGAGTGAAAGAATTATCTTCCTATTTCACGAGATAGTTTTGCCAACATTGGGAATGAAGTCAAAACAAGTTTCATTCCCAACAAAGGAATTAGTACTGTCGGTGACTCAGGACAAGACGAGAGCGGACTGAGGAGGAAGGGATGTGAATAGATAACGTAAGACAACACGTGAAATATTTGTACTGCAGTAAGCAGAAACATTAGGTCTCCTTCTGTTCAACTTAGCTTTAATTTCCATACGCAATGTTACTCATGTTTCCTGCACGAGTAATAACCTGGCTACTGGGATGCTTATCTGAGAGATGTTTATAATAATCAACAGCGATAGTCAAGAAGGTCACATTCTTTCCGCTCGTCTTCTCCTGAGTAACGGACAGTAGACTATCTCTAATTGAGATTCTGGCTGATATGTAGCCCTGTATCTATTATCAGGCAGTATATCTCACATGATGATATGTGTCAGAGGAAAAACAATTGTTTGCATGCATCTGAAGTCTGATCAGTGGAATATGTAGCTAATCGGCGATGTATGCATTGGAGGGGGAAAAGAACTGGGTACCCTACCCCAAAATCTCCTGGTCTAGATTTTTATTTGGTTATTTAACGACGCTGTATCAACTACGAGGTTATTTAGCGTCGATGGAATTGGTGAATGTGAGATGGTATTTGGCGAGATGAGGCCGAGGATTCGCCATAGATTACCTGACATTTGCCTCACGGTTGGGGAATACCTCGGAAAAAATCCAACCAGGTAATCCGCCTAAACGGGAATCGAACCCGCGTCAGAATGCAACTCCGGATTTGCAGGCAAGCGTCTTAGCCGAAAGAGCTACGCCGGTGGGTCCTGGCCTAGTTGCCTCATGAGTGATGCCTTATTGGTGTTACTTATGAGGTTCAAACCTGTCTTCGGACAATTGACTCAACAAACAGTAGACATAATAGTCTATAGCAGTGATCTCAATGATGCGCGAGCTTTAGAGCCCAGGAGAGCCTGTGCGCTTTACAGCGGAAAGGAAAGCGACAGACGAAAGAGGTAGTATATGCCGCTTGGTCGAGCTATATACAGGGATGGCCAGCACTGATTCAATGGATAAAGGGAAGAGAACTTATTAAAACTGTAACCATATTAATTTGTACATCTGTCTGAGAGGTTTAAGTACATTATAAGAATGTAAGTTGTAATTTTAGTGCTCATTTTCACAAGTTTGTTTTTTTTTCAAAAGGAATATTTTCTCAACTTTTTATTATAGAAAAGTGAAATTTTCATATATAGACCTATTTATTTAGTAGCCTTACAGATACTGAAACAATATTTTCGTAAATCTACTATACCGTAAATACGTATTACTGAAGATAGCGTATTACAATTTTTGAAAATATTCTCATGGAAAATGTTTGTAAAGAAATGAATTTACAAAGCAAATACTGTTACATCACAAACAAAATATATGTGGCTATGTGTTGGTAAAACGTCAGCTCTATAGCTTCAGCAGATTTCGAGATAATTTAATATTCTGATAACAGAAAGTTGCGCAACAATATCACATAAAAGCATAATGCGATAAGAGCTTTGTTATGTAATATTAGTTACAGTTAAAGCATACACCTAGACAACTTTGCTTTGTACTATAATATTGTTTTGATTACTTTTATAAGGCTGAAGATACCATCAATATCAATTTCAACTTATCATGTCATATTCAGTGTCTTTCTTTGAGATAACACTTTCTTTATGAATGATGTGTTTAATTCACTTAGTACAGTACAGTTGTAGTTATTATGGAATTTGTGTGAATATTCCTTCTTTAGTCTTTATTATGTTATTAACGTTTAAACACAACTGCAATATTAGGCTAAGAAATAGGTGTTAGTACTTTTGTTTTACAGACAATATAGAAAATAACAAGCAGGAAGAAGCCATATAAAAATAACGACATAAAACTTCACGTTCCGTTTGAAGTTTGTGTACCACTGTTTTTTTTAATCCAACAGGCTGCTTATTCCGCCTAGCATACCTAGCGCTTAATGCACGCGCACGACGTCAAGGTCAGAAAAGTGCGCTTGCTTTGACATCACTGCTCTATAGTAATAATAAATAGTAATAATAAGCTTAAAGTACTGGATATTAGATCGTGTTTTAAGAGTTAGCGCCATTTACCGGAGTGTATTTATTTTAAGATTTTAATTTGAGAGAATGGCTACATAGTCGTGTTTCATTCCTACTGAAAATATCTGATTTGGTCAGGCAAACGCAGACAGCGAGTCTAGTCATGGTAATAGAGCGCGGGAATTTATCTCACTTGGCGGCCATGACGTGGTAATAACAATATGGCATAAATCTCCAAGTAATATCATTACAGAATCATTACTCATCAGAAGGCATTTCTCTCGAAGTACAAATTGCTGTGGACATACCCCTTCAGCGGACGAGGTACACAACAAAAGTGTCATTCAAACACAATTTACAATATTAACACCAACCGTGATTGAAGATCTGTTTATTCCACGCTGTATTAGCCGGCAATAGGACTATGCCCGCCTGTAATTCCATGGATACCGACCCCGCAAATGATAATGCATAGCCGACGGCTAACTTATTACACTCTACATCCGTCTGATGAAAATTAACAGATCGAACTCTGCGCCCTCTGGCTCACGTGGATTCGCGGCTGATAAAGCCTTGATTCGGCTCCGGTTGTCACACTTACTGTCTGAACAGGACCTAATCTCGTAATTGGAGCATATGAGGCGAAATTAGCTTAAAACAATTATTAGGGTTCGCATTTCTAGGACCTAAAAACCCTAGAAATATAACTTATACACATCTATCCCTAGAAATACCAACATTTAGTATAAAACTTGGATACCCTATATATGACACATAAAATTACAAATTCTACGAAAATTATTTACAAAATTTGTTTATGCTCGACCATGCCGAAATGTAGTAATTATAAACCTGGTAGTAGCCCTTTAATGCACCTCATTAAAGTATACCTATTCATTATAATTCAGTTGTTCAGCCAATGAGAAATCACCATTGTACATTATAAAACCGCAAGTATCGATTATTCTCGGATATGCAATCGAAAGACAAATAGCGAAAAGTCACGGAGACTGGAAATCCAATACTGTCGCAGAAGGTTATGTTCTGTTACTATAATAATTAGCGTTAATTGTAAATAATATTCAAATAAATTCAATTTGTCATCTCGTTTTTCAATTCTAAATCAATTTCCAGGTTATATCAAGCCTAATGTTCATGTTATTCTCTAGATTATATCAAGGTCAATGACATTCGTGATTCGGAAAAAATCAATACTTTCGCGTCTGCGCACATCTCACAATTCAGGTCAGTTCCACTCCTCACATACATAACCATAACATGAATACTCCTGAATAATTTCAAGTTAGAAATATGGTCGAGCATGAAGAGTCGTATGAAACTTGCCTATAATGGCTTGCGCTCGTTTCATAAACAAACATACTCGCGTCTTAATTACTACCATTATAGGCTCGTTGCATAATGTACTATTATTCACCATTCAACAAAATCATTTTTGTGAATTTTATAATTTTAAATCCATTTAGTCCATGTTGAATCTTTCGTACACTACTTTTAACACTTGAATATAAGTAATTGATTAAATGGCGATCTTACTCGTGTTAATTATGTAAGCACGTGCGGCTTACAGCTGTTTCAGTGATACTTGACACCATCCTCAGAGCCTACTAGATCTCGGCGCCATCTCAACTTCACTGTCTGTTGTGTGGGTGCGTTCGTGTCAACGAAGTTGAGATAGTGCCGAAATCTAGTAGGCTCTGAGGATGGTGTCAAGTAGCACCGAAACAGCTGTAAGCCGCACATTCTTACATAATTAACACGAGTAAGATCGCCATTTAATCAATCCCTTTTGTCTTCAAAACTAAATCGAAAGCTATGCTCTTATAAACATTCACAGATCTACGGGAATATTTTGAATGTAAATTTAATTGACCTGTATGCAAATGAGTTCAATTATACATATATTTAGTGTAGTTATTATGTAATGGCTTTTATATAAACTAAAACACGAAACAAAGGGCCGCATCAAACCTACTTTTATGCAATTGGATTGTTGAAACCGTTTTGTCTACAATGTTGCCGTACAGAAGTACAGAAATATTGTGGATCCTCATGAGATTGAATTATGATACAAAATAACTAAATCGCATACAACCTCTTTTCGTGGGGACAATCCGTTGGTATGAAAGATAGCTACCTCATGTTACGTATGGAAACTCTCCGACGAATGAGGCCTAGACAATTAAGGTACTTATCTACCCTTGGGAGAAAAATTGCAGTATTTATTCAAATTAAAAAAAAATCTATTTGTCCTGATTACTTCATACATAATTAAGGATTTTCACACGAATTAAATCCCTCAATTTTTTTTTGGAAAGGGCAGGGGGGGGGGATTTTTAAGTCGGAAAATTAAATTTGTTTTAGTCCTTGGCCACAATTTTATCTTAGAACAAAATTTCTGTCATTGTCTCACTTCTAAAACACACAGAATACATAATAATAATAATAATAATAATAATAATAATAATAATAATAATAATAATAATAATAATAATTTATTTTAGCTGAGAGAGTTAAGGCCGTAAGGCCTACTCTTCCACTCAACCAGCAAAAAGTATACATACATACATATATACATACATACATACATACATACATACATACATACATACATACATACATACATACATACATACATACATACATACATACATACATACATACATACAAAGAATTCAACAATTTGATTTAGATAAGAGCTACATGTATACAAGAGTTATTTACGAATTAAACAACAAAATACTATGAACTATTAAATAAACACTGAAATACAAACTATGTAGCAGAATTAAGCTAAAATACATAGAATGTTAATATATTTCAAATAATGTTAGATAATAGAAAGAGATTACTATGAGACAATTTTGAAAATACAGCACAATCAGGATGCATGTCTAAAGGAAGGAGTAACAATGTAGACAGTGATAGTTTAAGTCAGTATGATTGGAGTGAAATGCTAAGAAGGTTATCTTTTAAGCTGTTTTTAAAAGTGTTTATTGTCTTGCAGCCCCTAATACTTTGTGACAGGGAATTCCATTGTCGCGAGGTGGATACTGTAAAAGATGATGAATAACGAGATGTTCTATGAAGAGTTATACTTAACGCGCCACAGATAAGTGATCGGGTATTTACGTCGAGGTTAGAGTATAGATAAGAGAAACGAGACGAGAGGTTAATTTGGTGTTGAAATGTGCAGAATTCGAAAGAGTAAAGACAAAGAGTGTAAAGTTCTACGTTCTTTAAGTCTGAGCCCACGAAAGACTTGCGAAGGACGGTGATATGTGATCGTATCGTCGGATATTGCATACGTATCTGACGCACATATTCTGAACTCGCTGTAACTTGACTGACAGTTCAGAACTTACATCACTTAACAAAACGTCACAATAATCGAAATGCGGCATTACTAGGGTTTGTACTAGGGTAAGTTTTAGTTGCTGGGGGCAAGAAATTTCTTAAGCGACTCAAACAGTGAATGGAGGAACAGATTTTTTTTTTATCATTTCTTTAACTTGAAAATTCCAACTTAGATTATTATCAAAAAAGAAGCCAAGATTTTTTACGACAAATGAATAAGGGTTTAGAGTGTTGTTAAGGGTAACAACTGAAAGATTACTGTTATTAAGGGAGTTAACTAAACGCTTATGGCCAATAATTATAGCTTGAGTCTTACTTGGATAAGCTGAGAAAACAGTTTTCCACATCTTTTCCCATTAACGAAAAATGTCATCTTATTTTCTTTTTAAAATTTTAAGCACAAAAATAAAAATTTAAGATCTTGCAGTTTTAAATTAACTTTGTTAAGCAGTAGGACACAGTTTATAGTTTGGCACTTAGCTACGTTAATCAGCTTCATTTTAGTGCAAGAATGAAGAAAGTATCTCAATTCTAAGTGCACTTTGTGTTAACATTAGTGTTGTAAAATGCTGTAAAACTGAACATGGAGAAAAATCATCTACATCCTGAGGGTATGAAAAATTGTAACCAAACATACAACTTCCTGACCATATGAAAAGTAATACACTCAAAGTCTACCGCCAAATTAGAATTGCAAAAAATATCATCATCATCATCAATAGCTATCAGGGTTTAGGCCATTCCGTCTCAGGTGAAAGCTGGTCTCTCCATCGCTTCTTCGGGCGTCCACGATCTCTGTATCCAAGGAGTCTGTAATTTAATAATCTCCTGGGTAGTCTATCATTTGGCATCCGTAGAACATGCTCATGCCAGTTGCTCCGATACTTGTGGATTGTCTCTGTAATGGCTGCGATATTTAGTTCTTGTCGGATGTCTTCATTATATTTATGGTCATAGAGAGTGTAGCCTGCTAGCGGTCTCAGTAATCTCATCTCAGCTGCTCCTATTCTTTTCAGTTGACTAGTTGTTAGAGTCCAAGTTTCTGATCCATATAGCAAAGTTGGAATGGCCATTGTTTTGTAGAATTTCAAAATTGTGTCTTGCCGGACCTTCTTAAACACTGTATTTCTAATTGTTCTTAGCAGCTGTTGAAATTTGGCTAATTTATTATCTACATCTCGGGAATGAATATAGGAGAGATTACAGCCAAGATAAGTAAAAGCATTTACTTTCTCTACTCCAAAGTTATTGATAACTATTTTAGTTCTTATAGAATTTTTACCAGTAAAGGCCATGGTTTTTGTTTTGTGTATAGAAATTTCTAAATTGTACTCGTTTGCTTTTTGATATAGCCTATGAATTGCCATTTGTAAGTTGTCTTCGGTGTTAGCTAATATAATTAAATCATCTGCGTAGAACAGAGTTTAAGGGGTTTGTTATCGATCATAAAATGTGTGGCCAAATCAATTTCTCAGTCGTTAATAAGTGCATTAATATATATATATATATATATATATATATATATATATATATATATATATATATATATATATATATATATATAATAAAGGAGACAGCTGACAACCTTGTTTTACGCTTTGATTTGTTATCCTAGTCGTTAAAGTAATCTTGTTATTAATTTCAATTTTAATCTTTGTGTTTCTGTACATGCTTTGAAAGGCATAAATTAAATTTTGAGGTATCCCTTCTTTCTTTAAAATGTTCCAAAGTGTTGATCTATTTACAGTACAAAATGCTTTTTGGAAATCAATAAATGTTATGTGTGTTGGAATATATATAAATATAAAAATATATAAAATTGAAAGAATATGACGGATTGATACTTCCTTAACTGCAGTTCCGATTTAAAGAAAGGGTACTTCCGGTCACTAAAAACTCAGCTAATTAATTAACCAAACATCATAGTGACAAAACTTATATATTCTTTAAAACTAGAAAGTTCAAACTTTCAAACAATATAAAAATAAAACATATATATTTTTAAGGAAAATTAAAAATTAAGGGTAGATGATATTACTCATAAGGATTACGCCAATGTAAGTTACAACAAAGGCGTCAAAAATAAGACGAACTTCGGATTATTCATATCGATGCAGATGTGACAATTCATATAATATGGGAATAATATTATTTTAAATTCTTAGCTAGGGCACTATATTAAGGTTGAATCTGTAAGGAGTCTCACGGGTACGTTTGAAGACGAAAAGATAAATTTTGAAATAGAATTATTACTTGAAATAAGATGGAAAAAATTTGAAGAAAAAAAAACACGCATTTCAATACGATTCCGCGGTGAACATTTCTTGAATATCACTCCTGATTCTTAACTTCTCGAAAAGAGAAATTTTCCTCTCCCTCCCAATTATTTTGCCTACCCACACCTCTCTTTTAAGAGAGTCGATAGGCAAGCGTTGTTTACTTCAGTTTCATAATTTGTTTTAAATTTCATTATTAGCTACTGTTTTGTAATTCTGTAAATGACTTAAAATGAGCTCACCAATTACTGCTTTCCCTTTTCCTGAGCTCGTGCTCTTCCTCGCCTTCCCAGTCAACGTCCTTTCTTCCTGTAAAAGGATACAATTCAATAAAGGCTTGTAAAGCTTACAAAATTACCGAGTTTGTAAAACATTAGCTAAATAGGACAAAATTAGATTGACTTCTAAAACGAATATCGAGCTATCCAGCTCTAAAGCTAATTCCATACTGTCTTAATCCTATATGATAGAGAGGTAATAAAGGACATTAGGTACAATTTGGTGAATTTGAAAGAGATTTTAGTCCCTCTATGTAGTAAAGGTTAGCATGCTTGACCGTGAAAACGAGCGGCCCCGTGTTCAAGTCAACATGTCGAGGATTTCTTTAGTTTATATTTTACTACGCTTTATCAACTGCTATGGTTATCTAGCGTCTGAGTGAGATGAAGGTGGTAATGCTAGAGAGATGAATCCAGGGTCCAGCGCCGAAAGTTACTAGAATTTGCTCTTATTGGGTTGAGGGAAAACCCCCGGAAAAACCGTCTTCACCATGTTTGGCGGGTTATCGCAAACCCAGTGCAAGGCGTAAATACAAAATTGAGCACAACTGTTCTGAAGCTTCTTAATAAACACTTACGTAAACCTCCTCAAAATCGTTTAGGAACGAAGATACTTTGGCATTGAAGTATTTACTTCATATTTTCATATTCTCTCAAAAGAAATTTAATATTTCGGCAAAATGTTCTTCATATTGATCCGATCTCTAGTTCCGTTTGTCTTGGAAATGATTTTTCATGTCATTATCTTCAAGCCACAATACAACAAGAACGGTGGTGCTGGTGGTAGAGTAGTGATAGTAGCTTAGATGTATTGTAATAATAATAATAATAATAATAATAATAATAATAATAATAACAACTTATTTAATTTAATCACTACCACCAGCGTAACCAAGACTACCATCGCCATACTTAAGGTAGATTAAGTAGAATATAATTGAAGCGCTGGGCCGAATAGCCGACTACGTTACAATTTTTCAAAATCGAATTTTTAATGGAGTAATGTTCTGTATACTGGGTGTTCATTTCAAAGTGTGTCATGACGTCACTGTTGTTGGGTCACCGATTTGAAGCGAGTTTCAGCTTATATGTTAGAGAAGTTGCCTATTATTTAAGGCGTTCTTCAATCTGAACTTGAGAACGTGTACGGTATAACTTGAACGTCGTAGCACCAGATGGCGTTCTGTACGGTCTGTGTACTACCATAACCTCCGGCAAGTCGTACGCAGGGTATTTGTTATCATCGGTTGCGTACGGTAACATTCCACAACACAAATCAAATGCTCCGTGTCCATGTTGACCGTCGAAGTTAATGTCAACAAATACGTAAGTAATCGTCTTAACCCTCTCCCCATATCCCGACAGTACGCATTTCCAAACAGTTCACATTCCTGCCACTACCGGCGTTACCGTACGTATCGGCACGTACTCTTCAGAATGAACGCCGTACTTGCTAGCCAATTTCTCTGCCTCTTAGGTTATACACCTGAGCTGCGGAAGTGTAGGAAGATTGAATTCTCTAGGCTCATCAGCTAGCCACATGACGGCATACAGCGAACCAAGACACATTTTGAACTGAACACCTAGTAGTCTTACACAGCTGCCACAAGAATTGTTTTTCAATATCTGTACCAGAGGCGCTTCTACACGAGTTACAACCATAAATTCCTTGGTTGGAACAACAGTCTATGTCACTAGTCACTTCTAGCGTATCCAGTTGTTTACATCGTATCGGGAGTTATTGCACTTGAGTTCGTACGAATACTGGGTATCAAGTTTCGGTTGATCTATTACGTAAAATGGACGACTGCAAGACAGTGGCGATTTCTACTTTAGATATTGACCGGCTAAATAAATAAATAAATAAATAAATAAATAAAAAGGATCCAGACAAAGTAATATTAATAAGTGGAAAGATGCGTCACGAAAGTCACTGAGACATAGTGGTCTTGAGTATGTAACAAGGAACACGAAATCGCAAGTTAGTGCGAAAGATCTCCCAAGTAATGTAGACTAAGTTCCTGTCTGTTATTTTTGCAGTGTTGTATTAGTTATATTTTAATATTCACTTTACTAAGTGTTAGTTGGTCTATGTTGTGTTTTGCCATTATAGTTTATCTTAGAATTTTATCACGGTATTTAGTTCAGGAATAGATTTGTGGAAATTCTTGTAAGATGTGTTCATAGATTTTACTTATTTACTTACTTTTTATTTATTTATTTATTTATTTACTTATTTACTTATTTATTTATTTATTTATTTATTTATTTATTTATTTATTTATTTATTTATTTATTTATTTAATTTATTCGTTATTGAACATAACAGGCAAAGCCCAATTACAATGTTCAAGACTGACAAACTAATTTATGAAACATAAACAAGGAAAAGGAAACATTCACTTATTAAAAACTGAAACAAAATAGAAATAAGAGAAAGAAAAAAAGAGAAATTGAAATAAGGTGTGAAAGTAGCTTCAAATTAATTAACAATATTATTCTGTAAAATATGATAACAAATAATTCTGAATCTAGATAAATTCATATTGAAAATATCAACATTCGGATGAGGATGTAACTTATTGTTTAACTGTAACATTTGGAAAACTGTGGAATTTTTGTGGGATTCAGTATTTGCCCTTTGAATATAAAATAAATTTCGAAATGTTGTATTAAGCTTAGGTGCATATAATGTTATATAATAAAATAAACCAGCACAGTCCAACTTATTGTTAATAATTTTATAAAGAAAGTTTAAAGATTGACAATTTCGTCTAATTTGCAAACTAGTAAAATGGAAATGTTGAAGCATTGTAGCATAACTCTCATAGGTAGGATAATCATTATAAAGTCTGTAATATAACCATTTTAGAAATTTATTTTGAATTTTTTCTAGTAACAGAATATATTTGTTAGTAATTGGGCTTGCTCTTGATGTCAGAAAGGAGCTGTTTAAAATGTATTACTTTCTTACAGACAGCATTTAAAAACTGTGATTGTTATTGTCTTCATTATTAATAAAATTTACACTTAACAGATAAGCCGTCTGTTGGGATGGATACTAAATATAGGGACAGGGGTTCAAATTACATCCCTCAACAATTTCTCAACTGTAATATTTAATTTTCTTTATTGGTTTCTTATTGTTATAACTTTCATTAATTTAATAGTGTCCCTACATCTCAATACTGCAGTTATTTTCTGATAATTGTGTTGTTATTTGATCAATGTTGTATGTTTACTCATAATATGACATTGAGTGCAACTTTAATAAATTACATGTTAATTTATATTAATATACTATAGCATTTAAAAATAAATGTCTTGCTCATTTTGTTCATATTTAACCTTTTTAAGTATTGATTTTATATATTTCATAACATTCTGATTTTATAAAACTGTTCATTGTCTGTATTCCTCAGTAGCATTTCTGTGGAGTTAAAAATGTTACAAACTTCTATGATGTGTAATATGACTTTTAATAACATACAATCTTATACTTCGCTTAGTGTACAAAACATATTGATGGAATAACGGTCTATGTTGCCGTCCGATAATAAATTTATGAGCGGAATTATAATTATAATGCACAGTTAGCAGATTGTAACACAGTCTACTCACGAAGCTTGAGTTTTGAGGGTGCTAGAAACAATAGACTGTGACGGTACTACTTTGCATTGCCTGTAATGAGGCAATATTAGCGATCCTAGTGGTGAGCAACTATATAATGTTTGCATATTTACCACGTATTGAGCTTCGCGACTGTATATACTAGACCACAGTCTACTATATACAGTCGCGAAGCTTGAGGTGTTTTTTTGCAAATCTCGTGATAAAGCGCTCCAAGCGGTTAGCAACTAGAAACAATAGACAGTCGATGGTCGACTTTGGACTGTGTCGTATTTCTGTCGAGTGCTAGCTCGTTGCGTATTTCACATTGATGCTTCTGAAATGTTCGTTATTGGTTATAATGAAAATGTTAATGGCTAAAATATAATAATTGGAATAATAATAATATGGGACAAGGAGGAGACGTTTGTAGTGCTATAAATTGTAGCAACAGTAAGAGAAAGAGGCCAGAGTTATCCTTTTTCCGATTTCCGAAAGATTCAGAAAGGTTCCTGGGTTTCCACAAGAATGCCGTGCAGAAACAAAACTGTTAATTTGAAGTTCTTTGTGACTGTTAGAATACATTATATCCTTAAATTTCACAATGAAATGTTTCAGTCTAACCGAAAGGACATTAGATACCGGTTAAAGTTCTGTCACTTAGACTGCTAAATTTCTAGAGAAATAAAGGTTAGGTCTACTTTTTTTTTCCAGAGGATATATTTTTACTTGTAGCTATTAATTTTGTTATTATTTTTATGTGTTATTTTACTAAAGACGTAGAAAAATTAAGCTTGTTTTAATGAAATTTATTGATCACGTTTTATTTTCAATTCTGGTGGGATTATTATTGCTTAGGCCTACTTTTTTCTTCAAAGGATATGTTTTTAATTATAGCTGTTAATTTTGTTGTTATTTTTATTTGTTGCTTTACTAGAGACGTAGAAAAATTCTGTTACAATAAAATTTATTGATCATGTTTTATTTCCAATTCTGGTGTGATTATTATTGCTTAACCTCATCCCACTTTAACTACGTAAGCATGCACTACAAGTACCGGTACACGTAAGTTACTCCATTAATTCATATTTCCATTATTATTGTTGTAAAGAGAAATGCAAATTAATATTTATTGGTTTCATAGTTAATTATCGACATAATCTTGAATGAGTGAAGCTATTATAGTACATTTCAGTTCGTTTTGCACAAACAAAAATTATATTAACTTATTTCTTGCAGGTATCTTCGAGTTTATGGTGGAATTTAATATGCATTCATTAAAATAATAAATTAACTTTATGCACTTAATATTTCAATAATGGAAGGAAGGTGGTAATTTTTTCCAAAAGAACACGACAACGAAAGTGTAACATATTTTGTCGGCTGCTAGGAGAGAGATCTGCGATGATGAGGCGATAGTAGCGATCCTAGTGGTGGGCAACTACCCATGTTTGCATTTTTACTACATATTGAGCTTCGCGACTGTATATAGTAGACTGTGTACTAGACTGTGATTGTAACATAGACCGCTATTCGAACGCTTCAATTGTGTTTTTTTTCTGCTTTCGTCAGTTCCAATGAATCAGAATTAAGTATCCATTCCCTTGCCGAAAACTGAACTCGAATCCAATAGATTTGTAAGCGGACACTATAACATTAACGTAAAACCGGTTCTGGATTATCGAGTAGCAACAAAAATGACCAGCGACTATATTAGAGACGGAAGTTGGCAGTCTTATGCGACGTGGGTGCAGCGCTCAATTCCGTGCCTAGGAGAGCCAAATGTTCTTCTTAGTGCTCCAGTTTTAGCTCTGAAATGCAACGAACATGCCTCAACTGTCGCACAGATTTCAATGCACATGACATTCCCAATGGAGTCATATCACTTTCATAAACATATCGTTTAGTTCAAAGAAATCGCTTAGTACAGGACAGATAATATTAAACCCACACGTAAACATTTAGAGGCTGTCGTAATTCTTGGTCTTAGAATAAACAACAGATAATTTCAAATCAAACTGAGCCATGGCTTATCCACATTACTATGGACTACAGAATACACGTTATGCTCCGTCTTCAATGGTGGAAAAAGTAGTCAAGAGCAGTTTTTCTATAAGATCAAGTAGATTTTGAATTGTACAGGGACATCATTTTATTTTTATTTCAATTTTCATTGTACCTGAGCTTTTGAATGTACTTCACTCCCACCCCTTCTACTAATGAAGTTCCAACTGTCCTCCACACAGAATCAAGGCCGCATATAGTAAACAGCACTGAGTTAGTGAGTATAGTACATTCTAGACATATGTTCGCGTTTTTCAGTGACGAAAGAGCTTTCGATATTGAGTCATATTTTCGCACAGGTACTGTCGTACGTTTGCCTACGTCGCATCCCGATTTCCCCCACCTGCTTCTGCTCACCCCTCTGTAAAAGCTGGGCTGTCTTAGCTCTTTTCTGAAAACATTAATTTCTGTTAGGAATTGGACGTTTGCGTAATATTATACAACTGTTTAAAATAACTTAAATAAAAGGGCCTCGTTAAGTAATTAACTGTCACGTGATTTCCCCCCTTTCTACGATCCTGCGGCATAACCACTTGGACGGACAGTAGATAGCATGTCTGAGTAATTTTATCTCTGCGGGTCGGACAGAACTGAAGATTGAATTTACAGTACGTAAGGTACTCTTTTATAGAGTAGGTACAGAATTATTTCAACATTAGTTACTAGTACGAAGGACGAAACTGGTAATTGGAATTAGATGCAATAGTCTATAGTGCGATAATATGCAGAAAAGAACTGAAACCTGTATCGAAATGAACGGCCACTATTTAAAAAAATGTGTTCATATTATGATTATTTTTCAATTTAACTTCTTTCTCTATATTGCATGCTAATGTGCTGTAGACAGTATAATGTACACTGCATAATGAATACGTTCGCATGGATAACTCAGTTCGTGAGTAAAAACACTTATTCTTCATACAGTACTGTATTTTGATTAAACAAAAACCTAATGAAAATTATCGAACTCAAAATCGCGATATTTCCTAGTTTACGTAAATGGATGAACTAATTTTCTCCCCTCCTATACCTAGTAGAGTGATATGTTTGTGTTTTACGCCAGTATCATAGAACTCCAGTCGTGGAAGGGGGTAGCAAACTGTGTTTCCGGTTCTCTAAAGGTATAGACAGGTTAATATTAAAAATGTTAGTAAAAATAAAATGATGTCCCTCTATATTTTCCACAGCTACTAAAGGATAGACGTCAAGCGTTTTCTAAGTTCAATCTATTTTTGTTTTCAGTTGGAAATTGGACGGGAAAATCATATATGCGTTGGAAGTCATTGAAAACTGCTTAAAATACCAGCTGAATTTACACAAAACAGAAAAGAACTAAATTAGAAACCAAAGTACAAAGAACAGAGAAAGGTTTCAATACAGTTAAGTTTTGTTTTAAAGAAGTCTGGATCATAGGAGTTTAGATACACGTAATTTATTATCGTATCTTTGCGCTTCTTGAAACATCATCTTAATATAAGTCCAATAACTTTCCAATATTATATGCGGTTTATCCATACAATAGTTATTTGTATGTTTTGTCGCAGAATCCTGCTGGAAAATGCAGGTGCCAAGTTTCTTTGGAAGAAGGCAGGCAGTTTCAGAATCTATTTTTATATTTATTTATATTTAAAAATGACATAAAATAATGTTTATAATTACATAAAGTAATTAATAGAACAAATCAGACCACCTCTCTAAACAGTAAAATGATACTTATGCCAGAGTTAAGATGGGTACTACAACATTTTCATAGATGAGAGTTTCAGAATTAGGAAAAATAATTTAATAATGTAATGTAGTATAATATTACTATTACTATAATGCGATGCGATACAATAAAATACAATATAATATAATCAAATACTTGGGGTGTACTATAAGCAGTAAAATGAGCTTCACCCAGGAAGTCAAAAGGAGGATAGCAATGGCCAAGGAAGCTTTTAATAGGAAAAGTTGCATCTTGTGAGGGGCCTCTGGAAAAAGAACTAAGAAAGAGACTAGTGAAGTGCTATGTGTAGAGTGTGGAATTATATGGAGCAGAAACATGGACATTACAACGACACGAAGAGAAGCAAATAGAAGCATTTGAAATATGGATATAGAGAAGAATAGAGCTTGTGAAATGAACAGACAGAATAAGAAATGAAGCTGTATTGGAAAGAGTGGGTGAAGAAAGAATGATGCTGAAACTGATCAGGAAGAGGAAAAGGAATTGGTTGGGTCACTGACTGAGAAGAAACTGCCTACTGAAGAATGCATTGGAACGGGAGATGAGTTCGGGGTAGAAGAAGATATCAGATGATAGACGACATTAAGATATATGGATCACATGAGGAGACAAAGACGAAGGCAGAAAATAGGAAAGTTTGGAGAAAGCTGGGTTTGCAGTGAAAGAACTATCCTTGGGCGAGCAGAACACTATGAATGAATGAATGAATAATGTAATCCAATACGATTCCCTTAAGAAAAAACCCTACAAATCAGGAAAGTACTACTACGATATTTGTGATCTACAGTGTTGATAGACGTTGAATTTATTTTTCTGGTAACACTCAAAATCGTCAATACGTTATTGGCCAGTGAAAGAAATTACTTGATAATCTTTTTCTGAAAAAATACCTGATCTACAAATCGTGTGAATTAATGCAACGGGCTACGACAAAATTTAATCTGAATATACAGGGTGATTTACAAAGATTTACCGTCACTTACGGATCTTATTTCCGAAGATATTCTGAGCACAAAATGCCATATAAACATTTGTCCTAATCGCAATATTTTCAAAGATACATTAATTTGAAATTTTTAGTAAAATACATTTTTTCTTTAGTTTCACGAGTAAAAAATATTACAAATAGAGAATGAGCTATTCCGAAGTGTCATTCATTCATTCATTCATTCATTCATTCATTCATTCATTCATTCATTTTATTCCATAGATCTTACATGAGCAATAAAGCTTTAAGATGTGGAACAAGTCAAAATTTTACAATATTACAATTACAATTTTTGCAATTTAGTAATTTTCTACAATTTTTACAATTTTGTGCAATTTTTTACAATATTTTCGCGAGATGTAGTGAGATGAGGTGAGGTCCGAGGATTCGCCAAAATATTACCCGGCATTTGCCTTTTGGTTGGAAAAAACCTCGAAAAAACCCAACCAGGTAATTAAATCAAAGGGGTTGATGCCAAGGACTCGCCATAATTAATTAATTGGCTAGTGTTCTGAAGCTAAAAATGTGTTGTTAATTGCTTTGTACAGATTTTATTTTCCAATTTTTAACTAAAAATGACATCATTCTTACGCACTTACCACAAAAATTGTTACAAATCATACGACTTTAGGAACTTCATTTTTACAGTTTAATTATGCATCCTAATGTACAGTCTTAAACAATTTACAAGAGTGGCGTGATTTGTAACAATTGCTGTGATAAATGCGTAAGAAAATGTAATTTTGTATTTAAAAATCGAAAAAAAAAGTTCTGTACGAAGCAACTATAGAGTTCATGCCCAAGAATTACGGTATTTTTTCAAACAAATTCAAATTAGTGTAATTCTGAAAATATTGAGATTAGGACAAATGTTTACATGACTTTTTTTGCTCGGAATGTCTTCGGAAATAAGCTCCTTAAGGGACGGTAAATCCTTGTGAATCCTCCGGTATATAAATTTGTATGTGTATGTAATAGATAAGAAAACAAAAAATCCAATAAAACATACACCTTGAGTAATTTCTTTATTAAGGTCTCCAGCAATTTATAACATCCAAGCAATGGGGCCATTAACACGTTCCGTCTACTATCGTGAGAGTTTTTATTAAAAAAACATAAGAAATCACTGTATGGTTATGTTGTGTGCAATACTACAGGAAGACTACCGAATACAACACATGATACACAAAAGGACGGCAAGTATGAATTCCTATTTGGAAGTTAAGTTAGTGGTGCCACAGTGAGAAACTTCAGAGAATGCTTTGTAAATTAAAAGTAAATAATTCGGTAACGTAAGAGGAATCTGGGGAGTTTGTTTCACGGTCAGGTACGCTAACCGTTTCTCCACAGCGGTTGATATAAACAATCTTGCTTCCACTCTAAACTATGAGGGTGATTCAGTGACAGTATGGGGTTGTACAGGGACATCATTTTATTTTTACTTAAACTTTTATTGTACCTGAGTTTTTTAATGTACTTCACTCCCACCCCTTCTACTAACGAAGTTCCAACTGTCCTCCACACAGAACCAAGGCCGCAGTACTGAATTCGTGATTATAGTACGTTTCAGAAATATGTTCGCGTTTTCCAGTGACGAAAAATTTCCAATATTGAATCATATTTTCGCACAGGAACTGTCGTCCGTTTGCCTACGTCGCATCCCGATTTCCCCCACCTGCTTCTGCTCTCTCTCCACTGTAAAGACTAGTGGCTGGGCTTTCTTAGCTCTTTTCTGATTACATTAATTTCTGTTAGGAATTAATTGGACGTCTACGTAATATTATGCAACTGTTTAAAATAACTTAAATAAAAGGGCCTCGTTAAGTAATTAACTATCACGTGTCCCCCCCCTTTCTACGATCCTGCGGCATAACCACTTGGACGGACAGTAGATAGCATGTCTGAGTAATTTTATCTGTGCGGGTCGGACAGAAGTGAAGACTGAATTTACAG
This sequence comes from Periplaneta americana, assembly GCF_040183065.1. Classification (NCBI taxonomy): domain Eukaryota; kingdom Metazoa; phylum Arthropoda; class Insecta; order Blattodea; family Blattidae; genus Periplaneta; species Periplaneta americana. Next base: position 170,467,282 of record NC_091126.1, on the reverse strand, counting down.
TACGTAAGGTACTCTTTTATAGAGTAGGTACAGAATTATTTCAACATGAGTTACTAAGTATGAAGGACGAAACTGGTAATTGGAATTAGATGCAATAGTCTATAGTGCGATAATATGCACAAAAGAACTGAAGCCTGTATCGAAATGAATGGCCACCATTTTCAAAAATGTGTTTAAATATCCATATTATGATTATTTTTCAATTTAACGTCATTGTATTGTACGCTAATGTGCTGTAGAAAGTATAATATACACTGCTTAATGAATACGTTCGCATGGATACCTCAGTTCGTGAGTAAAAACACTTATTGTTAATACTGTACTGTATTTTGATTAAACGAAGCCTAATGAAAATTTTCACACTCAAAGTCGCGATATTTCCTACTTTACGTAAATGGATGAACTACTTTTATTCCCTCCTGTAGCTAGTAAAGTGATTTGTTTGCATTTTGCGCCACTACCTATCATCGAACTCCAGTCGTGGAAGGAGGCAGCAAATTGTGTTTCCGGGTCTCAATCATTAATCCAAAAGTATAGCCAGTTTAATATGAAAAATGTTAGTAAAAATAAAATAATGTCCATGTGCATCCTCCAGAGGTGTTGAAAATCCAGCCTTCCTTAAAGGCACGGTGGACCAATAAAAGAGCGTAGATATAGTGACGAAAAAGTTATAAAGAGAGTGCTATAAAAATGGGCATAGAGAATAGTTTCAAATTGTACCGAGACAATGACCCTTAGCACAAGTCATTGCTTGCACGTACTTGGTCACTATACAATTGCCCCGAAGTACTGGAAAAAACCACCCTAATCGCCGGATATCAATCCGATGGAAAATTTGTGTTCTCGCCTTGGAAAACAAATTCAAAAATATGAAATTCGAAATGCCGCTGATCTTGAACAAAAAGTCCGAGCAGAATAGTATGCTACTTCACCAGCAGTAACAAGCAAATTGGTGAAATTAATGCCTAAATAGCCACAAAGTGTAATACAACAAAAGGTATCCTACCAAGTACTGATTACAGCAGGTATGTCAATTGATGCCCACCGGAGCAAGCGCGCGCTTTAGAGCCCAGGAGAGCCTGAGCGCTTTACAGCGGAAAGGAAAGAGACGGACGAAAGAGGTGGTATATGCCGCTTGGTCGAGCTATATTCAGGGATGACCAGCACTGATTCAATAGATAAATGGAAGAGAAATTAATAAAACTGTGTACTTGTTAATTTTTAGATTTGCCTGAGAAGTATAAGTGCATTATAAGAATGTAAGTTTTAATTTTAATGCTCATTTTTCACAAGTTTGATTTTTTTATTCAAAAGAAATATTTTCTCAACTTTTCGTATAGAAAAGTGAAATTTTCAGGTATAGGCCTATTTATTTAGTAGCCTTACAGAATGTTTTCGTAAATCTAATATACCGTAAATACGTATTACTGAAGATAGTGTATTACAAATTTTGAAAATATTCGCATGGAAATTGTTTGTAAGGAAATGAATTAACAAAGCAACTACTGTTACAACATAAGCAAAAGATACGTGCGCATGTGTTGTAAAAATGTCAGCTCTATAGCTTCAGCAGATTTCGAGAAAATAATTTAAAATTCTGATGATAGGAAGTTGCTCACAAATATCACCTTAAAAGCATAATGCGATAAGAGTTTTGTTATGTAATATTAGTTACACTTAAAACAGATACAGTAACTAGGCAACTTTACTTTGTACTGTAATATTGTTTTGATTAGTTTATTGATTACTTTTGTAAGGCTAAAGATACCATCAATATAAATTCCAACTTATCATGTCATAATCTCTTTCTTAGGAATATCACTTTCTTTATGAATGGTGTGTTTCATTCACTTAATACAGTATAATATCATACTACTATGGAATTTAAGTGAATATTCCTTCTTAACTCTCTATTACGTTATTAAGATTTAAAACACAAGTGCAATATTAAGAAATCAGTGTTAGTACTTTTGTTTTACAGACAATATAGAAAACATCAAACAGAAAGAAGCCATATAAAAATAATGACATAAAATTTCACGTTCCGTTTGAAGTTTGTGCACCACTGTTTTCTTAATCCAACAGGTTGCTTATTCATTTACACAACCCTTCCTCTTTCCATACTTAGCGCTTGCTGCCCGCGCACGACATCAAGGTCAGAAAAATGCGCTTGCTTTGACATCACTGGCTTACAGTGTATTAGTATTGTATTAATACTTTTGATGCGTGTGAATAGTTTTGCGATGTGTACAAAAGCTTTTGTGACACCGTATTGCTATGATTTTGTGATGCTCCTTACCATTATCCTATGTAAGTTTCTGATATATTTAAGCTCATAATTACCATCTGTATCTCTTTTAATTTACATAAATTATACCACAATTCAAACTTTAAATATCTTCCATTTTTAAGTATCTCTAGTGTAAGAATACTGTTGTGAGTCACTGTATGTAACTTACTTCTTTATGTCCGCATAAAATCATTTTACGCAAAGCGCAAGTTAATACTGGTCTATTTTGAAATTAACGCTCAAACAGCGTAAGCTTCAAAAGCTTTTAAGTTCGCCACGTGTCCTGGAAATGCACAAGTTAAAAGTTTTAACCTGCAATGAAAATTATTTCCACTACACTCATATGACTTCTGTTCTTCTGTGATGTAGGCCTACTTGATATGAGCAGTGCGTATTTTTGGACGGAATTTAATAGCTTCAAGGAAAGGCACGTGTTAAAATCTTTCTGGCTCAAGTACATAGGGCAGGAAGCAATAAATACTCGAAGTTCATAAAGGCTTTCTTCTAGATTTCAATACTCTTGAATACCTCTGAAATCATTCTGCCCTCTTCTTTGTACAGATTTAAGAATCTTCGTGAAAACTTTAAATATTGTCCTAATACTGGGCCCCAAAATATTACTGTTCACTACCTTGTACTAATGTAAACTGTCATATCATATCATATCATATCATATCATATCATATATCATATCATATCATATATCATATCATATAATATATATCATATCATATCATATCATATCATATCATATCATATCATATCATATCATATCATATCATATCATATCATATCATATCATATATCATATCATATCATATCATATCATATCATATCATATCATATCATATCATATCATATATCATATCATATATCATATCATATCATATCATATCATATCATATATCATATCATATAATATATATCATATCATATATCATATCATATCATATCATATCATATCATATCATATCATATATCATATCAATGTCATATATCATATCATATATCACATCATATAATATATATCATATCATATATCATATCATATCATATATCATATCATGTCATGTCATATATCATATCATATCATATCATATCATATCATATCATATCATATCATATCATATCATATCATATCATATATCATATCATATATCATATCATATCATATCATAACATATCTCTCTAACACTGGTTTATGAATACGAAAAACGTTAGTTCGCTGATCATCCACCGGAAGCTGGTGACTGTGACTGGTTCTCAGTCAATAAATTAGTATTAAATTGTAACAAAACTGACATAATTCAATTTAAATCCTGTCCAAATTCAACGTCGCAAATTTCTAGCGCAATAATTAATAATAGATTCCTATTAGAAACAACAACAACCAAATTTCTTGGCTTAAAAATCGATAATGTGATAAATTGGAAAAATTATATTAAAGAAATTACCCCCAAACTAAATTCAGCTTGTTTTGCTATTAGATCTATGCAAAAGACAGTAAATATCAATACCTTAAAAACAATATACTTTGCATACTTCCACTCGGTAATGAGTTCTGGAATAATATTCTGGGGAAATTCCACAGATAGTAACAATATATTTCTATTACAAAAAAGAGTAATTAGAATAATAGTAGGTGCCAAATCTAGGGAATCGTGTAGGGCAATTTTAAAAAAACTACAAATAATGCCCATGGCTTGTCAGTATATCTTTTCATTAATAGCCTTCCTCGTATGTAATCGTGAAAACTTTGTAACTAATTCAACAGTTCATAGCATAAATACACGTCAAAAAATGACTTTCATACTCCATCGGCAAGTCTATCGTGCTATCAAAAAGGAGTGCGTTATATGGCAGTAAAAATTTTTAATAGCCTCCCTATCGATATAAAAAATGAAACTCAAAACATAAAATTATTTAGGGCCAAATTAAAGAAGTACCTAATTTCTCACGCCTTCTATTCTGTAGGTGAATTCATGACATTCAATAACACTTCATGAAATTGATACTAAAACTTTGTGTTGTACTAGTAGACTATATTGTAAATCTCGTCTATATATATTTCATCTAGACTGTGAGTATAAATTAAGATTTTATAATAGTATTAAGTTTTTTGACTTGTTCCATATTCTAGCTGTAAGCATGTATGAATACCATGGAATGTTAATAAATACAATACAATACAATACAATACAATACAATACAAAGCTAGCGCTAAGAATTTCTATTAATATGGTCCCTAGTTTCTAACTGTGCTTCGAATTGTGGACATGGGCTATCACTACATTAACCCATCATGAGCGAAAGTTTCTGGACTAGTCACGTAACGTTAGAATGTAGGGCATTTGGGATGAAATATTTTTTGCACAATAACAAATCTGGTTCCAATAAATTAATATGGACTAAACTATACCGAACGTGGGAGGAGTAATAGTAGGAGGAAGAAGAATAAAGTGAAAAAGATTTGCTGATGATATGGCGTTATTAGCTGAAGAAGAGATGATACTAAGGGATATGCTACTGGAGCTAAATGACAGATGTGAGCAGTATGGAATGAAGACAAATGCAAATGAGACGAAGACCATGGTCATAGGCAGGGCCGGGTATTTATGAAGATTACGAAAATCACGACATAAAAGATATACAGAGTGTTTCCGAGGTGGTGTTACAAACTTTCAGGGATAATGGCGAAGGGCACATGTATCAATTTGAGATAAGCTACCATGGTCCAGAATTGAGTGAGTCGAAAGTTATAAGCAAAAATAGTTGTGTGGAAATGGAATTGTAATTTGGCACCACTTCCCCTCCTTTTCTTAACTTTTGGAATACTCGTGGAAAAATGATGTGGGCCGGATGTCTCCTACGTGGGTACTTGTTCCGATACAATCTGTGAGCTTGTCTACTGTTCCCATTGGCTCATCCGTATTCGAATATGAGATCTACTTATTCCGCTCTCGCATACTCCTCCATTTCACTAGGACTGATCGACTGGACACTACAACTTGTACACATACACTGCTGTCTACAGACGTGCATATCAGGACCGACCATGTCCGTTACACATTACGCTATCTGCATTGCTTTAGTGTAGTTTCCTCTCCCCATCCCTCAGACATCGCGCTGAATGGAATACTGTAAGTAGGCAACGTAAACAACGTCAGATGAATACAGTATGTGTAAGATGTTCAGATAAATACACACAAAGTGTACAGAGGAATAAAATTATTTCATTTCCACACAATTATTTTGCTTGTAACTTTCGACTCGGTCATTTCCGGACCAGGGTTCCTTATCTCAAATTGATACATGTGCCCTTCGCTATCATCCCTGAAAGTTTGTAACACCACCTCGGAAATACTCTTTACAATAGATTTTTACTCATATTTATGGATTAAGTGATTCTGATTAATAATATACAGATAAAACAATCACGACATATCGCGAAATAGAGTTATAATGGCAAAATATCAACACATTCGCGAATTATTACTATTGCGTCGTTTTATGGCGAATTTCATATTCTGAGTTTTTTTTTCTGATTTTTCTTTTCACTTGAATTTGTTATATATCCAAGTAGGCTACATTACATGTTATTCCAGGTGTTCTGATTACGTTAGTGAACTCAAAAGACGGAGAATTCAACATTTCACTAATAATTTGAAAGTGTTAATTTGAGGGCTGCAATTTTTTTTTTTAGTTTTTAATGAATGTGTGTTAAATACAGTCTCAATCCAACAAACTGGCCATACCGCACCTTTACCAGAATCCAATGAACGTTTAATGTCAATAATAATAATAATAATAATAATAATATTAATAATAATAAAAATAATCATACAGAATTAATACTCCAGTTCCAAAATAAGTGTATCTTCCAAAATTTCCATTAATCTCCGTCAAGAGTACAAATCTATCTCCAACAATCTCCGCCGACACCAATATTAAAAAACACAAATGATAAAATTAATCTCCATAAATACCTGCTTCTGGTCATAGGAAAAAAATAAAGAAGGTAAACTTGCTAATTCTAAATGAGGCAGTAGAACAAGTGGACAGCTTCAAATACTTGGGGTGTACTATGAGCAGTAACATGAGCTGCTGCCAGGAAGTCAAAATGAGGATAGCAATGCGCAAGGTATCTTTTAATAGAAAAAGGAGCATCTTCTACGGACCTCTGGAAAAAAAACGAAGAAAGAGACTAGTGAAGTGCTTTGTATGGAATGTGGCAGTGTATGGGAAGAAACATGGACATTACGATGAAGTGAACAGAAGCGACTGGAAGCATTTGAAATGTAGATATGGAGAAGAATTGAACGTGTGAAGTGGACAGACAAAATAAGGAATGAAGCTGTGTTGGAAAGAGTGGGTGAAGAAAGAATGATGCTGAAACTGATCATGAAGAGGAAAAGGAATTGGTTGAGTCACTGGCTGAGAAGAAATTGCCTACTGAAGGATGTACTGGAAGGAATGGTGAACGGTGGAAGAGTTCGAGGCGGAAGAAGATATCAGATGTTAGACGACATTAAGATATATGAATCATATGAGGAGACAAAGAGGAAGTCAGAAAATAGGAAAGACCTGCTCTTGAATTAATGAATGAATGAAACTTTAGCATAAAATCTTCTGGCCGAAATATCTTCAGAAAATGAATACCGAACGTTACATAGCTCTGCATGATAAACTCTGAGTAACACAATGCTGGAGGAAAACCAGCTCTATCTTGGTGCTATAAAATACTGGAAAGTTTTGAAAGATTTATAACATTACGATAAAAAAATGTATGAAATGGGGCTCTCTTTTTGGTGTTAGAACTTTCCCCGTATTACAAGTACAGTATTGTCACTTGTCACAGTGAAAGAAGGAAACTTTCTTTACTACTGAGCCTTACCCGTAAGCTTGCGAAGGCGATTCGAAAGTTTGTAAACTTCACTCAAAGAAATGGCAGTCTAAGAATATTTTCAACTTACACTTAAAAAATTTCTGCTCTATCTCCTAAGTAATGGGCATGTAATTCCTTTGAAAGTATTTTTTTTTAGATGTACGCACTTCTCTCTTTCATTTGTTACAATGTTCTGTAAAAGCAAAGTAGATATTTATTATTTCTTCTATCCTCTCCTTTTTTACTGATTCACCAGCCAATGCAGTGTAAGGAGGGGTATATTATGATATTTGAAGCAATACTACACCTTTCATATTGAGGGTTTCACTGACCGTTTGGTCAACACGATGCAAGACCACCGCAGAAATGTCGCAGGACATGTATACAACAAGAGACAAACACCTAGTTCCGTGGAATGGTTGTAAATCTCCGCCCACTCTGAGAATCGAACCATGGACTGCTTATTTTAAAGGTGTATATTTTCCAGACAACCACAGTGAGAGAAAAGGACAAAATCGAGCAAAAAAGGATAGGTGGACTTTAGGTCACGAAAGTCTGTTGTGTATTTTAACTAAAAGACTGATCCTATTTCACCTAAATCAACTAATTTCTCAGAGAGTTTTCCATTAGAAAATAAACATAAAAAAGTGTCTATTTTAATTTTTAGGCGCAATAAGTACACAAAGACTCTTTAGGGCTGCATAATATTACTATAGGATAATCAATGTTATTAAAGACCTTTATGCTCGACCATGCCGAAATGCAGTAATTATACACCTAGTAGCAGACATTTAATGCATGTCATTAAAGTACACCTACTCATTAAAGGTCAGGTCTTTCAGCCAATGACGACTCAGGTTACAACTGTTCAGCCAATGACAGGTCAGCTTTCTACCGTTATAAAACCGCAAGTATAGATTATTCTCGGATATGCAATCGAAAGAGAATTAGCGAAAAGTCACGGAGGCTGGAAATCCAATACTGTCGCAGAAGGTTATGTTCTGTTACTATAATAATTAGCGTTAACTGTAAATAATATTCAAATAAATTCAATTTGTCATCTCGTTTTTCAATGTCTAATTTAATTTTAATGTTATCTCTGTAGGTTCTTATGGCCTAGTAAGGTCAATGTGGACATCTGTTCCTCGGAAAAAATCAATACTTTCGCGTCTGCGCACATCTCACAACATACGGGACATTGCTCCAAGTCAGATACAATAACATTAATAATATCAAGTTAGAAATATGGTCGAGCATAAAAAGTCGTATGAAACTCGCCTATAATGGTAATTAAGAAGCTCGTATGAAAATTATGAAACTCGCTTGCGCTCGTTTCATAAATATCCATACTCACTTCTTAATTACCTTCATTATAGGCTCGTTGCATAATGTACTATTATGTTATATTTATTTATGTTTATGTAAATTTACTTGCATGTAAAAGAACTCCTGGGGGACAAAATTCCGGCACACCGGCGACGCTGATATAACCTCGGTAGTTGCGAGCGTCGTTAAATAAAACATAACATTCACCACAAATAGAAACAGCAGATGTTACATAATACAAATAATATTTTTTTTTCTCAGTGTTATGAAGTTGCGTTTAATTTCAATATGTAGAATACACTGTTGTATGAAATCTTTTTCATTATTTTTTAAGCTTGATACGTAATATAGGATTACTTTTTCACTTAAAATTCGCTTTCCAAATTATACGAAATTATTGCGACTATTTCGTTTATATGACGTCATTCCATTTTCGACCAATGAAGTGTAACGAAATTTTCAATCCTAACCAATCACAGTCAGACTTTGCGATAATTTCTGCAGCTAGATTTATCGCTATCAATTTATCGCATGGTCGTTCTTTTGTTTAGTCGTTGTCGCCAACTGTTTCCCCGTGAATGAATACATTAAGATGCAACTACACGATTAAACTTTTCTTTCAACTTTAAAGCAATGAATGCAAGATTGATATTTAATATTAATTAATATATTTACGCAGTGAGGACGACGTTCAAAACGACGCACCATGTAGACACAAAATCTTCATGCATATTAATTGAACGTACCTTTTAAACTTGATTCTTTCAATATTCTTCCCAGATTGCACGCATACGCGATTGGAATATTGAACTGTGTAGATAGCTTTAGTTCCGTTACATACTACAGCGAGAATGCGTTTGTCGAGCTATAAAAAATGCTTTCGTGTAGCACTGATTGTAACGCTCGAAATAAGACACAGCTGACATTGGTCCTGCTCCCACAGGTAACATAACCTATAAGCAGCCTATAAAATTTGTGTTTTGTGAATGAACTGAAACAATTAATAGAAAGTCAGATGTTCAAATTTATGTAACATCGCATATCAAACCCAAAGACCTTGCATAGTAATAATAAGGTCTTTGATCAAACTACCTTCCGTATGACGTAATAAAATTCGTGTTTTAATTAGGAATATCTATACAGAAATGGCTTCACTGTGTAGCAACATGTCTCGCTGTGAATACATAAGCATTGGTATATAGCTGTCCCCACTGTTACTGTTAAATTAAATTATGATTTCAGCAGGTAATGAAAATGTATTTATGTTATTATAATAATAAGAGAAAAGTGCAGTACATGTAATTAACATTGTGAAACCTGTATTTCGCAATTTGCATTACTGAATAATAACATCGAATTTCTTTATTGCAGTAATCGATATTCATTCTACGAGTATTTCAACTTCACAATGTCTGAATAGGTTAAGTATTCGTTTATAAACAATTATTAACATTTTGTGATCGAATTTTAGGGTATATTATTTACATTTTTATTTTATTCACGAAATAGTCCTAATAAATGCCACTCGAGGTCTGAGATTTCCCAGATAAATCCACTCGTGGATTTATCGGCAAATCTCAGACCTCTCGTAACATTACTACAGATTATCTTACAACTAATTAGCGATAATACGTGAAATGTAATACTTGTATAACGATTTATTTTTCGAAATTAATATGAAATTCTTTGGTTTTTAGCCCACGAGCTAAGCTACTCGTCGTAGTTGATAAAGAGTTTTAAAATAACCAATTAAAGAAGTTACTCGTCGACTGCAACACAAAGCAAGTGAACAGGAAACAACTTAGGCACTGTGATTCAACGGGGCACGACCCACGCTTCTTTCTACTGTACACATTAGAGGAACTCTAGAACACAGTTAACCTGAAATCTCTTGCCTCTTTCCCATCTGGCATTAAGTTTCACTCCCAGGTTATCACTGAATTGACGACCTATGGAAATGCTGACTAGAGGCACAAAAATATGCAGTGGAAGCTCTTAAGTTCGATAGAAATCAAGTTCGACTGCTTACGTAGGACAATTAGACACGCCTCTATACCGGCACTAAGAAATGGGTTTGCCATTTGAATGGAAATTGGTCCTGTGTCTTGTAGTGATACTTTTGTTAAAGGAAAACATAATACTTTATTGATTAGGACATCCATATTGATCACTGATTTTAAATTAATAAACTCTTCTTTTTCTATTTGAGAATTGTACCGTTTGTGAGACGGAACTGTCGAAACCCACTGTGGTACTAGAAGCGCATACACAAGTCTCGGGGAGGGCAGGAAATGCAAGTACAGTACTATATTCGTTGATGAATAACCAATAAGAATTTGTATTCATTTCGCCTGCCACACCCACTACCTTTATTGGTCAGAACTTTCAATTCTGTTCTCTCGAACTTAGGAGAGTCAACTGTACTAATATTAAATCGAATGGTTGTCTGTCATAAAATATATTATATTTGATTATCAAAATTCAAGTAAATAAAATTAATAATTTCCGTAAGAGTAGTTGTAATTCTTACATATATATCACAAGAATAGCCTGCTTTTAACATAGGCCTACTTCAGTTCTGAGAGTATATACAAAATATCAGTCTTTAACCATTTATTTTCGAAATACATGCAGTATATCGTCGTTGTTCCTGCAATAACTCCTATGTGACATATTTATCGATTTTCAGATTTTCGCGCTATTAAATATCATAAATAGTGATGCAGCAAGTAATAAAATCTTCTATATGTAATTATATTTCTTTGTTTCAAAAATGTATTAATTCACAATCTCTTATGTACGGCTGCCATAGTATGAATAAATGTGTTTTTTCTTTCGTATTGAAAAATTTTATATTTTGCACATAGGAGTTATTGCAGGAACAACTACGTTATGCACATTTATAGAAAAAAACTATCCACTTAAATATTTTCTCAACCCTTATGTTTTACTTTGTTAGGAACGACGCTGTATCAACTACTGGGTTATTTATCGTTAATGGAAGTGGTGATAGCTACATGATATTTGGCGATATGAGGCCGAGGATTCCCCATAGATTATCAGACATTCGCCTTACTGTTGGGGAGAACCTAGAAAGAAAACAAGGTAATCAGCACAAGCGGGAATCGAACCCACTCCCTAGCGCAACTCTGGATCAGCAAGGCAAATACGCTACCGCCTGAGCTGAGCTGGTGGCTCTTAGAATATAAAATGTTTCGAAATTATCAATTATAATGGTGTAAAAATTGCAACACATTACTACAGCAATTTTTTGTAAATGTGCATTTTAAACATTAGCAAATTCATTATTTTTCCTCCATCCATTCACGTACAAATCCCATTCGGTGATCTTGAAATATTTGACGTACTCTATGTTGGATGGTTGAGCTGGGACTAACTCTGGTGAAAAGAGAGGGTACAGTATCACTCTAAGCACGACTGGAGACGGACAAGTCGTGGTCAAATGAGACTGCGTAAGTTTGAATGGAACTGATACCATAGAGTGCACCTTCATTCACCACATTCTAATATTAATAGTAACAGCAGTAGTAATAGTAATAAGGTAATTATTTACGTTAAATACCTCGTCTATTTCTAGCCGAAAAATTCGAAAAAGTACAGCCCTAGAATTATCGCCCGAATTTTAGGTCTAATACACTATCAAGCTTTTTGCCCGCGAAAGCATATTTTCAGTCTCAACCCAATTTCAAGCACATAATATTCTGACACAAAGTATTTGTTAACAAAATTATATTGTCTTTATACGAACTTCAAATATATGCCACTCTATATAATAGTACATTATGCAACGAGTCTATAATGAAGGTAATTAAGAAGTGAGTATGAATATTTATGAAACGGGCGCAAGCGAGTTTCATAATTTTCATACGAGCTTCTTAATTACCATAATAGGCGACTTTCATACGACTTTTTATGCTCGATCATATTTCTAACTTGATATTATTAATGTTATTGTATCTGACATGGAGCAATGTCCCGTATGTTGTGAGATGTGCGCAGACGCGAAAGTATTGATTTTTTCCGAGGAACAGATGTCCACATTGACCTTGCTAGGCCATAAGAACCTACAGAGATAACATTGAAATAAAATTAGACATTGAAAAACGAGATGACAAATTGAATTTATTTGAATATTATTTACAATTAACGCTAATTATTATAGTAACAGAACATAACCTTCTGCGACAGTATTGGATTTCCAGCCTCCGTGACTTTTCGCTAATTCCCTTTCGATTGCATATCCGAGAATAATCGATACTTGCGGTTTTATAACGGTAGAAAGCTGACCTGTCATTGGCTGAACAGTTGTAACCTGAGTCGTCATTGGCTGAAAGACCTGACCTTTAATGAGTAGGTGTACTTTAATGACATGCATTAAAGGTCTGCTACCAGGTGTATAATTACTGCATTTCGGCATGGTCGAGCATAAAATAATTTAAAAAATATGATAAGCAAATCTATGCTAATCTAGCTCACCTACACTAACCTGACCTAAATTATTTTTTTATTTTTTATTTTAGTAGGTTGTTTTACGACGCTTTATCAACAGCTTAGGGTATTTAGCGTCTGAATGTGATGAAGGTGATAATGCCAGTGAAATGAGTCCGGGTCCAACACCGAAAGTTACCCAGCATTTGCTCATATTGGGTTGAGGGAAAACCAGGTAACTTGTCCAGACCGGGAATCGAACCCGGGCCACCTGGTTTCGCGGCTAGACGCGCTAACAGTTACTCCACAGGTGTGGACGACCTAAATTAAGCAAAGACAACTTAACCTACGCTACATTCAAATGATTACGCCATCATGACGCCATCGCAGTGCAAAAGAGGAACAACTCACAAACACAACTTAGAAAAATTCATTAATTTAAATAAATTACCTTTCCTTAGAATATATATTCAAATATATATTAACACGAATGCGGAGACTTAAGAAATCTCTTCCACACAGAAATTAGTAGGCCTACATATAACCTAGGGTAATTTTCATACTTTTTAATCGATACAAACCTAAGTAGTTACTCTGCATAATTAATAATAATAATAATAATAATAATAATAATAATAATAATAATAATAATAATAATAATTCTACAGAAGTCCACTGCTGTGGAGTAACGGTAGCATTCCTTATCGTGAAACGAGTGGGCCCGGGTTCAAATCCTGGTTGGGACAAGTTACCTGGTTAAGAATTTTTCCGGACTTTTCCCTTAACTCATTAGGAATTAATGCTGGGTAACTTCCGGCGTTGGACGCTGGATTAATTTCGTTGGATAATCATCTTCATCTCACTCAGACGCTAGATAACCATAGCAGTTGACAAAGCGTTGTAATATAATCAATTAAAAATAGTACTGAAGGACTACTCCAAAGGAAGTACCACTTTTCTTTAAGACAGCGTACTAGCAACAGCACATACTACAGGGACATCATCTTATTTTTACTAACATTTTTAATATCAACTTGCCTATACCTCTGGATCAACGCCGTTTGCTGCCCCCTTCCACGACTGGAGTTCGATGATACTGGCGTAATATACGAACAAATCACCTTACTATGTATAGGAGGGAAGAAAAGTAGTTCATCCATTTACGTAAACTAGGAAATATCGCGCTTTTGAGTTAGATCATTTTCATTAGTTTTTTTTGTTTAATAAAAATACAGTACATTATTAACAATGAGTGTTTTTACTCACGAACTGAGCTGTCCATGTGGACGTATTCATTATGCAGTGTATATTATACTGCCTACAGCACATTAGCGTACAATATAGAGAATGAAGTTAAATTGAAAAATAATCATAATATGGATATTTAAACACATTTTTAAAATGGTGGCCGTTCATATCGATGCAGGCTTCAGTTCTAATATGCATATTATCGCATTACAGACTATTGTACCTAATCCCAATTACCAGTTTCGTCCTTCGTACTATTAAGTCATGTTGAAATAATTCTGTACCTACTCTATAAAAGAGTACTTTACGTACTGTAAATTCAATCTTCACTTCTGTCCGATCCGAAAAGATAAAATTACTCAGACATACTATCTACTGTCCGTTCAAGTGGTTATGTCGTAGTAGTCGTAGAAAAGGAGGAAATCACGTGACAGTTAATTATCTAACGAGCCCCTTTTATTTAAGTTATTTTAAACAATTGTATTATATTACGTAAACGTCCAATTCCTAACAGAAAAGAGCTAAGACAGCCCAGCTTTTACAGAGGGTTGAGCAGAAGCAGGTGGGGGAAATCGGTATGCGACGTAGGCAAACAGACAGTAGCTCTGCGAAAATATGATTCAATTTTGAAAGCTCTTTCGTCACTGGAAAACGCGAACGTATTTCTGGAACGTACTATACTCACTATATGCGGCCTTGGTTGTGTGTGGAGGACAGTTGGAAACTTCATTAGTAGAAGTGGTGGGAGTGAAGTACATTCAAAAACTCAGATGCAATAAAAATTGAGGTAAAAATAAAATGTTGTCCCTGTACTAAGCACGTGGTTTTACATTCGTGCACCCAATACTTTTCACAGGTTATCCTACAACCATTAACCTGTTTTACGTAGTGATAAATGTATTCATCGCCGTTATGCTGTTCACATCAGTCGTGAGCGAACTGATCACCATATTTATATATAAAACACCATTATTAATTACGTCGAAGTGCGACCTCTTCCAATAATATCTATCTTCACTGGCACTAAAATTGCTCCCTTGCCTGTGAGGGCCTTGCCCCCACTAACTGTCCAGAAATTTTCACCCATACCGATCGAGCAAACTTAAGTGCAGTGCTAAAATTACATGTTTCATCAGCTCGTGTCATTATGGCGGAATACAACCATTAATTACTGCTTATAGTAGAGGAGGCAAGACCTGTCCTGTAACATCACCGTGGCTATATCACCAATTGGTATGTAGGAAGAAGATAAGTTTTAGTCTGAGATGAACATCCGTATCGGTAGTTTCGTATAATATTAACCATCATGAAACAAACTCTCTTTCTGATAGCTTAAGGCCCATTCACAATGAAAATTAAACATAACCGTAACATAAACACAGAAGTTTGCGCCCAGGCTACCAAATGGGATCAGTCACAATGATTCACATAAACATTGACATAAACATTACCGTAAGACGTTAACATGAAAGTTTGCAAACTCCAAACTTTCATACTTATGCTTACGTGATTTGCAAACGGAACACAATCGTGGAGCGCTGAAGTATACGACAGAATATGAGGAAATGGCGTCGTTATGTTTCCATGGTTACCAAGTATGTTTGCTGTTGTGTTTATGTTCCCGTCGTGAATGATGGTATGACTTCTTGATTTTACTGTAACGTTAAGTTAACGCTTACGTTATGTTTAATTTTCATTGTGAATGAGCCTTTATTCTTTCCCCTATCGCACAGCTGACTGCCAGGTCTCGTCTCCTCATCTATATAACAGGGGAACATTTCTAAAATTATTCTGTAGAACATATTGTGTGTCGGAAAGTAAAAACTACGTATTTAGTACTGTAT
The DNA here is from genome assembly GCF_040183065.1 of Periplaneta americana. Lineage (NCBI taxonomy): Eukaryota > Metazoa > Arthropoda > Insecta > Blattodea > Blattidae > Periplaneta > Periplaneta americana. The sequence continues at coordinate 170,451,240 of NC_091126.1, read as the reverse complement.
TCTATTCGGAGTACGTAACTGTTACAAAAAATGGTGCCTTCTTTTGTCAAGTTCTGTAGAACTGATGATGATGATGATGATGATGATACTTGTTCTGAAATACATGTACGGTATATGTTATAATATACACTTATAATATTTAACCGCATGACTGCCTTTTAAAAAAATCCGCATTTTCTTAAGGATATGTGAATAAATATGTATGTCATTTACTTGCAAACAATGGTAGTATTTCAAAACGCAGTCCTTCAAATATTCTGTAAATTTTCTTCAGCAATATTTTTTGAATTGTGAGGTCTCTTAAAAGAAACGTTATTTAACTCATATGTTTATCGCCATCAATTAATTGAAAACCGATTATTCCAGACAATCACAAAACGATTTTGTATTATTAACTATTTGGTATATGGGATCGCATGTTATAATATTATGGTTACGAATATTTGAATACTTTCCCACCTCTATTTATTTTTTGTGCCTTTATCACTATATCGTATCGCCCCTTCAGTTCTATGTTAAAGAAAATATTACGCTATGTTTTTCAAGTAGCATATGAATGTGAACGAATTACTAATCTATTAAACCCATTTTATTGAGTTTACTCCACATTAAAGACAACTTTTATTTATATTAAACGACTGATAATGTGAAACATCGTTACAGGTATACAAATTTCTTAGGAAATGTTCTTAAACAAACAAACAAGAAGAATAAATGTTTTGCCTAGAAATTTTCTTGGCTTGAAAAACTATTTACGAACAATATTATTTACCTCGAATAATTATATCGATTCCACGTGTTCTCTCCCACGTGGTTAATAAATAAATCTTCGTTACACGACGAATTGCCCCACTGCACACTGCTTTCTGTCTTTCGTGTTCCAGCAAGCCATCTCCAAGACGAACTGAGGTTGTTTAGTTCCAGTTCCTTCCGCGGATGTAGAGCGCAGTAAAGAATACCTCTCATATGGCAATTGACACACCGAGTATTACGTATTGGAAACATAAAAACCGTTCAGATATACCTCCCAGTTAGTTAAGAGACATGGCTGTACTAAAGAAAAGAAAAACAGCTCCATCATGCACTGCGACTGCACGAACAGGTTTCTCTGTTTACACAGAAAAGCAACTGTCTGTCAAGGTTTTCGTATCGTACTTTTTTATGTACAGATTGACATAGTTCCGATGGGACGTTAACAATCTGGAACACTATAAAAGAGGTTATAATATTAAACGTGGATTAATTTCAGCATGTTTCTGAGATAAGAATCTACGGCCTCGAATTTCACGCAGTACATTGCTGAGTTTAACCACTGCGCATATAACGGTATACTAAGAATAGGTTAACTTTTAAATATTAGGGCGTTCGAAAAGTAATGGCAACGTAGTTACTGATGATATGTTTTATTTAACGACGCTCGCAACTGCCGAGGTTATATCAGCGTTGCCGGTGTGCCGGAATTTTGTCCCGCAGGAGTTCTAATTCTAAATCTACTGACATGAGCCTGTCACATTTAAGCACACTTAAATGCCATCGATCTGGCCCGGGATCGAACCCGCAAACTCGGGCATAGAAGGCTAGCGCTATACCAACTCCGCCAACCAGGCCGTCCATAGTTACTCTTTCACACAAAATTTATTTAGGTTACTTTTGACGTTACATGCTTCAAATAGTCTCCTCCTATGTCAACAATGCATTGCCAAATTCTTGGAAGACGGTGGACTCCATCTGCAGCAGCATTTCTGGATCTCTCTCTCTCTCTCTGATCAATCTAAAGCTCGTCGGATGTCAACTCTTGATTGAAAGCGAATGCCTCGCTTCTACCCAACTTTCAATAGTTCAGTATCATAGAACTTCTCTCCCACAAGCTTCGTGTAATGCCCTAAACCAGTAATGTCAATTGATGCCCATAGGAGGAAGCGCGCGCTTTAGAGCTCAGGAGAGCCTGAGCGCTTTACAGCGGAAAGGAAAGAGACAGACGAAAGAGGTAGTATATGCCGCTTGGTCGAGCTATATTCAGGGATGGCCAGAACTGATTCAATTCCATGTTAATTTTTAGATTTGTCCGATAAGTATAAGTGCATTATAAGAATGTAAGTTTTAATTTTAATGCTCATTTTTCATAAGTTTGATTTTTTTATTTTAAAGAGATATTTTCTGAACTTTTTTTTAATAGAAAAATGACATTTTCAGATATAGGTCTATTTATTTAGTAGCCTTACACAATGTTTTCGTAGATCTAATATACCGTAAAACGTATTACTGAAGATAGTGTATTGAAAATTTTGAAAATATTCGCATGGAAATTGTTTGTAAGGAAATGAATTAACAAAACAACTACTGTTACATCATAAGGTCCACACCTGTGGAGTAACGGCTAGCATGTCTGGCTGCGACACCAGGTGGCCCGGGTTCGATTCCCGGTCGGGGCAAGTTACCTGGTTGAGGTTTCTTCCGGGGTTTTCCCTGAGCCCAATATGAGCAAATGCTGGGTAACTCTCGGTGCTGGACCCCGGACTCATTTCACCGGCATCATCACCTTCATCTCATTCAGAAGCTAAATAACCTAAGCTGTTGATAAAGCGTCGTAAAATAACCTAGTTACATCATAAGCAAAAGACACGTGCCCACATGTTGTAAAAATGTCAGCTCTATAGCTTCAGCAAATTTCGAGAAAATAATTTAATATTCTGATGATAGGACGTTGCTCACCAATATCACCTTAAAAGCATAATGCGATAAGAGTTTTGTTATGGAATATTAGTTACTTTGCTTTGCACTGTAATATTGTTTTGATTAGTTTATTGTTTACTTTTATAAGGCTGAAGGTACCATCAATATTATTTCCAACTTATCATGTCATACTCAATCTCTTTTTTTGGGGGGGATATCACTTTCTTTATGAATGATGTGTTTCATCCACTTAGTACAGTATAGTTATACTACTATGGAATATATGTGAATATTCCTTCTTAACTCTTTATTATGTTATTAAAATTTAAAACACAAGTGCAATATTAAGAAATTGATGTTAGTACTTTTGTTTTACAGACAATATAGATAATATCAAACAGAAAGAAGCCATATAAAAATGACGACATAAAATTTCTCGTTCCCTTTGAAGTTTGTGCACCACTGTTTTCTTAGTCCAATAGGCTGCTTATTCATATACACAACCCTTCCTCTTTCCATACCTAGCGCTTGATGCCCGCTCACGACGTCAAGGTCAGAAAAATGTGCTTGTTTTGACATCACTGCCCTAAACCATACAGTTTTATGTTTTTCTCTTGCAACTTGAATTTTTATGAACCACCTCTTCCGTACCTTTAGGGCTCTAACGTTTACTACGAATCGGAAACAGCCACTGTATTTATAAAGTATGGCTACTTCGAGATTTTCAATGCAATTTATGAAACAACCGCTGTTGTGTACAAGATTTTAACGGTCACCGCTAGGAGCACTGATTTACAGAATTTTTGCCATTACTTATGGAGTGCCCTAGTATATTTTATGATCCTGGGAGAAAAGCAACTCTTCCAGTTTCCTCTAATAGTAGATTACTCGGGTGGCGTTTGTGGGTTTCCATGTACCTACAATATTTTTCTTTACACGAGTGCTTTCGCATGTTATACTATCATTTCATAACATGGGGCTAAAATGAAAGTTAAGTATCATATGATTGTTTTTGTATAAATGTTCAGTGGTGGATTTACAATTCTGCCCCCTGCAGATGGGCAAGAGTTTCCGGTCCTCTTTTATTTAATTGCGTTGGTAGAGTATGTGTACCACCACGTACCACACATTGTTCGTAACGTTTCTGAAGATTATTGAAGATGTTGATGAAGAAAGTTTCCTGTAAGGATACAAAAAATGACGTTATCTTCGGGAATATTTGTAGGTGAACCCTGTCTTGAAAACTGTTTTTTTCCTCATATGTAGGTATCTGGAGTCATGAGATCCGGAGATCAGGAGGGGTACGAGAATTGAGTACCAAGAGAAATTAGGCGATCTCCAAAGTGTCGTCACAGTCTACTATATACAGTCACGAAGCTTGAGTTTTGAGGGTGCTAGAAACAATGGACTGTGACGGTACTATTTTACATTGCCTGAAATGAGGCGATATTAGCGATCCTAGTGGTGAGCAACTATATAATGTTTGCATATTTACTACGTATTGAGCTTCGCGACTGTATATACTAGACTGTGGTGTCGTTGCAGAAAGGCAATCCGCTCCTACGCGGGTAGATTGTAACTCCATCTTGCTGCATCCATTGTCGTTGGGAGGAGTAAGTTTCTGGCACGAAATAAAGCGGCGCAAATCCCACATGAATAGATAATAATAATAATAATAATAATAATAATAATAATAATAATAATAATAATAATAATAATAATAATAATATTCTGTAGAGTACTGTACCTGTTTTGCTGTTTTTGGATTCTGTGTAGCAGCCTCGATGAAATAAGAACCCAATATTCCACTGACCAGACAAGGCACACCAAATCTACAGTGCAAGGGTTTCTATAGCCTATAACAGCCGTGGCGAAAATGCAATCGTACGCCGAGCCACTGTGTAACCTGCAACGTGCATAGCACCTATGGAGGGAGGCGGACAGCCGAAGGGGAAGTGAAGCAACTGTCTGAATTATTAACGGATTTTCATTTTCCTTACGTCAAGCACTTAAATATAATTTCATACAATACAAGGCTACAAAATAATGTTTAGTACGTGTAACGAAGAAAGAAATGAACAATATCACAACCTAAAATTAACTGTCTTGACAATGTCTCTGCGACAAAGTTTCAAAATCAGAAATTATGTCACTTACTGCCAGTCGTAGTTGATCACGAAGGTATTTGTCTGTCAGTCGTGATCTAAATTTGGTTTTTACTATTTTAATTGTTGAAAATATTTTTTTACAAACGTAAGTAGTAGCGAACATGGCTTCAACAGAGCAAGCGAAAGAACGAAGCTTCGGATATTTATTTTTTTGCAAAGATTTGAAAGTGCAACATTTATCAAGTCCTTACATCTAGCTTTCATTTGACATCACATAGTAAATCAGTGAGTTCAAATTGAAGAGCTAACCGCATTATTCGTACATCTGCTGAAAAAGGGTCTACGTACAGAGATGATGATGATGATGATGATGATGATGATGATGATGATGATGATAACAACAATAACACTTAACCTTTTAATGTTTCATCAGTAACATGTAGTATAATGCCGTTTCATGTTATACAACCGTTTTCCTCGTAATACTTGTGAACAAATCATACATTTAATATTATCATCATATTGACAGCAAAAAATGCGTCCTCCCATCCTACTTGGAACTTTTGTACATGGTTTCGAGAGAGACATATGCCACTCGCAGGTCAGAGACAAATACAAATGGAACGGAGTTTGACTCCAGTGAGTGAGAGGGTGGGGGTTGGCGGAGGTTAGAAGCAAGCGAAATGCACAGCTATCACTGCGAGCCACAATGTCTCGCGAGTCACGTTCTCGCCACGGCTGGCCTATAAAGACCCCAGGCCGTTCAAAACCTGAAAGACGAGTTGTTTGACGGTTTATGTAGCCATCAAGGTGAATATCGTCGTTGTTCCTGCAATAGCTCCTATGTGCAAAATATGACATTTTTCAGTAGGAAGAAAGAACACATTTATTCTTCTATGGCAACAGTGCATAGGAGATTGTGAATTCTTACATTTTCGAACGATTTATTTTAGTAGGTTATTTTACGACGATTTATCAACATCTTAGGTTATTTAGCGTCTGAATGAGATGAAGGTGATAATGCCGGTGAAATCAGTCCAGGGTCCAACACCGAAAGTTACCCAGCATTTGCTCATACTGAATTGGGGGAAAACCCCGGAAAAAACCTCAACAGGTAACTTGCTGCGAGCGGGAATCGAACCCGGGCCACCCGTTTTCGCGGCTAGACGCGCAAACCGTTCCTCCACAGGTGTGGACTTTTCGAACGAAAGAAGTATAATTACATATAGAAGATTTTATTTGCTGTATCACTATTTAAATTATTTAATAAAGCAAAAATCTGAAAATCAATAAATATGCCACGTAGGGGTTATTGCCGGAACAACGACGATATAGCTTTCATAGGCCTTTGTTGCATATGGATTCTGTTACTGTTCCACGATAAACACATTCTCCTCTATTGTGAAAACCATAATTGCAGAAATCAACATAGCACTGAATTCACAATATTTCAAACTACTGTATTACATACAGTAAATAAATATTTCGTTGCTTTTGAAACATGGGCAGCAGTTCAGCAATAGTTTCAGTGTCGTTTGTTTTACCGCATACCATATTACAATAATTACATTAATAAGTACCATTAACATACTAATATCAATAGATACAAATACCTAGTTCGGAATGCAACGTTATAATTTCAACTATCTCTGCAATTTTAATGATTCATTGCTCATAATTTCCACAGATACCTTCATATATTTACCCACGAACTTCGTATCGCAGGCGGCCAAAGTCTCTTAATTATTTTCTTTGATTTGAAACAAAATAATAGAACGTGTTGTAATGCGAAATACACACTACATAATTATTATTCGTGGCGGATTTTCTAGCGCAATTAACTGGCGCTAATAATTATCCTGAGTAATTAAGGTTCACTTTCAAACTCACTTTTCTTGTCATGAGATAATTATGTATCGTGCTGCAGTCTCAAAATAATTATCATAAGATTCATAAGAAATATTCATTAAGCTCAAGTACGTTACCGAAAAACTATCAGCACTTTCGATACTACTTTAATCCGTGGCGCTACAGCCCGTGAAGGGCCTAGACCGACCAGCCGGCTGCTGGCCTCACGCCCACATGCCGAAGCAGAGGTGGACGATCATCCAACAAGAATGGAGGTATCGTGTGGTTAGCATGATGATCCCCCAGCCGTTATAGCTGGTATTCGCAACCGGATTTCGCTAGCTATCGTATCTCCCCAAGTGCATCACGATGCTGGGTGGGCACCGGTCCAATACACTGGCCGAAATTTCATGAGAAAATTTCTTCCCCCATGAGGACTCGAACCAGCGCGCATTCCGTAACGCGAGTCCTAGCCTGGATGCCTTAGACCGCGACGCCACGGCTCGGGACTTCGATACTGCTGTTCATAATAATTTATCTAGAAATCAATTGTCTTCCGACGCTCAATAGCTATAGTCCCCTCGCTCTAATTTCCGGCAGCCAATCACGTTGCAGGTCGGCTATATTTAAACGTGTGCGTCTTGTGATTCGCTGAAGAAGACGTCATGCATTTCCTAAGGCTGGATAAATACTTGATATAATCGCCCGCCATTTTGGCTCTTTCGTTGGCGTTCGCAGAAGCACACGAAGACGTTATTTGCCGCTCAATTATTTGCTGAATTACTGTGCGGTAAATTTATTATAATTGGAGACACGACATGATAATATTTAACGGTGTGGCAAATAGAGCCCTCGTCTGGTAGCTCAGAAACGAAAGAACAAAAATGGCGAACGATACTACCTACGTAGACTTTATAGAGCCTTGATTTCCTAAGACGTAAGCAAAGAGGAATAGTCACGCCGGGAATAACAGCGTCGCGACTATAAATCGTAAATCGCAGTCGATTCATTTAAAAGAAGGGCCCATTTACATTTAAATTTTCAAAAAAAATTCTGTAAACTTTTTTATGTTGAAAGCACCAAATATGAATAAAATCCTATAAAAACTGCAGTTTAAGAGAAATAGTTACAGACGGAGGAACGCAGTGCTAGAAACTATGTCTTTTTTATCAGTGAGAGTCAAAATATCCTTTCCTGTGAATATTTCGAAATTTATCATAGCAGCAAAGTACTTTGTTTTAAAATTCATTTAATGAAATATAGCAGGATATTCGTAGAATCCTTATAATTGAATGAAATATTTAAGAGGTTAGTGGTTGTGAAATTGTATGGGTTTGGATGTTTCTAGGTTAAAATATAACTACTTAATTATTTACTTACTTACTTACTGGCTTTTAAGGAACCCGGAGGTTCATTGCCGCCCTCACATAAGCCCGCCATTGGTCCCTATCCTGAGCAAGATTAATCCATTCTCTATCATCATATCCCGCCTCCCTCAAATCCATTTTAATATTATCTTCCCATCTACGTCTCAGCCTCCCTAAAGGTCTTTTTCCCTCCGGCCTCCCAACTAGCATTCTATATGCATTTCTGGAATCGCCCATACGTGCTACATGCCCTGCTCATCTCAAACGTCTGGATTTAATATTCTTAATTCGGTCAGGTGAAGAATACAATGAGTGCAGTTCTGCGTTGCGTAACTTTCTCCATTCTCCTGTAACTTCATCCCTCTTAGCCCCAAATATTTTCCTAAGCATCTTATTCTCAAACATCCTTAAGCTATGTTCCTCTCTCGAAGTGAGAGTCCAAGTTTCACAACCATAAAGAACAACCGGTAATATAACTGTTTTATAAATTCTAACTTTCAGATTTTTTGACAGCAGACTGGATGATAAAAGCTTCTCAACCGAATAATAACAGGCATTTCCCAAATTTATTCTGTGTTTAATTTCCTCCCGAGTATCATTTATATTTGTTACTGCTGCTCCCAGATATTTGAACTTCTCCACCTCTTCAAAAATAAATTTCCAATTGTTATAATTCCATTTCGTACAATATTCTCGTTACGAGACATAATCATATACTTTGTCTTTTCGGGATTTACTTCCAAACCTATCTCTTTACTTGCTTCCAGTAAAATTCCCGTGTTTTCCCTAAACGTTTGTGGATTTTCTGCTAACATATTCACGTCATCCGCATAGACAAGCAGCTGATGTAACCCGTTAAATTCCAAGCCCTCTCTGTTAATCTGGACTTTCCTAATGGCATATTCTAGAGCGAAGTTAAAAAGTAAAGGTTATGATATGCATTAAATAAATTTATGTTTATTATGCATGTCGCAAATAGGAAAGATTGGAGAATTCTAGATTTGCCCTTGGGCAGACCACTGTGAATTAATTAATTAATACATGTTGCATTTTTAAGAGATGGCTTGTTTGCATACTATGCTGGAGGTTGCTGTCCTCTGCAGCTACGAATTAATTATGTGTTGCTGGTTGCATCGGCGCGCTCACGCTAAGGAGCAAGATGCGCATTGAGTATTACAAAAAAAAATAAAATTCCGAACAGTTGTCTACTTCAAATTTCCAGGTTAACAATGAAGGAGGATAAGCTGTAAACAGATTGAATAATAAACTTCCTGCAAAAGCGAGTTAGCTCCAATTTACAGATTTGTGGAAACTACAAAAAAAAAAACATTCGAAAATATTCTTATGTGTCCTTTCTCACAAATAGACGCTACTTAATTTTACAAATAAGAAATGCCTCACTAATCGTCTATTTGTGGTTCCAGGAAGATACCGGTACATAAAATGACCTATATAACGATGTTATCTTTTCTCGAGAAGTACCGTAGTTTCCCCTAACTATGGTCCACATTTTTCACATTTTTCTTTGTATATTCAGAAATATTCATCCAGATTAAGTGAAATCTTGGCTTCGGACTCTTGTAAGTGTATATTAAATAAATACTGACATATGTGTTTGCAATTATTTAATTACAAGTGTTAAAAAATAATAAGCATTGGTGCATAGTTGTATTCTGAGTTGCCCAACTATGGTCCACTCATATATTCATGCTTGAAAGAATGAATGGACTATAGCTGGAGCTGTAATTATTCGTAAATCAATACAGTCAGTTTCTAATTTAAGGGTAGAATCATAATCTAGCACAGAAATATTAAAAATAAATGGAAAATACGTGGATTCTTTTTATTAGTATACATTGCACAAACACACAATAAACAAGTGAAATCTGAAAGTCATTTTCCTGCAATAATGAACAACTACAGTATATTAAAGAACAAAAGTACGGTATCAAAATAAACTAACACATTCTTAACAAAATATTATGCACATAAATTCACTGATAATGTTTATTTACCATACTGACAACTACATTCAGTAGGCTTATTTCGATCCTTTGAATCTCCACTTCTCTTGTAATTCTGAAATGAAAATAGATCTCTCTTTTTCGAGACGGATTTGGGGTCTTCAATTTGTTTTATTATGTTTTCCTGTCTATAGAATAAAATGTCTTCCATTTCTCGCCACCTCAGTAATTGCCGCTTCTTACTATACATGAAACAAGAGCTCCATTGTTCTTCACTTCCAAAACCTTCCCTGGCTACAATTCCTCCTCATAAGTAACTACCATATAACTATGTGCCTTTAGCATTGATTTAACAGATTTCGTCTTCTTTTCCACATCTGACTCACTGTCTGTAAACATGGAGAAAATACCGGAAACATCATAATCTGTAACCAATTCAATTTCATCGCTCTCATAGTCACTTACAGGGACGGTTGTTTTCCTTCTACGCTGAAGTTTTCGTTTTACCGGACCATCATTCGTGCTAGTACCATTGATGCTGGAACAGCCTGTTTTTTTATATACTGGATTATAATGTTAAATGGTGTTTTAGAATATACTGAGATACCGTATTTGCAGAAGTAAATAATCACATTGCTCACATTTTATTAAAACAAATATTTCAAAATGAAATACAACTGTGGTCCAAGAAAAATTGTGGTACATAGTTGAGGACTGACTTCTAGCCTAGAGGTTAAACATTTTTCACGAAGAGTCCCTAACCTCTGCCAGTGTAATTATTACGTGAAAGTAAACACTATATAGCCAGGTTTAATTGTATAAACAATCATATATCTATAACTTACCAGTTCTACAGAGGAGAGGAGCTTAATAAAACAGACAAACACAAAATGAATGATTTCGTGTCTTCACACATTCAATAGAACGATGCACACTGACCTTGTTAAGCATTCATATCATTGCCACGTGTAATGGTAGATGGAAGCATCTATGGGGAACATAATTCCATCACAGTGGCGCTTCAAATGGTAAACACCGAACTCTTCGGAGACTAAGTAGAGCATATTGCGTTTTGGACCATAGTTGGGTGCTTGGACCATAGTTATGGGAAAAGACGGTACAGAAATCACTGTAAATATGTGCTTGGAAATAGAATCAATGGATATCTAGTAAATGTTCAAGTGGGTCAAAAATGAAACAATTTTGCAGCATCCATTATTTTTATTGACAATATAAAATCAGCGTAAAGCATTCTGTACACAAGTTAATATCCTTCACATTTTAACAGACTCATCTTCTCTTGGAATTTCATGGTTTAAAACAAAATATAATGTTCTGATGTCCTCGGTTCTTTGAATATTTTTAGCTTCAATCATTTTATTCTATCGATATTACGATAATATGTCTCTGTATGGGTTAGTCACTAAGTTCAAGCCTTGCGGAAAAATGCCCATTTATATTACTGAATTGTTCCTTGTGTTCTCCTGTGTTTTCTCAATTGAGTGGTTCACTGCCAGAGTTGTATGTATGTATTTATTAACATTACAATTGGGTATATACCCGGTGGCAGTGATATATATAATATACAATAATACCATTACATTTATACAATAATTACAGCAATAAAAGAAAAATAAAATAAATAAAATAAAATAAAATAAAATAAAATAAAATAAAGTAAACCTAAATTTATTTCTAACTACAAATAAATAGCTGGAATAAACCTAGGAATATAAATAAAAAATTATTCTATAATAACGCCTAACAATAAGCAAAAGTAAACCTAACTTATACGTACTTCTATTTCACCCAGCTATTACCAATATAAATATTTACATACCACCTTAATTAATTACAAATCAACTTAATTATATATCATTTTAATTAACCACAATTGCCTGAACCACAAATTTTTAGCCGTATATTTCTGCATAATTTTTTTTTTATTTCAGTAGGTTATTTTACGACGCTTTCTGCATAATATGACTGTAAATTATAATTTATATTCGTGCACAAAGTAGATGTACTAGATAAATATTAGATAAGAGTAAATGAGAAATAATTTCCAATTGAGAGCCTATAGTTTGAAAAAAAAAACGAGGTGTAAGTTAACACTTCAATAACTTTTTTGAGTGTAATTGTGCCTTAGGCAACTCCGTCATTGAGCCACTCAACTGATGGCCTTCACAAGATTTGAAATTTTCACTGTCTGTAGAAATTTAATATTGGTAAAATAATGTCACCTTCGATATGACGTAACAACTAGGAAGGTTGTATCGTGGACAAACAGAAAGATATAAGACCATATTCCAAAAAATAGACAGTTGCATAGCTTTACTATGGTGCAGATATTTACGTAGAACTACGTGTGGGTGTGATCGCATAGACCTACTAAGCTTGACATTTTTTCGTGTGGGTGTAATGTGGACAGGCGCATACCTTTCTCATAAGTAGGCCTACTGCACACCTTTACGTAAAACTAAGTACGTGAGGAGTCAATCACCTATCGACATGTGTATAAGTTTATAATGCTACACGTATTTATGCAGAAATACGTGTGTGTGTGATCGCCTGTTCACAGGAACATAGCTTTACTATGCTTGACATCTTTACGTGGAACTACGTGTGTGTGTGATCGCCTGTTGACAGGAACATAGCTTTACTATGCTTGACATCTTTACGTGGAACTACGTGTGTGTGTGTGTGGTCGCCTGTTGACAGGAATAAAGCTTTACTATGCTTGACATCTTTACGTGAAACTACGTGTGGGTGTGATCGCCTGTTGACAGGAACATAGCTTTCCTGTACTGCACACCTTTACGTAAAACAACGTGTGGGGAAATCACCTGTCGACAATTGCAGAACTTTATTTTTATGTACAGTAGTGCCAAAAAAATCGGACTGATCCTTGTAGCTGATTTCAGAGCCTTGTTCACTCCAGAGCAATATAGACTGGTAACCTAAACATTCGTGGTTCGAATCCTGCCGGAGAAGGAAAATTATTTTTGTTCTATATTCAAATTTATTCCCATTACTTTTCGACTGCAGCGATATTTTACTACTTAATTAATTTATTATTCCAAGAACATTAATTTTACCAGCAATCGAAAAGTATTGGGAATAAATTTGAATAAAGAACAAAAAACAAAAAACAAAAAGTTTCCTTTCCAGGCAGGATTCGAAACACGAAAATCTTAGTTACCAGTCTATCGTGATCTGGAGTGAACAAGGCTCTGAAATCAGCTACAAGGGTCGGACCGGTTTTTTTTTTGCCACTGCTGTACAAATACGCGTGGGTGCGGTCACCTGTCAAGTGGTGCACAGCTTTATTTTGCTGAATATTTTTCGCAAGAGAACTGGCGAACAGAGTGCGGGACAAAGATAAGGAGAAAGCGGGTAGGTTAAAGAGAATGCAAGGAGTTGAAAGGGAATACTAGAAGTACAAAAGAAGGAAGGATAACAAAGGGAATATAAGAAGAAGGGAAATAAAAGGAGATCAAGGTGAATATGAGGAGAACCGTGTGAAATGCAAGAAGGAGACTGAAAGAAAAACAGTTGAATAGTAAGTGTAAAACTTTTCCAAATTCCCAAAATTTTGTCATTTTTTGAAGAAAAAAGATCCGATCGCAAGGTGATCGCTTCTGCATGATCTCAGCTTTCTGACCAACAATACCCTCCAATGCATAAGGAGTAGAATTGTGTTTGTGAGAAGTTTATATGCAAAGTCCAGGAAGAAAATTTTTGCCATTTTCGTCTCGTGTTGAAGGTCTACGACAGTATAAGATACCATACAAACTAATAATGTTAATTAAAATGTGTACAGAAAGCTCCAAATGCAAATTAAAAGAGTCATTTATTTCTGCCTGAGATCTTCCTGGTGAATACTAGTGTTAGACAAGGAAATTAACTACTTTCTTTACTTTTTAATTTTGTGTTAGGAAGTCAACGTCTTGTAGTGATAGGGATATAGGTTCATAACAGGTAATTGTTATAAAAATCTGGCAGTGATGAAGAACAAATATAAAATCTTTATTTCAATAAAATTATAAATTACAGAGACTATTTTACTATCTAAAACAGTTTATGAAACCTGGACAGTGCTGAAATAAGAATCGTAGAAGAAACGTGTTCAAAGTTCGTACCATTTGGTCGTAATTCTATGTACATATTTATAGCGAAGTTTACTTTGTCGTATATACCATGTGTTGTTTCACTTATAAGTGTCACAATACAGACGGACACGTGATGGAACCACCAAAAACATGGACAGAATATGATACCGACCTTCATCTATGCCAATAGAGGAAACTGTCAGCAGACATAAATCAATTCCATGGAAAAGATTTAAATCCACAACTTTAGTTCCAACACAAGGTCAATCTATTTCGCGGCTAATTTGTAAAGAATATCCAAGGACATTTTGTTTTTATCTAGTAGTAATGATATTTCAGAATGTCGCTTACTTTAGTGGTTTCTTAAGCCCTGCTTGACTCCAGTAGACGTTAGAATTAGAGTAACGGTAAGAACTGACTCTCGTATTCAGCAAACTAAACATTTATCACGTATCTCCTCTAATAAAACGAATTTGTTGTAGCTAGAGTGTAGGTACCAATCATTTCCAATATAAAAGTGGCAATCACTCAAAAGAAGCCGTGAGATGTTTACTAATATTTCTTATATACAAACATATGCAAAATCAGTGTTTCTGGCATCAGGATTGCTGACATGTACTTCTCTGAATGTATCTAAATCAATTGTTATCAGCAAAACATTATACTTAATATGGTGATAAAACAAGTAGAAATAAAGCGAGTGAAGTTCGGTGACATTAGTGTCCAGAACATACAGTATACGTGCCTGCTTTGTTTGGAAAGTAAGATGCAATATTTAAAATGAAATGCAAGCTATTCCTACTCATCTTGTAGTGTCTTTCACCCCCGAATATGGATAAAGAATTAATTTTAGCATTTAATTATTGAAGTCCAGAATATATATGTGTTCCTGTATATCATAATCTATCTGATTCTATTTTATTAATGCATTGTCCTTGCCACATAACACAACTAATATCTGATGTGTCCAACATTTACAATAGATGGGAATTCGGCCAGTTGTTCTAAGGACGCATTCTTTCGTCCAAAAACTTAAGCTTTCCATTATTATTTTTCATCGTTTACTATAGAAAAATATACACAAGTGTGGTCCTCGGTAGCCTATCATGCTTATGGTTGGATGCAATATTCCTGGGGCGAAAACATTTGATTTCTAAGGAAATACAAGTAATGAAATTGTCCCTGACTGAGAGGTCACCGGAAAAATTATGGGATATTTCTCGCCCACGTTGGAATGCGGATGTAGCTAAATGAGACTAAACCAATGTGCGTGGTTTCGTCCCATTCTTTACCTGTAATCCACATATGAAGAAAGATATATTGCCAGCTAATATGATCAAGAATGAAATTTATTACTGAACATAACAAGGCTACGATGGTACTTATTACTTCATCCTTCGGAAGCTGCAATAAATGTCTCGAATGTCCAATGAGAGTCGAGGATTCTTGAGTTTGAATTCTCTAACAACTGCAACAATAATAATCCGAGGCGCAACGGCCCGTGAAGCGCCTAGACCGATCAGCCGGCTGCTGGCCTCACGCCCACATGCCGAAGCAGAGGTGGACGATCATCCAACCAGAATAGAGGTAACGTGTGGTTAGTACGATGATCCCCCGGCCGTTATAGTTGGTATTCGCAACCGGATTTCGCTACCTATCGTAGATCCCCAAGTACATCACGATGCTGGGTGGGCACTGGTCCCATACACTGGCCCAAATTTCATGAGAAAATTTCTTCCCCCATGAGAACTCGAACCACCGCGCATTCCGTAACGCGAGTCCTATGTGGAATCTCACTGCAAGGGAAATGCAGAGGATTGTTAAACAGGCGAATTTTTGAGTTTATCATTTTCAGGTAGGAAAATTGTGTTCCGAAAATTGTATATCCTACAATTGCTTTATAATACCAAGATATTTTTCTAGCAAACTAACAAATATTTAGAACAAATGAGACACTTTACTTGGTTCTTCTCTTTGGCACAAAAATATTTGCAATTCCCATGATTCGTCAAATAAATATCTGGACGTCTTTGGATAAGCCATTGAAAATTACAGTAACTCACAAGATCGCCGACACTGCGAATGAACTAATATGAGTGGGAGGGACAACTGGTAAGTCCTTTCCCCTCAAATCAAGGAGGTGAGGGTGCTGATAGCTGACATGCCACTAATACGTACGAGTTACGGATTGGACTTGGCTGTGCTATAAGGACAAAAGTTAAGGCATTAAATGGTGTAAAATTGCCCTCTTAAATTGTTTGCCGAAACAAGGTCACCGCTTGAAAAACTCTGGATAATTTTGTGAAAGGACAGCATTTTGAAGCCCATAGTAAACAATTATTATTAGGCTATTTCTTTTTTTATTTCGGAGATATGGATTTCCCAAATGAGTCGAGACAAGGTGGAATGTGTGTTGGCGATAATAGGCCAGGTTTTCGTTGGATACTCCTTTTCACCCAGACATCATTTCAGCATTTCTTCACTGGACGTCATCGCTACCACCCATCAAGAGAAATAGATGAGCGAATGTTGTATTGCTGCTGATTGTAGACGGCACTGTAGCTATTCTGCATCACGGAAGGCATCTCTTGACTCTAAGACATGCACAGAAACAACAAAGAAACGAGGGCACAACAAATCCCTGTGAAGGGACGAATAATTCCAATTCCATTTCTCACATCCACCAGTATAATTTTATTGAGTTGTGAAAATTCATTTTTTAACTTAAGCTTTATTACAAGTACACAAAATTCGATGACCATTTTTAAAAGAAACTTAATATCAGAAAAAAAACATGTAAAGTCACAGTAAAAATGTGTAGCCAAATTATAACAAATATTATTGGGATATTTAAATGTGAATTCAGACTATGTACAGATACGGAATTAAAATTTGGAGCGAGTCTTGATGGGAGTCCACCTGTATGTAGGCAACATTTCACACGACTGTCCCCAAGTAACATATCTGCAGTGCTTGGGAAAAGTGACACAAGTCAGTTTCCACAAACCTTTTTTGATAATTTATTGACAACTTTCTGAACATCTGCTCGCTTGGAAAAAAATACATAAGTATTCCTCCCATTACAATAATTCATACAGAAAAAAATCAAATCGACATAAAACAATGTAAGTTGTGAATAAATTATCAAAAAAGGTTTGTGGAAACTGACTTATATGAAACTTATGCAAAAAGTGAACTCCAAATTTTATTTCCGTATCTGTACACATTTCACTAGTATAAATTTAGTAAAAGTCAAAATTTTATTTCTACATATCCTTAAAAAGTTTTGCATTGGAATTTGGTATAGTCATTAGACAATACTTCTAGGTTAACAAACAAGTTTCAGAATCCAAAAAAAAAAAAAAATATTGCTAAAGGGAATTTTCGTTTTAATTAGGGGTGCAATTTGTGCAGGAGAAATTGGTTTCGTTGATATCTTGGACAATTTTCAATATTTTTTAATGCTTTCTTCTCTATTTTATTTATAATGTGTGTGTAAAATCCTGCCGTTATCTTTTGAATATATGAAGAAGAAATATTAATGGAAAACTTGAAATTATAAAACTGTGTTAAAGGCAAGGTTTTTCTTCAGTATGAAATGTATTTGCTTGCAAAATTTTGTGTCTTTATACAAAAAAGTGGAAGTTATGAGAAAAACGTATTTGGAAAAACAAAAATGAGCGACGAACTTACCGAAGTTGAGAAGATCTGTATATATTCAAATGACCAAGTCAAATGACACAGTCTCACGTTTTAGGTCATAACTCGAAAAATATTATAACTATTTAAAAATTTTTTTCATCATGCGATGGTTGATACCTATAGTGTAACCCTGATCCACTTATAGTTGAAAAAATGCAATTTTACTTCATTCTTACACATAGTCTCCTAATAGATTGATGTACTTCCCCCAACGATGCTCCAACATTTCCTCACCTTCCTGGAAGAAGAGTTCTCCAACCTTTGCAAACCACTGGTTTATGGACTGCAGGACTTTCATTTTTGGATGAACATTTCTTCCCACGCAGGGATTCTTTGAGTTTTGGGAATAGTCTGAAGTCGCTGGGTATCATATCTGGTGAATAGGGTGGATGGTCCAGCAATTAAAACCCTGCTGTTTAAATTGTAGCCATTGCAACTAAGGACTTGTGACTTGTGGAAAAACCTTTTCGCCTCAATTTGCCACAACATTTCTCCTTGATAGCATCCGTAATTTTTTAATTACATTTTCATAATAAAGCTTGTTATTCTGGTTCCTTTCTGCAAATTGTCTGCAAAACTAACATCTTGGCCATCCCAAAAACTTGTCTTTTGATAGCTGTTTTTTTTAGGGGTTGGTAAATTCTTATGTTTCCACTCCATACTTTGAATTTTGGTTTCAGGGTCATAGTGATGAATCCATCTCTCATCCATATTCACACATCGTTCAAGAATTTTTTTGTTTGTTCTAAAATTAGTTAAATGCTGCTCGGAGAGCACTGCTCTTTGTTGTTTTTGCGTTGGCGTTAACATTCGAGGCACTCACCTTGCAGTTATTTTTTTCGTGCCCAATTCATTTACCAAAATATTGTACAGACTATGATATGAGACGCCTGTTTCCTCTACTATATCCCTGATGGTAATTCGTCGATCTTGCAGCACTAAATCATGCACTTTATTGATGTTTTCTGATGTTGTGACAGTTCTCGAAGGGTCGCCACCATGTTCATCTTCACACGATGTTGTTCCACATTTAAACATTCGACATCACCTTTTTACTATTATCGTATGATATAGTAGATTCTCCCAAGGTACCTGCCATGTGTTGGTGAATTTAAAATGGAGACATTCTCTTCTTTGGAGGTATTTTAATTTAGAAATCTTCTCACTATTCGTGAGCTACCACAAGGGACAAAGAGTACTTATCCATATAAATGTCTACAAGTTCAGTGAACCATTAATTTTGTTTTGACAATGAAACTCCTATAAGTACGTAAAGTACATAGCTGCAAATACATTTTGTGATTGGTGAAAATATACCTACTTTTAGAGAGGCAAGTGTTACAAAAAAGTAAGGAATGCTAATGAACTTGGTTTCATTTCGAATATAGGTCATGCTTCAGGAGAGCAATTGATCCTTTCAATACAGCTAAAGTTACAATCAGAATAATAGATGTAGGTATTCCAAGCCTCTTAAACACATCTTTCATGAAGAGAGTAGCGGTACCTCTTGCTCCAACCAGAAGTCCGATTACTTCAAGCTCTTCTAGCTGGTAATTTGGAATGGTAGGATTGTAGATATTCTTTTTTTCCTTATCCACTTCTGCTGGCTACTCACTGCTCTTAGCTCTACAGCCTAAATTTATCTACTGTCGCAGAACCTCCGGCCACTCGAACACCTGCTACGAGCCAACGCGAACATGCACAGACTTGTAATTTGGCAGGTGGCCATAACAAATTCCAGTCATTTGTGTGTGAAAAAAAAATGAAATTTTAGTCGAACTATAAACTGGTCAGGGCTACAGCACAAGGATCAACCCTCGTACTATTGAGGAAAATGAACAAAAATATTTTTTTTTTTTGTTTGGCTTCTGAAGATGTACGAGGAAATTTCTATCATTTGTCCTAAAAATGATTCTTATTCAGATGCTTTTGATGCTTCATTTTGATTATTGTGATTCCTTGCTGACAAACGTAACCCATAACCTAGCTGAGAGATTACAGAGTGATCATATATGTGTATAAGATTCATCTGCAATAAGCGCAAATTTGATCATGTAACACCATCCGTCGAGCCTCCGTCATGGGTTCACCTGAAGGAACGAAGAATCATGCATTCACTGACACTCCATTTAAACTGTTGCATACCTCTACTCCTACTTACCTAGCAGCAATTTTTCAGTTTCTTACAACAGTACGGAATCAGAATCAAGCATTTCATTCTATCTCTTAACACAGAACGTTATTATATTCACCCTCCGATACAGTATCATTACCTCGCCTTTGGAATTCTGTATCTAGTAACATCAGGGATTGCCGAACGCTATCGAAATTCAAAATTAAGCAAGAAAATTATTTTTTATCTAATGATTATTTATTATTAAGTTACTAGATGTGTCGATTACTGACTCTGATCGTTTATTATTACATTTGTTTACATTATTAATTGCCCTTTCTCGTTTAGTTATTTATATTAATAGTATTATTATAGATCTTAAGCTTCGTGTAATAATATTTAAATTTAGAATTTTTATTGATTTTTCCAGTATCGATTTCTTTCGTGATACTGTAATTGTAAACGTTCTTGTTTTGCGTAAGTGAACGTCATTAATTAGCTTTTTCGCTTGTAAAATTTTGTATTTATACACATTTCTAGTGGCGTGTAAGAGAAGGCCTGATGGCCTTAACACCACCAGAATAACTAAATTTATTATTATTATTATTATTATTATTATTATTATTATTATTATTATACATCATGATTACACAACTTTTAACACTGTATCGCTTCGGAATATGTATGATAAAACTTTCTTGTGTTAAATTCTAACTTACTTTGTTTATATGTTTCGAACTATTTATGGATCATCCTCAGAACTGGTCGTTGTTGGTCTTGGCGCCTCTTGTTCTGTTTCCTGTGAGGGTGCGTTCGTGTAGTATAGTGTAGCGTGAAAGAGTGTGTTTTGAAATTGAGTTGTGTTGAGAATTTGGTTGGGGTGTGTTTTAGTTTATTATTATTATTATTATTATTATTATTATTATTCAATTCTCATTGTACTATTTCATTTCAATTCTCATTGTATTATTTCAATTCTCATTGTACTATTTCAATTCTCATTGTACTATTTCAATTCTCATTGTACTAATTTTATAATTTTATAATTATTATTTGATCAATGATTGATGTAGACCATTATATTGTTTGTATTTCATCTCATTGCCATTTTCTATCATTCATTCTCATCATCATTTGTTGTTTTGTTCTGTTTTGTATCGTGCAAAACTGTAATTGGCCTTGTGCTGTTGTTTTTGCACGTTAATATTCTAAATAAATAAATAAATAAATAAATAAATAAATAAATAAATAAATAAATAAATAAATAAATAAATAAATAAATAAATAAAATAAATTACATATTTACTTAAGAGCTCATTCCTCGAGTACGTAAAAATATTGAACAATAAAATTAACAGTTCAGCTACTCAAATAGCAACGACGATAATTATCACTAAGCAACATTAGAAAGACTGATATGACGCCATCTGCTTTTAATAAATAAATAAATATATATATATATATATATATTTAGGAAATGAATATTGATCCTATATTTATTTATAATCTTTAACATTAAGACACTTTGAATAACAAATAGAGGATACCTGTCAATTTTTCAATTTAAGTTATTTATGTCGTCGTCGTCGTCTTCCTAACAAGTATTAGGCCAAGTGGCCTGTTACGGTCTCAAACTAGAATTTTCAGTCCATCTCTTCTTTGGACGGTCTAGAGATCTTTTGCCATACGGATGGTAATGAAACAGTCATTTTGGAATTCTGCATCGATTCATTCGTTCGAGATGACCCTTCCACTGAAGTTGATATTTGCTGATGAACTGCGTAATGGGTTCTATTTGAAGTTCTTGCATTATGTCCTAATTTTTTATGATCCCAGCGAGTATATCCAGCTGTTGCTCTCATGAACCTCATCTCACTCGCTGTTATTATACTGACATCTTTATTCTTCACAGTCCACGCTTCGCTACCATAGCTTAATACTGGCTGTGCTAAGGTTTTATACAAGCCTATTCTTGTTTGTCTTTGTACTAGTGAAGGTTTCATGATTTTATTAATGATCCCCAGAGTTTTATTATATTTACATTTTTTTTTCAGAAATATCTACTTAATCATAAGGTGATAGTGTATAGCCAAGGTAAGTGAAGGTATTTACTCTTTATATTATTTTATTATTCAAACAGATTTTACTTGGTACAGGGAATTTCTCACAAAATGACATGATTTTCGTTTTTTTATATTAATTTCCATGTTATATTTTTCACTGACCATATTTAAATTGTGTACTGAATATTGTAAATCATCTTCAGTTGATGCCATGAGAATTAGATCATCAGCGAAAAGTAAAGCATCAAGCTGCAAATTTAGATTAATTGGAATAAATCCATGGCGTGTCTGTCCCCAATCTTGAATGATTATATATATGTATGTATATATATATATATATAAAATCTATCACCTGCTGGTATAGTGGTCACAGATGTTCCTGTCAGCATTGTAACGGTGTAACTTTCTCTGTCGACTGTAACTGGAGAGAATGTTGCTGTACTTGTAGACAACGCTGATTTAAATAGTGACATAACTTCTCTCCCAACATTACGTGCAGGGAACAACTGAAATTTTTATGATTGCCGCTACTGAGAGTTGTGCAATAGGAGTTTTTGTGTGTATGTGTGTGTGTGTATGTATATATATATATATATATATATATATATATATATATATATAAAGAGCGTTCGCTCACGGGTGGGGCCAGGAAAGCGGCCTGCCTGCGGTGTCGCTTGCGGGAATCGTCTATCCGTAAGCTTCCGCTTTCTATACTGTACTCTGTAGAGTTTTAATTTTAAAAGTTTAGCAGCAGTAAAGACTGACGTTTTTGAAACACTAACTTCCTGTGAAACACGTCTTAGAGATTTGTTAGGAGAGCGTGTAAATTATGCACTGATTTCATCAATTTTTTCTCCCGTCAATACTCTCTGTTTTCGCTTAGGAATTGTAGCATTTATCGACCCTGTTGTCCTTAATTTGTTAACAAGACGTCTAACAGTTTCTCTACCCTGAATTGGAGCACCCGGATATTTCACTTCAAATTGCCTACGCACCTCTCTACATGACTCTGTTTTCACATATGCATCATACATAAAAACTCTTTGTTCAAGCGTGAATTTTGCGTTTTGCATTGCCTACAAATTTTACACACACGCTGAATATTTAAGCAACTGTGTCAAGGAACTGCACTGTACGTGTTAAATACTGCAACATATGGCTCACAACTGATAACTTGTCGACCTTGATGTCCTTGATTGTCGAGCGTGTCTCAACAACTGCGCGCACAAAGCGGCGTATCAGTTCATGCCGCTTTCCTGGCCTCACCCGTAGGCGAACGCTCTGTGTGTGTATGTATGTGTGTGTATATAATGGCAATAGTGTCAATTTTTTCAATTGAAGATTGGACATAAAAAAGGCTGTAAGTGACAATATCTTAAAAAATAGTTTTTCCAAAAAAAAAAAAAGAGAGAAAGAGAGTACTGTCCATGGCTCAATCCACTGAGAAAAATGATATCCCATTGTAATTTTATTTAGAGCCTAGCTTCTCCCATAGATGTGCAAAATGTATGGTATTACATTAGGGACGCTGTTGTACCTTGATCATAGTGTACCTTAGATCATTTTTTTCTTATTTTTGTTGCTACTTAGACGACTGAAGTAGATTGTAGAGAAAGCCGCTAGGTAGCTCTGGTCATAGTTTCGGTTTGATTTATTACAAAGTATGTATTCTGTGGACGAAACTATTTTATTGGTACCAAAAGTAAATATTTCGTTCATTGTTATATGTTTTCTAACACGAAACCAAATTGTATTTGTAACTATCAAACAAGTACGGCGTGTTTCCTATCATCTGGTGAGTAAATACAGTAGCGGCAAAAAAAAACCGGACCGACCCTTGTAGCTGATATCAGAGCCTTGTTCACTCCAGAGCCACGATAGACTGGTAACTAAGACTTTCGTGGTTCGAATCCTGTCTTGGAAGGAAACTTTTTTTGTTCCTTATTCAAATTTATTCCAAATACTTTTCGATTGCAGCGATATTTTACTACTTAATTAACTTATTATTCCCAGAACATGAATTTTACCAGCTTATTTTCTAATGGCTACGTCAGCAGTCGAAACTACAACAATTTCAATAGATTACTCGCTATCTTGTGAATGCGGGCGTGGCATGTGCAGTAGCTCATTTCGGGGACTTCGATTATTCCGTCGGTCTGGTTTTTTTGCCACAACTGTACATATGTTAATGTCCATGAGTTTTCCTCATCTCTACTTTAGGCAGCTATATTTGTTTAAACGTGCACCCACTTGTACCTTGGATCACAAAACACCTTGTACCAAGGAAGTGTTCGAAGGTAAATGATGCTATCGGTTTTTGTGTTTCTTTTATTTTAAAATCATGCCACGAAGTAAGTCTGGAGTTAAGAGGTCCCGTTGTCCTGATGCCTTGAAGAAAGCTGTTGAGGCAGTTATGGCTCAAAATCTCAATTAGAGAAGCCTGAAAATGATGGGAAATATTTTTTTAATGATTCTGAGTGTTTAAAACTATATTTCCACCTATACTCTCTGTGTTCTAATGTTCCAAGGTACAAGGGGTTATGATCCTAGGTACGCGAACCTGTTGTACCATGGATCACTTCACATATGAAGAGTTCGCGGGAAAAACGATGACTGTTACAGTTTTCTTAAGGTTGATGTCATTATCTAATTCAATGGATCACTGCGAGATTTAATGTTGTTCTTATGAAAAATGGTAAAAAGGAGAATTATCACCACGAATACAGTAATCCTTTCCTTTATTTTCTATAGAAACACCACTACATCTTGCAGTCATAGACTCAATTAGATCATTATCTAATCCTTAACAGAAATGTGACATTCATAGTTTTTCCCGCGAACTCTTCATATCCCTCCGTTTTACTTTTTTCTTCCTTAACAGATATGTAAAACAGGAAAATACCTGCAGAAATTTGTAAAGGAATCTTCAATAATTATTGTAAGCATTTTTTTTTTCATTTTAAAAATTCAATTTCCCAAAATTAAAAAACAAATAAATATAAAAAGTGAAAAGTGATTCAAGTTACAACAGTCCCCCCTCCCAGTTACACAAGAAATCTCTGTTTTCTACGTTTTGCTCCTTTCGCAATTTACAGCCTTTTTATGTCCGGTCTTCAATTGTTCTTTTGTGAGTTGCAACTTTGGAATAATTATTTAATGTAAAGTGATACAGGCCATATGGTATGTCGATACAATAACCAGGGAATCCCGCATTTGTAAAATGTCTAGTGTATGATCAAATGAATCTCCACCCCCCCATCCACAGTGGTGTATTAAATCGAATAAAAGGGGAGGTTAAACGAGAAAGAAAGAAAGAACGAAAGCGAGAAAGAAAAAATAAAAATAAATAGATACAATATAACTTCTCTACAACGGACATATTTGGGGAATGTAAAAGTTTCTCTGTTAAGAATTGTCCGCTATTCAGGAAATACTTAAGATAATGCTAATAATGCTGATAATTATCTAATAGAGTACATGAATAATATTAATTTCTGCAACAAATAATTTTTGTGTTTATTTTAACAGAACCGTACGTTATACACTGAATAATATTAATTTATTGTATACAGTATTGTACGTAATAAGAAATTGGTACCTATGCACTTTAATCAACACATATTGTCGTCGTTACGAGCACGACACAATCACTGAAATGTTAAATGTCCAACTTTCAAGTCAGGTAAGTTGAGAAAAGACCAGTTAATGTAAATATTTTCATTTGAAATCCAAGACTGAAGGATTTCCTTAAATGGTACCGATCTGTGTATGTCTTCTTTGAAACACTTTTTTTCTTTTTAATAAACATTGATGATATTGATGATCTCAACTTTTTAACTCAATGTTAATCGTTTGTGTTTCTGTGACATTTTAACGCATGACACAAACTTCACCAGAGAAAAAACAAACAATATGGGCATTTAAGATCAAACACAGTTACAGTTACACGTAACAATAACAAAATAATAAGAAATTCCGTCCATCACTGATCTGAATTCCAAAGCTTGCAAGCTTCTTTAGAGGCTATCCGTTATTCCAAGTTTTAATTGGCGATGGAAGTATAATTTTCAATATCGACGTCCGTTACTGAGAATGTCCATTTAAAAAAAAACACCTTCATTTCATACCACGTATTTGCGCCAGGAAATTGAAATTTGTCCGTTATTTAGAGGTATCCGCTGTTCAGAGGTGTCCGTCATTCAGAGGTGTACGCTTTTCAGAGTGTCCGCTATTCGGAGGTGTCCATTAGGAGAAGTTTTACTGTATAGTATTTTAATTTCTCATGAAAATAAAACAGTTTTAAAAATTGAGTGAAGGAAAAACTTTAGAAATGTTTGCATTTTCTCAATTATAAGAGGCTATAGGAAATGAAATAAAATAGAATATGATAGAAGTAGAAAAATTCATTCTAATTCTCAAAGAAAGACTCTGGTATGGTTTGGACATAAAACAAAGTGCAGAGAAAAATTGAGTTTCGAAACGGGGGTTAAATGGAGATTTGCAAAGAATAAAATATAAATAAAACTGAATAAAATGAATTATGGGTAAAAAGCGACAGTGGCTTTATATAAGTAAGGTAAATAGAAATTAGCTTGAATTAGAAAAATGAAAGGAGCTACTCACACCAGCCAAGTGATTGAGGTGTATTTCTTTGTCTATTGCAATTTACATAATCCTGTTAAATGAGAGGCTATCCTACTAAATACGACATTACATGACTTATTACGTCGGAGCCACGGTAAGACTTTCAAAGATGGGAAATACTTACTTCATACTGAATAATCGTAACTGTTGTTTCTTCCGGCAGGTCTTGTCTGGATTTTCACTGGCGAGTCTTTCTGGAAATCCTATATTTTGAAAGACTAGGAATTTTATGTGTAGATGAGCTAGGACTCTAGGACAGGCAAATGTAAGTTGCTGGGATTCATTTCAGCATTTGCATGGGCTTTATGATGAAATTAATAATCATGAATCATTCATCTTAATAATTATAACATGCACACGCTGGAGGCTGAAATAATTCCCAGCTAGGGGTTTA
This sequence comes from Periplaneta americana, assembly GCF_040183065.1. Classification (NCBI taxonomy): domain Eukaryota; kingdom Metazoa; phylum Arthropoda; class Insecta; order Blattodea; family Blattidae; genus Periplaneta; species Periplaneta americana. The sequence continues at coordinate 170,424,252 of NC_091126.1, read as the reverse complement.
TTATTGAAAAGGATGTCTGTCCGAAGATCAGAAAGGCAGAATAGAAAGTCTACGGATACTGCATCCGTTCGAGTGTCCTCATAGCATTGTTCTCTCGTATGTAATATGAGAAAGATGCTCATAATTTGCACTTTAAGCAGTAATTTTTTCGTTTCGCCGTGATACCAAAGTGTTAATAGCTCAAATTTGCAAATTGAAGCAAACGTCATCAGCGCCATAGCTGCAAGTCTGGCTGTGGCAAGTGAACTGACATCGTAAGTACTTTCTATTTTTGAATCTTTCTCCGAGAATTTCGGTAGACTTTCTTCTCAGAAGATTTTTGCGGCCAATGCGCGTGCCTTCACATCTCGGGCGGAGTCTGCCGACACCGATGAGGGCGTGCGAATCACATGACACTGGATATTTAGTCCAACACTAATTTATTAAAATATCATTACGTATAGGCAATATATTCCTTGCTTACAAAATTGAACAAGTTGTAACAATTGATGTAAACATGGAAAAATAGAGAATCAGAAAGATGACTAGAAATGCCACTGCCATGACAATGAGTATAATAAAGTCTAAAAATTGTAGAGTAAATCTGACAGTATTTTCAGGTAAGGAGTTAGAGACAGAGAGGAACGTGAACCAAAGATTAAGAAAGAAACTGATATACATAGCCTAGGCCTATGTATGATATTCCCTGACTTTTCAATCTAGTGATCTGCGTTCGACACATTTCACACCAAGGATACCTTGTCCCCGATCGGATGGGATCGGACCGGATCGGATCGGCTTGGTGTGCCCGCTGGTGCGTTTCATAGTCGAGTAAGAGTACAGCTGTAAATTAATAAAGACTATTTTCCAATAATTTATTGTATTGAGTTTTCAACATGGAAAAGTACAAATATTGCAATACAACCAAAACTAACGATAACAACAGTGCTGTCGCCCTCAATCTACTGCCTCCTCACAATCACAAGAGATCCTTGGGATGAAATGGCTGCGGCATAGCATAATGTTACGTCTTGGACTTTCAACTCAAGTAATCACAAAATACTGTAAAAACAAAAAGCTTAAACTGACTAGTCTCTTACACTTAACAATAAATACAATAAATTAAATGGGATAGAATTTGGCCATTCTAGTTAGCAATCTTTCCAGCTTTTCTGATTAACTTTCAAACTCAAATTCCCTTGCATCTTCCTTTGGCTGTTTCCGATTCCTGGAACTCAAAAGATAACCAAAGTCCAACCCATTATCCTGTGTTATAATAAGTTACACAATAAATTACAGCAAAACACAAAGACAACTAAGGTAAAAGCTCTAGCTCTAGTGCTGACAAATCTTCTCCTCCTCGTCACTTGGCTAAGATACTCAAACTAGAAATATGGCACCTGACACTCAGAACGATTCCTGAACTACCCATATAAACCTACAACTAGATGAAAAATCATTTAAGTAGTGAATCATTTCATTGGATAAATACAACCCATCAAATACGTACACCTAAATGCAATGTGACACTAGACAGAAGCAATAAAGACATGCACTGCGAGATAGAAGCGGCAGCAGCACGACTCTCCTCCGTGGACCGTGGTCCAACAGTGACATAACGTTTAGCATAGAGAAATTACCGTACTCAACAGACCAAACTCACTTGTCTCAAATGTCCTTGTGCTCAAAGCATTACCTGTCAGCCCATGGTATGTACTATAATATGCAAGGAGAGAAAGGACTACAGCTATGGGGAGGGGTGGGGAGTATGTAACCAGAATGGCCGCTCACAAACGAAGTAACAAATACTTCACAAAATACTAAAATGAGATTCATAAAATTTTAGCTTTGTTACTTCAGTGAGCAGGGAATAAAATATAGGAAACTGGTGCATCGTGGTCGTGGGGCGACAGCAACACTTCCCGCAGAAGCATTCCTGTCGCGCCAGTAGTCTGTGCTTCTAATATGTTCGTCACTCGATCTAAAGCTACACTTTTAAGAACTTCATAAGTTATTGCATCAATTACATGTTGAGGTACTGTATTACAGAAACCCCCTGTCTCTTCTATAAAAGTTTATGGAATGCTTAGTCACAAAAAGTTTCAGTCCTGCACCGGACCTTATCGTCCGGTGCTGGAAAATGAGGATACATCCATACACCATGAGTCTGGCCCTCAGAAATCAAGTTTTACAACCTAGACCTACACCACACAAAGTCGAATACAAGTCCTAGAGTACCAGCAAGGACCTTCAAGTGCAGTCCACATTTGTTTCATTTTTATTTTTATATATATTTTGTATTAGGCCAGTTAAGAGTCGGTTCCAACAAGCCGCGTAGAAACCAACCTGTAGTTTGTGCTCTTCACATCAACGTATCCTCGCTCTCTAATCTCGTATCAGATAGACTGCAATTGACTGGCCTTGCTTCTAGATAAAAAGGATGATAATAATAATTAATATTTAAGAAAGAGTATTTAAATGTATAATCAAGCAAACCACTATGTATGATGAATGAGGAAAATACCAAAGTTAACAAACTCATTTGTTTTCCACATTTAGTCAATACCACTTTGGCAAAATTGCATCCGTTAAGTAGGTGAATGAGTTCTATAAAGCTTCAAAAGTTACTTATACTTTTAATTGTAGAACAGGATCAATCACAATCTTGATAAATGCAGAAGCAGTTTTCAAAACTAGTCTCCACAACCCAAAATATACTCGGAACCTCTCTCATGAATCACTTCACCCATCACATCGGGGTTCCAGTATTTCCAATTGTCCTCTCTGTACATTTTCCATAGAATTTAACAGATGTATGCACCATTGTTTTGAGTATCATACAAAATATTCCACTTTTAAATCTAGGGTGGCATTGCAGTCTCTAAAGGGGCAAAATGCTAATGGCTGCAAAAACCAAGTCTAATATTACCATTTAGAAATCTGGCCCTTGGTTTCTTCAGAAATTTAACATAGTTAGCTGCAACTATAATAGATCTCACATAAGCAATTATATTGGCGTTAACTATATAAAGGGCCAAACCGTGAGAAATTTATCAAGGAATGTTCACAAGTAACACTAAATGTACATCTTTCTTCGTTGATTCATCAAGGGGCAAGTAACACTGAAAAAGTGCATCGAGTTTCCTGAACTTTCAATTAATAATCTACTCTTTTGTAGTTAAACTCTTATCCTCAACAGCATGATAAAGTTTTTTTTATCAAAAAGGTTTCTCTATCTCTTTCCTAATCTCAGGCAAAGTATAATATATATACATTTTTCATTTTTAAATCTTTACAATTGTGACCATGAAAGATAAAGTCCATCAAAATTTTGTATTCAAAAACTCCTGACATAATGCATGAGTCCTGGTTCCTTCCACTGAAGCCTCGGGCTGGAAGTGGCCGGCGTTCTCCCGGCGTCCCCGCCGGATCCGTGCGCGGGGAACAGCTGCGGTGTCCCCCGCGCATCGGACGGGCACGGGCGGGGCGGAGAGAGCGCCTAGTGGGGCAGGAAGGAGCGCCCAATGCCCGTACAAGCACACCTAGCTCAGAAACTCCTATTGCAAAGGGAACTATCTGATACTATAGAAACTTTAAGAACGCGAAGAGATAACAAATTCTCCTTCGTTAGATATTTTAATTTCTGCATACTTTTTTCATGTCTCATTTAAAATCTTTTGCCCACTAGGAATGCATTTGTTAAATTTGATAAGTGTTCTTACAAAAATAAATTTCTTTCGTGGAAGTTGACATATCAAGTTGGGCAGCATATTTGATAGGTTACCTGATTTATTTTCATTATTTATATTATTTAGTTATTTATTTTATTATTATGAATTATTGTTCTGTGCAAGTCTGTGTGGTTCCCCCAAAACCTTTCAACTGAAAAAACAAACGGCTAACAACTCAATCGCAAGTTTGTACGTTGCCTGAGATTTGCGTCGGATGGTAAAACAGAAAGAAAAAACCAAGGAAAAAGGAGTTTCAAGCTGCCAGTGCACTGTGTTAGTAGCCGGGTTGTGGAAAACTTGTCAGGGTTCAAACGAAATAAAAGTTGGTCAACACAAAACAAATTGTTTAATTGTTCTGAAAACTCAAACTATAAATAATACCTCCATAAACGTTGCACTTATGCCAAAATAAGTCAGTTCCACTGTCACATGCATGTGTGTAAGAACACTGAGATAGGTATATAGTGTGCCACTACCTGTGACAATAAAATAATAATAATAATAGTGATAATAATTATTGTAATCATAGTGATAATAATAATGATAATAATAAGGATATATAGTGTTAATCACATACTCTGTCAAGTGATTAAACGAAAACTACACGAACAAAAGTTTAGACTGAGTGTTATACATAAACAAATCAAATTGCTGTAATCGCGCCTACAAACCTAGGCCTACACAAAAAACCAGAAGAATTCTGCCGTAGCTGCTAAATGAAATCATAGTTACAATTATATTCTCCGTGGGCGGGCGGGAATGCTCCCACCCAGGGCTACGGCCATGACTAGTAACACATAACAGAACAAAAAAAGTCAAGATTTTGAGGACTCCCAAATGAATGGCACGCCACATGACTTGCACTAATGTTGTTGACTAGCTCTTTGTTTGGCTCAGTATGATCCAGATTCTAATCGATGTACTGCTGATACTTGTACCACAGTACAAATGGAAAGATATACCTCTTCTGAAGGCTGCATTTGTCTCTGACCGGTGGGGGAACTTTGCAAGGGAATACGAACATGACTGTACTTGCTACAGTCCGAGACGCGGAGCATGGGACCAATGTCTTGTCTCCCAGCGATAAGCTGTTTTTCCAGGATAGTTGCATCCTGGTAAATTACGTACGTACAGAGATAGCGGAGACAAATGCAGCCTCAGTTGACTAGCATGGTCACATTAACAACCGCACTGCCAATATGGCGGCGGTCTTCAACAGTTTCTTCCGCAACATTTATGTGGCTTTACTCTTGTTGGTTTTGAAGGAAACCTGCAAGACGCGGTTGCCCAAGGTGTAGCCATTCAAAGATTGGATTGCAACGACGGCCTCATCATAGTTGGTCATCGTAACAAAGCCAAACCCTTTGCACTTGTTGGTCTGCAGGTCTCGAATGACTTTCACACTCTGCACCGCACCGAACGGCCCGAACAGTTGCCACAAGACGTTCTCTTCGGTCTCCGGAGCGAGGTTGTATACGAAGATGCACCAACCAGAACCGTTCATGGCATTCCCCGGGAGCATCGAATTGGCCAGCAGATCACCAGCCAGAGGCGAATACCTACAACGCCAAACCGTCCACATTCAAGGTACAAGCTTACCTCACGGCCTAGCACAAACAGTGGGGCGGGAACGGGAAGGACAGGGGCGGCCATGTCATCTCAGCTTGTTTATTATTCCACTGTGAATCAAGTCTGTGTGTGTCTGTGCGTGTTGTGCGAGGAGTGGACGAAACAGGAATGGGCAAATTGGCTAGTAATTCAATCACGACTTCTACAGAAGTGTCAATTGTATCATGAGTGATAATGGAATGAATAGCAATGAGCGAGTGGGTGCCAAGAGATAAACAGAAGAAAGCTCCACTTTGTGCTCGTATGCAAGAGCACAATCCAGAGAGGAATTCAAATACTCCTTTCAGAAATAAACGTGGGTGACAGGTAGAAAGGTGGAGGTATATGTGTATCAAGATAATTCTTTACCCAGTTAACTAAGAAAACCATTCGAAGTGCATGAGTTGGTGGAAGAAGAGTAACTATACATTAATGAAATGAAGAAACTACGTCCACAACAATTTCACAGTAACCGCCGAGACTCGAACCACGGCTCATTCGGTGAGACTTTGAATAATGAGGCTACGAAACAACTTACTAACAAGGCATTATTTTAAAATGCCCAGAAGTCTGTACAAGGATGAAATATTATCGAAAAATTATTGAGAACAACCGACAAAATAATAACCTTAACATTTTAAAAGTACTAATATTTGTAGACGCTGCGATGACGCGTTAATCGGTTTACAAGAGTTCATTTCATTTAACCCATAGTTCTTGAGTTGGAGCATAGGTATCTGCCTGCGGAGGTTTCAACATCTACGAGGAATTTAGTGACACTTATTTGCTCACAGCGAGCAGATGGATAAGTGTTAAGCTCATCCCCTCAAACGCCACCTATTATGCAAATAGGGTATTACTAGGACATGAGAGAGGAGAAATTTTAGGCTTGGGGGTCTTTAACGTGCCGGAAAACTCCGACACGAACACGCGTCCTCCTGGAGGACTTGCGCTCCGTTTTTTTTTGCGTCCTGAAAAATCCATCGACATCAGCCGAGTTGAACAAGCGACCCTTGGGTCTAGAGGAGAGTTCTTTACCCCTAGACCACTAAGCTTTCATTTGAGTAACTTTATTGTAGGGTAATTACTATATTGAAATAGTAAATAGTCTTGAATTCTCAATTCCATTTCGGTATCTGTAACTTTGTCACCAGCTTTCGCTAGAAATAATTTCTCAAGAGTACAAATAAAATACATTTGTGGATTGTTTCCTGCAAGAGAAGTGAAATCACTTAACGCGTCCATCCACCTACAGCGAAGATAGCTTGCGGAACACACAAACACACAAAATGTTCATGGTACAAGAGCATAAGGCATAAAATAACGTGGTCATTGAGATATACAAAGCTATGAAAGAGGAATAGGCTCTGATATAGTGCAGAAAATTAAAGAAATCAAAGCGAAAAGAGTGGAAACAGTCAAAGAAACAAAGCGATATCTTAATACAAATGTAGAAAATAAAATAAGTAGGTTACTATTTTAGAAGAGAATTTTTTCATTTTATAAACAAACTAACAATAATCATTAAAATAAACAAGGTAAACTAACCGCAGTAAAATAAATTAATGTTTTATGAAAGGGCAAGAAGTACTGAATCATAGATCATTCTCCTTAAGAGACTAAAAAGGATACATTAGAAAATAATTAAAAATATAACGTCGAAAACATACACACACCACAACTTCTGAAGGTAAAGTTTCCTTACTTAAGGCCTTCAGGGCTTATAGGGAATAGAGTCAGAGCTCCTCACCTATGCGCGAGAAAGATGAGCAGTTAGCGTTACCTTTCGGCCACTTCACCTCCAGATATTCATTTTACAGAGTGATTTATATAGAACTGACACATTTCTTTCTTTAATTATTCCGTTGGAAATTCATTCAATGACCCAATTTTAGCACCAAATTAAGCAGAATGTTCTGGAGTTTCGATTCCTTGTCACTAGATGCGCAGATGTTTATGTTTTATTCCTACTGTTGGCAGCACTGACCCAATTTTAGCACCAAATTAAGCAGAATGTTCTGGAGTTTCGATTCCTTGTCACTAGATGCTCAGATGTTTATGTTTTATTCCTATTGTTGGCAGCTCTAGATGCGCAGATGTTTATGTTTTATTCCTATTGTTGGCAGCTGTTTTCGACATTTTGTATCAACGTGAAAATGCAGTACACATTAAATCAACGACTCTTCCTTGTGAAGCAATACTGGATTACGAATTCAATTACAGCTACTCAAAGGGCATACCAGAGAGAATTTGGTGTACGCAATCCTCCCAAAAGAAACACAATACTGGGACTGGTAAACAAATTGGAAACAACTGGATCTCTGGTGAGTGAAAAGGGCAAGCATCGTTCATCTAGGCTTCCCACAGTTGTTGTTGACGTAAGAGCACGACTGGAGCAGTCACCCAAAAAATCATTAAGACGTTTGTCTCTGAGTTTGTTGAGCAACTGGACGATGTAGACCTGAGTCAAGGATATTTTCAGCAAGATGGCGCTACATGCCATACATCAAATGAATCCATGGAACTACAGTAACTGCAAGTTTCTTTGACGAACGAATAATTTCCAGGAACCTGTGGCCACCGAGATCTCCGGATTTGACAACGCCGGACTTCTTTCTATGGGGTTACTTAATCTCCCAAAATTCCTCTACATTTTAGGTATAATAAGTTATCGCTAGCACAATTCGTTTTGAAACAATTAATGAAAGAAATGTGTCAATTCTGTATAAATCACTCTGTAGAATGCAGTGTGCGCCCCAGTGTCGTCAGCTATGTCCGACAAGAGAATATTACTTTCCTTTATCGGGAATTGAACCCGAGCATTTCTAGCCCGTAGCCAGTCGCTCTACCGACGGTTGAAAGTTTTTCCCTGTTCAACAGAATTCAATTCCGGAGGTGCGTTACGGGAATGAGATTAAATAATATTTAATAAAAACAGTCTCTCGGCTACGAAAGAGAGCTTCATACCGGGGCCTGCAGTTAGACAATGACGAAGTGCCGAACATTTATTAACCGTTAGAAAATACCAGCAACATGTCGATAAAGGACAATGCATGAACAGACAAATGGCGAAAACTTTTTAAAATAAGAGTAGGTAATGCGAATCGATAATGGAGGTCGATATCGGTAAAATGGGAGGAGCACATCGATGACAAGAGAGAGAAGAGAGCCGTGAAGTGCGTCTGTCTATGATCATGTGGGTGGTTCAAATAGTGGGAAAAGGTGCAAATTCTTTTAACAATTGCGAAACGTGCAATTACCATAAATATATGCGAAAAGTGTAAACTTGAGTGAACAACATGCGTCTTGCCAAAGAAGGATTAGGATGAAATAGAGGTGGAGAATGTGGAAATCGTTCGTTCGTAGGAGGAGACGGAAACATTTCGAAGAAAATGTTGCGAAACTTGTAGGCCTATATCATTTACCAGTAACAAACACTGATGTGACAACATATTCAAGAAATTGATTTTCTAGCGATGTGAGGGATTAATAAATGTGATAGATAGATACGGAGTTAAGGACGCGCGACTGAGTGTTGGCCAAATTTTGGTAATTTTCTTCATTTTTTAAATATGGTGCCCAAAAGCCTCCAATTCTTTTAAGAATATCGTTGGAAGATTCCATCGCAATGTCTTTATTGTAAGTTAGAAATTCCATATAAGCCGTTAATATATTAAGAATCATATTATAAACTGATTACCTGGTTGGGTTTTTCCGAGGTTTTCCCCAACCAAAAGGCAAATGCCGGGTAATCTCTTGGCGAATCCTCGGACCTCACCTCATCTCACTACATCTCGCCAAAATATTGTAAAAAAATTGCACAAAATTGTAAAAATTGTAGAAAATTATTAAATTGTAAAACTGTAAAAATTTGTAAAAATTGTAATTGTAATATTGTAAAATTTTGACTTGTTCCACATCTTAAAGCTTCATTGCTCATGTAAGATCTATGGAATAAAATGAATGAATGAATAAAGTCATTTTCCAGCAAATATATAGGTTATATTTTTGTTTTCACTTACTGGAAATAAGATATATCCTAAATGGCTAGACCTAGAGTAATGAAACGTAGTACATATTTCACACCAGATCTGTGCAAGAAATGCTGCAATATCGTACACATTATTATTATTATTATTATTATTATTATTATTATTATTATTATTATTATTATTATTATTAATAAGAAAGCTGCTATTTTATGTTGGTCAGTGAAGTTAAAAAAAATACTGAAATTAAATAAATAATACTTCAAAATTAAGTTAAATTTTACGAATTGAGTATATTGACCAGGAAATAATCCACGCACCATTACACTATAGAAGTCTTAGCTTCATTTTGAACTTACGAAATTTATGTGATACACAGATAAATTTTTACTAAAATTAGCAATTATTTTTCATTAAAATTATACAAATATTTCTGGGCACATTTGTCTACATATAAATTTAAAAAGTACATATGTATGTATTTTTGGTAATATCCAACTCATGTAAAATTTTCAAGACGATGCAATTAAAAGTGCAGGAATTATAAAATCTCAGTAGCGCGTCACTTAAAGGAAATCGAAGTGTATCTTGTGATCTTATGGTGTATTGTGACGATTGTGTTTGGAAATGTCAGCCATAGGTTTAATTACAATGCAAGGTTTCCAAAGTTTCCGCCAACATACTGGTTATGTCCTCATAGATACTGTGAAATAAACGAGTTACATACAGTATTTTGGAATCAAGACCTGGTGGCTAGTTGGAGAAGCTTAAGTCTGTAAATTTACAAGGGAGAATAGAGTGAAAAAACACTGCGAATGAAATTAATCTAATCTGTAAATTGTGATTATAGTAACTTTCCAAATGCCCGGAATGCTTTTTTATTATCGTGTGGAAGAAGCAAAATTGAATAAGTATAGACCACAGTTAATTTCTGAAATAATAATACAGTTTTTTGACGGTGCAAATTTCTGAATTTCAAAATATTTTATTTCGAAATATATGGTTGCTTTTGAGCATGCATGGGACAAATTGAGGGGCTGAAGCGGTTGCACCTGAAGCTCAGGGCAAAATCGGATCCAGAAAACTATCTTGAATTAGTATAACTTCTTAGAGTACCGAATAAAAAACAGGAACAAATGAATGAAGTATTCTCGAATGTTTTTAAAGTATATTATTTAACGAGAACATATCAACTGCGGAGATTTATAGAGCCAGTAGAATAGAAGATAACGAGATCCTACTGGGTGAGCGGTTTATCTGTGAAACGTGAGCGCGCCGGAACTCCAGTGGGAGGTCAGCTTGGTCTTGGCCGACATTTCGAGTGGAGGGGAGTCCAATCTAACGGAATATACGGAGCGGTGAGTTAGCAGTCTTAGTGTTTATAGGTGACTGTATACGGTCTCCTAGGAAAGGAAAGGAGAAACTCCCATGTTTTGGAATTCCAGCTCTTATTATGATTCGTAAGTTGATTAATAAAATTTGTGAAACGGGAATGGTTCAGGATACGAGACGAAATAGGCGACTTTCAGTGCTCACAGAAGAAACTCTGGATAACGTTGGATTGGGTTATTTTACGACGCTGTATCAACGTCTAGGTTATTTAGCGTCTGAATGATATGAAGGTGATAATGCCAGTGAAATGAGTCCGGGGTCCAGCACCGAAAGCTACCCAGCATTTGCTCGTATTGGGTTGAGGAAAAACCCCGGAAAAACCTCAACCAGGTAACTTGCCCCGACCGGGATTCGAACCCGGGCCACTTGTTTCGCGGCCAGACGCGCTGACAGTTACTCCACAGGTGTGGACGGATATCGTTGGATACTGACTGGTAAATTCATCTAAAAATCTCTTCGGCGTCTTTTCTGGCAAACTGGAATTTCCTATAATTTGTTACGAGAGGCTAACGAAGTCACTTCAAGTAAAACCGAATGAAATAACTGCGATGCAAGAACTTAAATAGGCTGATGAAGTACTTGGGATTCATTCATTTATTATCTTCCATAGTTCTTACATGAGCAATGAAGCATTAAGATGTGGAACAAGTCAAAATTTTACAATATTATAATTACAATTTTTACAATATTTTACAATTTTTACAGTTTTACAATGTAGTAATTTTCTACAATGATGAGGTGAGGTCCGAGGATTCGCCAAAAGATTACCCGGCATTTGTCTTTTGGTTTGGGAAAACCTCGGAAAAACCCAAGCAGGTAATCAAATCAAAGGGGGAAATGAAGTGATGCCGAGGACTCGCCATAGATTAGATTTGTAAATGGATTTTCAGTAAAGTGTATGACGGAGTAATAATACTGATCCTACTCTCATTTTGTTTTCGGACGAAGCTTGGTTCCACTTACGTGACAATGTTAATACGCGAGAAATGTGTTTAAAATTAAAGTATATAGTTCAAGTATCTCCTTTTTTGATATAATTAAAGAAATGAAGTCATGTAAGAGAGCAACTTCAGTGTCGTGACTTAACCGCGAATCTTGTTGCCAGCCGGCCGGGAGCATACGCTCCTCTGCCCGTCAACTGGATGTCGCGCCACGCTTCATAGATAATACGCTCACTCAGTATTGGACGAGATGAGTTCGAAGAATTGTCATGAGATTACTCTCACAATTTTGGTAAATCTCGAGAGAAACAGAATCAGGTATTCAGCTCAAGTCAGAGTTGAACTCAGGCCCGAGCACTGTTTCGGAGGACTACAGGTCATTACGCTTGAGCTACGTTGTAGACGCTCTTGATCGTTGTAAGCTGTCATATAAGCGGAATGGCTGTTCAATCAGATATTCCATTACTGTTTCAGTCATTGATTAAGTAAATTAATAATTCTACTAAGCTGCATTATTCTTTTCCTTATACGAAAAGTTTTGAACCTTAGACTTTTCCCTTTCAGTAACCTACGTGGGTTGGTACGAAAGTGATGCCTCCTTTTTTAATTTTCTTTAAAACCTGGCGACCCATAACGTTCCGAATTTCATTTAATGACAGCAAGTTGCCTCTGATTTTACCAAACGGAGAGACAACGCTATGTCACGTGAAAGCGAAACAATAACTGTTCCAAATGGTGGATGTTACCGATATTAGTGTAAAACAAAGGGATGTGATTGAATTCTCCACTCTGCAGAAAATTAGTCCAACTCAGATTCATACTCGTCTAAGAAATATATACTGTGAGAGTACTGTAGACGTCAATACAGTTAGACGATGGGTAGACATTTCAGGAGAGGAGAAACGTTCATAGTTGATAAGCCTCGTAGCGGCCGGACAGCAACGGCAATGACAGAATGCAACAAGGGTCGAATCGCTGCCGTATCAGAACATGTAAGCATCAGGAAACCAGCTTTGATGATCATCAATAAGGATCTTGGTTACAGATAGTTTTGTTCCCACTGGGTGGGTACCAAAAATGCTGAAACACGAGCAAAAGCAGGAAAGGAACGACATTTGTTCGGAACTTCTAGAGCATTGCGCAAATGAGGGGGATACTTTTCTGTCACGTGTCGTTACAGAGACGAAATCTGGGTTCACAATTATGAGTTGAAACAAAGCATTAATGCTGCTCTCCGGAATCGCAATAAGGACTTTTACCGGCATGGAATAGCTACGTCTCTTTCACATATGGTACAAGTGAATAGAAAACAAAGGCGATTTCGTAGAAAGTAACAGGATGTTAATGAAAATTATGGAAATACTTCACTTAAGTGTTTTAAGTCTAGTAATTAAAGTGTCTCAGAAAAACAGAGCAAACAAAACTTTTATGCGGACATAATATTCTCCCGTGTTGCATAATGAGAAAGGAATCTAATTAATTCTCTTTCAGTATTTATTTTAGAGAGAATTGCTAAGAAAATATTTGTTTTTCTTTTGTGAAGCCCAATACTCAATTTTCCTCTTATGGAGACATTGTGAAGTTACTCTACTAAAATATCTCATCTACTCTTCAAGGAATTCAACTATTCTATTCAAACTGCAATCTTCAGAGAATTATACAGAAGTACCAAATCAAAATGAATACATCAATATATCGTCCCACTTTAGAGAAAAATAATATTCCGTTACAGCAAGAATTACTTTAAAATGCTAATTTAAATGCAATTTTTATACTTTAAGTGAAATATCTGATTGGCTATAGTTACACTTTATACTTATTACTTTTGTTAATCTTGAAGATTTAGTGTGAAAACGGGGCACAATAATCTGGCGATAACAACAGAATGGTTGATGGTTGATGAGAGGGAAAAATGTATGAAAGTGACACGGGAAAAAGGGGCTCATTAACATTCTCTAAATTTTACAGGAAAGCTTTTAATCAGTGTAACGATCCCATTCTCCCCCTGTACGGAAAGATTTCAAATGCGGTTTATGTATTCTATACTGCTTTCGCTGTAAGAAAAATCCTAATGTAAACATAAGCACGTTGCTGTCATACCCGTGATTGGCTTCCAGTCGAAACACTCACATGACGCAGGAAAATATAGTTCGTATTTGGAAACCACAATCTTGTATTATTTGAAAATAAAACATTGAATTCTAGTTGTTAAATACGATGAAACATTTAACTTTACTCATACGTAAAACGCTATGTAAAAGAAAAGCCACTTTTATATTTTGTTACGTACTATGAACGCGGATGAATACCAACAGTAATACCAAGGTAGTCTGTTCTTGTAACAAGCTGGCGTCACTTGAGCTCGTAGTTGTTCACATAAGCACGTGATACTGAAGTATGGCTTTTGCATCCTCAACTGACCATTGTGAAGACACAAGACTTAAAAATAATTTAATTACAGTAATTATAAAGTAAGTGTTTCCTAAGCAAACGAATGCATAGTAGTGAGGTTAGACCTACTTGAAGAGTAACGGGAAACGTTTAACGTGAAACAGAATGTGCAACAGCAGGCGGGAACACGTACTGTATGGCGCCAAACAGCGGCCAATGAAGCCTCACTTCAGTCACGTGCTATTGTTTACATTAGGATTTTTCTTGCAGCGAAAAGATTATAGAAGCTCCTTTTTCCTAGTTTGCCTTGATCAAATGAAAATCCTCATGATGATTTCCAGAAGGTGCCAGTAACGCAATGTCTTAAAAAAAAACAACAATGGGCCCTTTTTTCCGTGTGTCCTTCCTATAGGCCTAATGTCTCTTTTCTTTCTTTAAGAAGACTGAACCAACGTCGATTGGGCCAATTGCAAAGAGACCTTCTTACTGAATCAAAGATTGCCCCTATAAAGAAATTTGGACCCTGATTAAGTATTTGTTTCCTTTGGGCATTTTAAAAAGGGCCCTACGAGACACTCAAGAGCAGTGCAAATGCTCGAAAAGCAGATGTAGCGACTCGAATCGTCTATTTCTTATGCAGGGGTGGACACATTTTCATATCTACGTTTAATGAAAAATATAACAGTGGTTTATTAGAAAATAAATAAATTAACTAACTATTTTGCATCAGACTGAACATACAATAAAGTTACTTTCATTTTACTGAAGTCTGGAACTCAATGTGTACTATTTCATCATACTTCCAAAAGATACATATTTCCCGAATGTATTTAATCCGACGAGAAGAATACGTATGGAGGTTAAATTTAAAGTTCTTTCCACGAAAACAAAACTACGCGATATTAGCATTGGTTCGGAAGCTGCGAGATTCTCAGCATCTTCAAAACTGAGCGAAACTTAGACAACCTGAAATACATCTAATGATGATGAGAGGAATTTAATGGGATGTGGATAAAGTTAGCGTGTCCAATAAACGGAATCGGAATAACGGGATGAAGATGTCGAGTGTCTGGGAACTCGAGAAGAAGTGAAGACATATGCAGACGCCTTTGCCAAACAGGATGTTATGAAATCACAGAGTGTGGAGTAATCGAATTTAACGTGTCAAATTGAAATGAAGTCATGGCGAGGTCGCAAATCAGGAGAAAGTGGAGAGTTAGTAGGCATGATCGTTGCCACATGGCACAAAATAGTGAGTATTCATTATGCAGGGATGGAAATTTAGAGCCAGTTCATTATTTACTCTCTCAAGCAGGAGTTTTCTTAATAAAACTTTTAAGCAAGGCAATGAGAAAAGGGACTCGTTTTTATTGTAACGAACAGCAGCGCTGCTTGTATTATAAAGTATAAAACTAATGCTCCGGATGCAGAGGTGGATATGAATGGAGTGTAAGGAAATTTTATGATTTATTTTCTCAATTTTGAGAGTTGTTCTTGAGGGGGCTGTAAATAAAGAACTGCGTGCGTAAGAAAGTGTTTAGATCCGTAGTAACGTGGGTCACAGGTTCGAGAGGCGATGTCAGTGTGTGTTCGGTGAAGCTCAGTGACGTGGGTGCCGAAAGTCATGCTGACTCGGTAAGTCTTGTTCACAATGTGGTAAGATAAACATACAGAAACCATGATTGCAAAGCATGTTCAAAGTTAAGTGTCAGAAGCATGCTCTGTGGAACAATCAGTTCTTTAGGTCAGGCCGATAGGATGGGCGAGACTAGGTAGATCTATGAGCTAGTTCATCAACCTATACACGACAAGTGTCTGGACCAGGATAGCTGCCTGGTCTTTTTATCTCGTCACCATCTGTGTCTTAAATTCATTGACTCGTTTTGGCAGAGAGAAAGATTGAAACAGACTGGCTCTGGCTATGGATATCTGGCGACCAACAGGCTACGGGACAAAACTCAACATACAGAACCAAACATGGAAGTCATGCTCAGTCACATAGAACTGCTAAACAAACATCAAACCAAAGAAGTACTGTAATATGATTGTAAAAACTCGATAATACTGACCTCTGTAAGCCTTTGTTTATGGCTAGCATGGTCTTGCCAGTGCTAAAACAAAATACAGAAACAAACATAAGAAAATTAAACAGCAAGTTGATTAAATGTGAAGCTGAGAAGATAAGTCTAAATTAAATAGGAAATCACTTAGATATGATTCCAGAACAAGAAAAGCTAGAAACATAACTATGGATATCGGGTTCAATTTGAGTAGATCAAACTATGAATGCAGAAAATTTGAAATCGCCTATAATGTAAGAAAAAATACAAAATGCAGAGTTTAGCAGCCATACTAAAATTTTAAGAGTCACAAACAGGCAAAATGTATAGCTCTCAAATCATTTTACTGATGATGGAATTTAATTTCTCAGAGACTGTCCTCTGTCCTCAAGCAGCAATACTAGTGATATGTCAGATAATAGTACATTCATGTGTATCACAAATGCTTGCAATTTTTAAACATCAAATTCACTAAGTTTAAAACTATTCTTAAAGTTAAAAAAATCTGTACACCACAGTCTTAATTCCCCAGTTCGAAATGAAACAAAAAATTGTGAAATAAAAAGCCGGAGTAAAGATTGAGATGCAGGAGTCTACAGAGGCCGGGGCGGGCTATTTGCCACGGGCTGCGTGGTTTGGGGCCGCGCCCCGGTCGGAGAACTACTTGAAATGAAACAAGGTGAAGCAGGTTCTTTACATCATGCTATGACACTAGAAGCACAACTCAGGATCTCGAGGGAAGTTGCAAATGAGTCTAATAACAGAAGGTAACAGGTCCTTGGTCCTTTACCTTGGTTAGTGATTGACTGTATTCAAAGATAGAGCATCGCGGACCCGAGGCGAGTCGGGCCCCGCCTCTTATCTCCGCGACCGCGGGGCTAGTGCCCTCGGCCAGTCCTACTCATGCATTGAATCACATTAACTCAACTCAACATGAGTCTTATTGTTATGGTGCTTTGGAGCTAGCGTAACGTAACGCAACGTAAGGTAACGTAACGTAACGCAACGCAGCGCAGCGGCAGCGCATATCACTGCTGTTACTTACCAATCTCTTGCATCGGGCCAGAGCGGCAGTCCATACGGGCTGCTTGGTGGAAAGGCAGGCCAATGTAGCAAATACAATCACGTGATATGTGGAAAAGGAAGAAGAGAACTAGGCCTACACTGACTCGCACAGTCGGTGGAAACAACATCCACAATTTGCCTTCAATTTACACTGTTAACAATTAGAAACTCTCTCTTCTAGAGGATAGGGTCAATCGCAAGGGCTATCAATTTGTCTGTCTTGAGAAGGCTAGACTAGTACACTGCTAACTATAGGGCGATTACAAAGCTAACTCTGCCAGAGTACAAAGCTCTTCTAGATGGTCATACCTTTCCACGCAAACGGGACACTTGAAAAGAGTTGAAGCACACAAGTCACATAAACTACTAACTCAAAATAAGATTCACAATGAAAATAAACATGTGAAATTAAGAAATCAACAAACAAACGGAAGTCTCTAAAAGGAAAAGAACGAGAACAAAACGGAGAAAAGCTAGTGGTAAAGAAACCATTAGAAATAAACTGCAACTGGGAAAGTCAAGTACCTGGATAGTGGTGACAGTGGAATGTACCTGAAGCGCCCCGTCGGGTGGTGAATCGGTCCGCCGAAACGTCGAGCCTGCGGTGCCAAGTAAGCAGCCAGAGGTGGGATGGCCTTGTTATTGTTGCTCGGGTTATTGGCGAACTTGACGGTGATCGGCTCGGTGGAGCCCTTGGGAATGGTGCCGTTCAGCTCCTGGATGGCGCGCTCAGCCTCGATGCGCTGGTCGAACCGGATGAACCCGACGCCTTTCGACAGACCTGCAAGAACGAGAGGCGTTAGAGGGGCCCGGACACGACACGCCACCTGCCGTGACACTCCGCCTCTCTCGTCTGCCATGATTATGAACACCAGGGGAGGGAGTGGCACACACACTCCGACTCGCAGACGTCCGGCGCGGCGTCGGTATGGCAGATGACTTGACTCTACACTTTCGAACGTTATCTAGTAAAACAAACAAAACCCAGAGCATATCACTACACACACATCTCATCTCCCGGAATATGAGGCGAGCGAGGCGAGGCGAGCGAGGCGAGGCGAAGCGAGGCCTGGTGTTCATATGAAGCCATGGCAGAAATACCCGAATGCCTTCTCCGACAAGTTCACGACAAGTGACGTGTGCTCCTCGACAGACAGATAACCACACTTGCCACGTCACTGCAAACTACACGTGGCGAACTCTACTTTGTCAATTACTTTTTACATGGTGAAACGTAAAAAAGAAGCATTTAGACGCATCTTTCTTGCACTGCAAATACAAAACACCCACCACACACATACGATTAGCAGACAGAGGGTGCAGGGAAAGGGTGTGAGCAAAGCAAAGGATGTGTGCCCACCCCAGCAAGGAGAAAGTTCCTATGGTTTTAGTGTGTTTTCAAAATATGAGAATTAACTACTACTAAAAACTCAAA
The DNA here is from genome assembly GCF_040183065.1 of Periplaneta americana. Classification (NCBI taxonomy): domain Eukaryota; kingdom Metazoa; phylum Arthropoda; class Insecta; order Blattodea; family Blattidae; genus Periplaneta; species Periplaneta americana. Next base: position 170,405,661 of record NC_091126.1, on the reverse strand, counting down.
CCATTGCGTGCACTAGGAGTCCGCTATGTAATTTTAAGCTGCAAGTGGTTCAGAAACAGCTTAGATTACTTGGGTGGGAACTAGAGCAGTGGTCTCCAAGTTTCCAAAGTATTTCCATAGCTCAGAAATAAAAAAAGTGTGAAGGCAGGCAGTCAGTCAGTCAGTCAGGCAGGCAGGCACTGCGCTAGCCCTGCTCGGCACAAGGAGTTGCACCTTGATGAAGACCACTATTCTATGAGGAAGGCAGATCCTAATGTTAAAAACAAACAGATTCACTCACGTACTGGGCATACTGTCTGCAGCTCCACTGACATATTGGCGGACTAGGGAAGAGAAAACCAAAAATATACAACATATTCCTATACTTGTCATTAAAAAAGAACTAGACAATCATGACATAAATCCACATTTTTTTCTCTCTTTTATAACAACAAATTTTGTTAACTTCTAAAATTGCCTTCCAACTCTACACATGTCCATGTGGATGTGGGGTTTGTGCATCGAATGCTTATGTGTGCAGCATGACACGAAAATCTCGTCTTGACCAAATGTCACTCCAACATACTTAAAAAAGAGAAGAAATTTATATTCAACAACTCAAGATATTGAATGCATCAAAATAACCACATCAAAAAACATCAAATCTAAAATTGGCTTAATATGTACTACACCAGACCTCGGCATCAATTCCTCTGCGATATCTTACCGCACCTCACGAAAGCGTTCTATTGAATAGAAAGAAACAGACTTTAAGGTACAGAGTACACTTAAATCATGAGTTTGTGCGGGCTCATCGCTACAACAAGGCAAAATCAACAATGGTACAACATGTCTGTTACTTTTCATGGTACAAATACATCTTGGCGCCGACAACAAGGCGTTACTCCCTTCAGAGCGATAGGCGAGCCAGCGCACCTCTGGGCTGGCTCGGCCTTCAGGCAAAAGTTACTTTACTACACAATTTACTGACAGAGAGGGATTTTAGTTTCTCTGAAAAGAATAACTATACTCATGAATTCCAACTCACAATAAATTTTGCATCTCATGCCATATTTCTCACGTACATGGTGGACAAGCCATGCAACCATATTTTAAAACCATATTGAACATAAATATTTTACCCACCCTGTATACATGACGAAGCAACGTGCGTTTTAACACTTATAACATCTATCACAGTATTTTGCTTGAAAAATTAAATGTGAAAGTACCCTACCTCCTCGAAAGCTACTATGCACTTGTCACTATCGGACATGATTTCCAACGGAACTATAATGTACAAACGAATACCATCAGAAGCAGAACTGACATCGAATTTGCTTCTTCGGAAAATTACATTCATAATGCCACAGAAGCGTTACATACCACATTATATCACACGATTCCATATACTGTGACTTTTGAATTCTGCATCAAAATTTCGTATGCATCGACAGGTTTCAGAATAAAATTGTTGATTGTTTTATCGTCATTTGTTTCAGTAAAACTCGCAGTCTGTATCGATTCAATATAAATGAACATAGTTACAAACTCCCATCCGAGACCAAATCAGTTTAAATTTCAATCAAAGCCATCCATAAAAGTGTGGTTAATACAGCATAGGTTTGAAAGGCAAATTATATAACGAAGTTTCTTCAAAACAAATTATTGTGCATTAAAACTAGTCAGTCAATATCATTAAAAAATTTAATACTTGATAGTAAAATTTAAGATTGCAGGCTTAACAAGAATGTGGATATAATGCAAGTACACAGCCTTATCATTGCAGAACTTGTGTATAGAAATTAAAAAAATAGTGCGTGTCGGTGACAATAGAAGAAAAAGACATAAAAATATTTGTTATATGCAATAATTAATCTTCTTCTTCTTCCTTCTTCACTGTTCTACACGTTTCACTCACCATATGGATTGCGGAGTCGATTTTCTTCTCCACGCAGAACACAAATTCTGTACATGTCTAAATGTTACTGTACACAAAAGTCGTTTACTTTCCACTGGTGAAAATAAATAAAAAGGTTATTAGAAATAATGTCATCATTGTAAACACGAAATAAAGTTTCACTTTACAAGAGTAGAATTCAACATAAACGATTGTTGAACTCCATTTCTCAATTCAGTACATAAATATGTCTTCAGATTACTAAGCAGGCCTACTGTGTCGCTAATGGCCAGGCTTCGAGACTTGGGACCCAATAGATCAGTCCGGTGGGAAATCCGCATAACGGCATACTGAGTATAGTGGTAAAGCGTACAGTGGGTGGGGTACTGTAGAATGAATGCCAACAAATACGCAAAGGAAAACGCTCTGGATTTGAAGGTTCTGACGAATAATTTGGTTTTCATACAAACTGTGTCTGAAACAATTACACGGTTAGAAAAGTCAGAGCAAGAGATGCCGGAAGCCCTCAAATTAATTTAGAAAAAGATGCAGAGAATTAATGAGACATCAAGTACACCGGTTACTGAACGTGTAAAACAGAAGTGGAAATCAATTTTATGTAAAAATAACGGATATGGAACATTGTTTAAGATAAACAGAAATTAGTGGACATAGAGTCACCCGAGAAGAGATTTTCGTTTGCTCCTATCACGTCATACGACGTAGAGCGCAGCTTTCTACAGTACAAACTTTGGCAGATAACCGAAAAAGATTTACGTTTGAGACACTGAGAATGTATCTTGTAGTAGGTACATTGCAATTTGGTACTGTAACTGCACTTCCTAAAAACGACCAATAGGATAAATGAAAAAAATTAAAATTGCTACATGCTTATTTCCACCATTAACACTGTGTATAATTAAACACAAATGCTTATAAAAGACAAGAGAATAAGTGATTTTCATATTCTTTTGACATTATCATTGTGTAATGTATATTTACTTTCAGAATGTACATATGTGTGTTTCCCCATACTACCGTACTCTACTCTAAATAACAACGCTGTTACCTCAACACATCTCTATCTACCTGCAGCGAGTCAACTACCTATAATGCATGCACAGTAAACTTATTGTATCGGGTCCAAAGTCTCGAAGCCTGCTAATGACAGACTTCATGTGACGTAATCGTGCAGTTAAAGTAACTCTCCCTTCTCTACTAATCCAAGAGACGAAAAATATTATAAAAATCTCTCTTCAATTTTGAACTGCAGCTGTTTAAACGACAATGTACGAAGATTGGAGTATAAGTCCTGGCAACTACTTTTTCAAGCTAAGCGATGTTATCACAAGATGTATGTCGTATGACATCTATAATAATTATGTGGTCGTATCACTAGATGGCAGTGGGATATATGGTTATCCTACAGAGAGTGATTTGAATTCAGTTGTGCGTTAAACGCCGTACCGTGCATACACAGTACGAATATGTGGTCACATCACTAAATGGCAGTGTAATACGGTTATCACACATAGAGCGATGTAATGCGTAATGCAGTTGTGAGTCGACCGCCGTATCCAATGAGTTTTTAGGGGTTTTAGGGTGGATATGTGTGCTATGTTAGTCCATATACCGTAATAAATACGAGGTGAATAATGCTGTGTCGTTTTTGAATGATTTGATACTTATCCTACCCTACTAACTTACTACACATACCCTGTCATTTAATTTGCATATTTCAAAATTACGAGCAGTGCTCGCATTCTTACAAAAATAATAGTTGCCATGACTTACGCTCCACCCCAATCGTACTATTCCTGAATAATTTATACGTAATGTTTAACTATAAATAGGAAATATAAAATGTTCAAACACTATAGAACAATTATATATTAATATAAATAAGCGCCAAAACAGTAGCAATTCATTCGGAAGCAGTTCTTAAGGCATTTTCTGTCGGTTAATTTCAGCGTAGTGAAACGTGAATGAAATTATAACATTGCATTGCTCGCTATATACAATTTATTCATACGATTAAAATGGCGAAGGAGGTTCAAAGAGAAGTTTACGAAGGCTGGTATGGAATAGAGAATACTAAGCTGTGATTAATCAATCAGTAAAAGAGAAACTGATTTGGTCTGAAGATTTTTATACGTATGTTCTAATATATTTTTGATTTGCACGTTCAGGCCAAACTTTTACTATACTAGTAAACAAGAAATCGCCGAGAAGTTCCGAAGAGTGTATTTGAGGAAAGTAAAATGAAAGTGAACTTATTGGGAAAAATCTTCACGATAATATATCATCGTTTTGGAGAATTTGGAAGTATTATACATTCATTTTATATTCAGTTAGAAAGGTAGTCCTTATCCATTTAACTACATCACAAATGCAACATTTTTGTAAATGTGGTATGTAGGTTATGTATGCAACATTAATTATCTGAAGAACAAATACTGACTGACTTATGTACTTCACAGATAACAATCAATGATAAAAGTTACTCTCGAGATAAAATAATTATATTTGAAATGTAAAATGAGCATTGAATGCAAATCAACGTATATTGCACAACTAACATCTAAACTGCTATATTGGAATCCGTACACATGCGCACTGTAGTTCCCCAAATAAGCCCCTGATCCATGAAATGCAACAGACCTGACCTCAAAATGCTAAGAATAATCAAGTTTTATATTGTATTCTATTCTGAGTGAGAAATACAATCTATATTTCTTGGTTAACACACTAGTTATAAATCTCATGAACATCAAATAGTAGGTAGTAAATTTGAGTGCGGTTTTAAGTAGGAAACACTCAAGGATATTTACATTTCCGTAATACAACGCTCTCAATCCTATAAGCAAACAAAACTTCGCGGTTTAGTGAGACTCCAATGGATGACTGAAGAATGGCAAAAGATTTAATTTCGAATAAGCCAAATACTCCAAAGATTCAAATGCTGACTTGACAGTGACACAAGCTACGAAATCTGGGGAGGGCCAACCAATTTGTTTTTGAGGTGGTGTAATTTGTCGTCCATTTCATTGCAAGAGTACGAGTTTGGTTAGAACGGAAAATAGCAAGAATCAGAATGCCTCAAATGATAGGGAGGAGTAACCGAGGTAGATATATATACAAGTGGTCATTTCGGTTCACATTACATCATTATATGCTATCATTATATTAAATGTTAATAAAAGTAATTTTAAAGATGTGCTCTTACCAGTAATGTTGTCGCAGAGGATCCGCGAAGTGATGATACGCCCATACGGGCTGAAGAGATTTTCAAGGTCTTGCTGGGTCATATTCTTTGGCAGACCGCTCACGTACAAGTTGGCACCTTTTATTGCTTCGCTACTAGGCCGGGCATACGACACCTGAAACATAATCAAGGTATTTCGTTACATCTCCCACTTTACTCAAATTCAAAAACAGAAGAAAATGCTAACATATTTATGGTTTCTATCTCGAATGCACATATAGGGGAGAGTCGGGTAGTATCGGACAATGCGTTTTTTCATCTACAACCATATGGTAGTACTGAATGACGTGGTTACGTTTGTCTATGCGACATCACAGAAACGTAACCATGTCAATCAGGTACTATCATCGTGTGGTAGATGAAAAAAAATCACTGTCCGATATTACCCGATGTCCGATACTACCCGACTCTCCCCTACCTATAAAGAGTTCATTTGCACTTCTAATTTTGTTCATAAAATTTCACACTTTCTTCAGGCGAACGAAGACTTAGGGTCGTATTCATAGACGAGACTTTAGACTAGAGTTGACTTTGGAAAGTACAAAGTCACCATTTTCCTATTCACAATCGACACTTTGACGAAAGTAAACTTCAATCGTGACTTTACTTCGAAGTCGCCGAAAATCTAGACTTTGAGTTTGACTTTCGTTCGTGGACATAAGGAAAATGGCTGATATTTGGAAAATTTTGTAATTTTCCGAGAATATTGAGGACATCTAGCCTAGAGGATTATTAAAGCTGTTCATTTTCCTTAGCGTATTATTAGATAAAGATAATAAATTCAAATCAATGTACGGATTTGATAAACACACCGTATTAGATATCCTCGTCATGTTTCAACATTCATTGATGAAAAATAATCTATTCCACCAATAATTGAATTTCTTATTTCATCCCGATTTTACGCTACAGATAATTCATGATTTGACTATTTAATTCTATAGAGAATAGTTTATACAGTTGGATATGCAGTTCATTTTAATCCTGCGGTCGTCATAATATTTTCTGAATATTGATTTCAATTAATTTTTAAGTAGTCTGCCATTAGTGCCATCTTCTTATCTTCCATATTTTCAGAATAAAATTATTTTATAATGAAATAATTCGAGGGCTTAATGTGAACCTAACGTAACTACAATCGATGTTTTATTCACAACAAAATTCTTAGTAGACAATACTATTTCAGATGAACTATATCATCATGTTTTGTAATTACGAATTGTATCGTATTATATACGAGTACAAGACTGTTCGGAACCGAGTTACGATTTTTTGTGACCAAATGGAAGAACGAATCTATTGGTGTAAAGATCTAAAAGTAACAATTTTTTACTTACGTTAGTTTCACACTAAGCCTACGAATAATTTTTCTTATGTAAAGCTGCAAGAACGGCTAACAATCGCTTAACATGTACCGATGTTCAATTGTTTCATTCGTGTCACAAAAGATGGCTTTGATTGTGGCAATGCCTACTCTATTTCAACTATCTATTGGCAATGCCTACTCTATTTCAACTATCTATTAATTTAATTCGTTTAAAAAGCAGTGATTGTGATTGCCAACATTAGAACAAGATCGTCAAATCTCGACTTACCAAAGTCAAAGTCTCAGAAGTATAGTCTATGAATAGGACTTTTAACAAAGTTAAACTTTACTACGAAAGTCGACTTTGGAAAGTCTTCATCCGAATTCTCGTTTATGAATACGGCCCTTAACGTCCTTACTTTCATAACATAAACAGAGTGATTTATATAGAACTGACACATTTGTTTCATTAATTGTTTCAAAACGAATTGTGCTAGCGACAACTTATTATACCTAAAATGTAGAGGAATTTTGGGAGATTATTTAGCTCTATAGAAAATGTTGTCCGGCGTTGCCAAATCCGGAGATCTCGGTGGCCACAGGTTCCTGGAAATTATTCGGTCGTCACATAACCGGATAAATGGAACCATGCTTCATCTGTGAACCATGTGATGGACAATATGGCAGGATTTTGTACAATGAACGTCTGAAACCAACGAAAATAATTCAATCTTTTATCCTTCAGGTTCTTGTAGCTGATGAACAACCGTAACCCTATATGGCTTTAGGCTCTCTGACACATTGAGTAGGTGTACCCTGTTTCCTGTGACAAACGTCTTAATGATTTTTTGGGTGACTGCTCCAGTCGTGCTCTTATGTCAACAACAACCGTGGGAAGCCTAGATGAACGATGCTTGCCCTTTTCACTCACCAGAGATCCAGTTGTTTCCAATTTGTTTATCAGTCCCAGTATTGTGTTTCTTTTGGGAGGATTGCGTACACCAAATTCTCTCTGGTATGCCCTTTGAGTAGCTGTAATTGAATTCGTAATCCAGTATTGCTTCACAAGGAAGAGTCGTTGATTTAATGTGTACTGCATTTTCACGTTGACACAAAATGTCGAAAACAGCTGCCAACAATAGGAATAAAACATAAACATCTGCGCATCTAGTGACAAGGAATCGAAACTCCAGAACATTCTGCTGTTGGTTTCAGACGTTCGTTGTGCAAAATCCTGCCATATTGTCCATCACATGGTTCACAGATGAAGCATGGTTCCATTTATCTGGTTATGTGACGACCGAATAATTTCCAGGAACCTGTGCCCACCGAGATCTCCGGATTTGACAACGCCGGACAACATTTGCTATAGAGCTAAATAATCTCCCAAAATTCCTCTACATTTTAGGTATAATAAGTTGTCGCTAGCACAATTCGTTTTGAAACAATTAATGAAAGAAATGTGTCAGTTCTATATAAATCACTCTGTATCACTTCCTTGTACGCACACCAGTTAATAATATCATTATGTACCACTATACCAAGAATCCAGCTAAAACCGAGCCAATTGATCGAATCTGACAAAGTGACTAGGTTTCGATATGGGCATAAGTTTTCCCCTAAATAATTTGGTTTCACCTGAAAGTTTAAATTTACCACTGATCTGTTTGTGCAGTATATTCGGTCCACCTACCTTCAGTAGCCTCTGTTCGTTATCCAGAATTTTACCATCATTTTCTCAAACTTCGCAAATAATTTAGTTCTTCACAAAGCAGTGAATTATATTCCTGTTGATTTCATGAACTATCGTTTATAAGAAAACGCAAGGAAAACTATTTAATTACTTAATGGGTTTATTTATTGTTTATTCTGGTGTAGTTAATGCTATCAGGCCTTATCTTCCACACTACAAGAAATTTATGCAATACGAGAAAAATCAAGCTAAAGACATAAAGAAAACCACAGAAAAAAAATGTATAAAAGCTACAGTTATATGAACTGTAAATATGTGAAGTTAAACTTAAACATCATAGTTGAAGAGTCCACTGCAAGAATGATGGATGTCATTTGGAATACATTTTGCAGGAGAAGCAATTGAAAGTTTGAAATGCTTAGCGCTCAAAGCTTAACTGTGATTTTCCGATCATTACTGGACAATGACTATCAGTGTTAATGCCATATAACTCTCTATGTACATTCTATATGTCTTAAGCTATGCATTGACAGTGTTGGTTCATTTTCGACAAGAAAGTGACATCCATCATTCTTGCAGTGGACTCTTCAATTATAGTCTAGTTAATTAAGGAATATGAAAACAAGAAACTTGTAATTTTAAATCTAGTGAAGAAACATAAATCAATACATTTAGCAATACTTAAAACCACGGAATAAGAAAACAAATTTAATTTAATTTTGAACTGTGATAATGTCCGGCAATTCCTGACGTCATTAAGTAAAGAATTCCAGAGGCGAGGTATTCCTACAATGTAGGAGGATGAGTATAAAGAAGCTCTGTTATGAGGGATAAAAATAAGTGTTTGATGACGGTTCGATGAGTTGTAACAAACTGAAAGCGCGATACTAGATAATTCAGAGTATAAATGTGCTTGATATTAAATAATGTGCATCCAAATAAGGAGAAATACGGATCGTATGAAGAAGTCACTTTCTGTAATCCCAAAAACAAAGATATCAGACTCTGGCTGTAAGAAAATGTAATTGTTTCACAAATTTCCATGACATAGCCCTTCGTGCAATGAAGTAACTTGTAACATTACCTTAGATTTACGGAAATTAATATTTAAGGGGGGGTTGAAATATTTAAAACACAGCACTTCGAAATAAAATATATCTATCACTTGTCAAGAAACGAAAATTACTGTGCAAGCAAACCATTACAGAAGAAAAAATAATAATTTGTCCATAAATACAAAGGCTGCATTTAAAACTGTGAATTGCATGTGGCAAGGAGGAACAAGACATGATCTTCTGGGCGGTTGGCTTTCAAATTACTTTTGCGACGGAGAAACTCAGACTGCACATTTTGTAACTTTTCTAGAAACTCATTTTTATTACACAATTTTTTTTCTGTTTATCCGAAACAGACGGAGTTATATTCATTTTACAATGCAAATAGCATCCACAACTTTAGTCCATAAAATTTTCATAGGCTATGAAAAATATTCTGAATAGAGGTATATTTCTATAGTTGTTTAGATATTAAAGTAGGATTCTCATTTCCGTAATTTTGAATAATAACTATCATTCTTCAAGGACTATAATTCCTGCCAAAATATTTCGATTAGGAATATAAGTACGTAAATAATAATTTTTTCCGGGGAACATGGTTTTGGGAATTCCTTCCTGCAACACATATTTTACGACATTTAAGGGGACTTAAATACACTTTCGGAAACGAAAAGAATATTTTAATGGACTTTCCTCAACAACATGATGAAAGAAATGGTTAAATAACTCTAGTACTTTTCAAGTTGCGACCTAAACGTGAGACTGTGTCAATTGACTTGGCCATTTAAAAATGGACAAAACTTCTCATCTTAGGTAAGTTAGTTTCTTATTTCCCATAACGTAATTACTCCAAGCTCGTTTTCCTTATGACTTTCGGTGTTTTTTTTTAGATATATTAATTAAATTTAGCATGCAAGTACAGCCTATTTCATACTAGAGCATGAACAACACTGTTTTATCATTTCAACTTCCCCCTCTTACTAATAATTCTTTATGTGAAAATAAATAAATTTTACAATTCATGGCAATAAATATTCCTTATTTATACACTGAATTGATGTCAGGATTTCTTAACACACTCGTTTTGAATGAAGTGGAGAAGAAAGCATTGAAATACACTCAAACTTTTAGGAGATATTAGCGAAATCAAATCCCCTGCACAAATTGCACCCCAAATAAAAATATAACAACATTTAACAATAAAAGTTTTTTGGATTCTAAAAATTGTTTATTAATCTAGTAGTATTTTGTAATCACTATTTCAAATTCCAGCGCAAAACTTTACAGAATACGTACAAATTAAATTTTGAATTTTACTGAATTTGTAACAGTGACAGGAAGTACATAGGCTGCCCAATTAAGTAATGGATACAATTTCATAAATAGCAATATTGTCACTTTTCATTATAAAGATTAGTTTCTCTGGTTAGTAACGACAAGTTTGTTTTGTTTGCGCCGGTTCTGATCGATTTGAATCGTGAGTATTGAATATGAATGACATTAGTTTAGCAAAGTTGTGTAATAATAGAAGTCTAGTACGTTGAAACAAATTTATCGGTATCAGGGATGTTAGAGAAGGTGTTATTTCCATGTAATCCTCTAAATCTATGTTATTAGAATAATACATTTCTTTTAATTCGTATATATGACTAGTTGCAGGAAATGGGACCTAAAGTCGGATTTTTAATTTTTTTTTTTGTGGTTTCAAAAAGATGATGAAATATTGAGCATTAAAAAATTCATGGTTCTAGGTGCTACAGTTTTTAATATATTACTTATTGAATGTTGATATTACATTATGTACTTTTCGAGAAAAACGCAATTAAAGTTTTCATTTGTTTTCTTAGCAACTGTGTAAACCTACGTACTAGTTTAATATGTGGAAAAAGCCTACAGATAGCGCAAGATGTCAAAACATAGAAATGAAGTTTTTACATCGCAAACTCGTTATTTTGTTCTTCTGTAAAATATCCTTTTACGAATTTAGGTGCCTTTTCGCGCAACGGGTCACATATTGAGAAAGAAAAAATAGTAATATACGTTACAAGAGCGGTATGTTGACGTTTTCATGATCGAGGAAGAGATTGAAAAAGCGAAACGTAGTTGAGCTTTTTTAATTTCCGAGAACATGAAAACAAACATACCGCTCGTGTATCGTACATTATTTTGTGCGAAGATCGTTTATTACATACCTGAAAGACGAATTTTTAATTAGTTGCAATGAAATCTTCATGTTGGTTTCTGTTTAATGACGGCAACTTCGGAAAACCAAAATATCTTTCTTCAACATTGTTGCTTTAAAATGTTTTCTGTGTTTACTATACTCCAGCAGGCCGTGATATATGTGTGTCTTTTTTTTTTCCCCCCAGTCTATAAATGCGAGCTTAAAACAAACGGCAAGGTTATGTAATGATTTATTTTTCATTTTAATATTTTAACAATATTATTTATATAACATATTGCAGTAATAAGATCGGCATCTGGAATCTTGTTGATTTTTTCACGGCTTCCTTAATGTTACTTGTATCAGGAATGCAATACGTTTCGTGGAGTAGTAGACTTTACTTAATTGTTGCAAATATTTAAAAACAATAATTAACATTGCAATTTAGGTGAAATTGCAGTAGTAAGTTTCCAATTTATAATTATTACTATGTTAAACGTCTCTAAAAATAATATGTTAAAAGCCTAAAGCAGTAAAATGAATGTCGCGCTTAAGCGGTAAGAAGAGGGAAATTGTTATGTGTGTTGCGTTGGGAATACTGAATGTGGTATTTCACACTTACCGCGTATTGGTTCTGTGCGGAAAACAAGCAAATACGCACGATCTCGCACAAAAATAGATTCTACCGCGCATTACGGAATAATTCATAATGAGCAGTGATATATAGACACACAAGATTCTTCGCTGCTACATAAATCAATCACTCTCTAGAATCGCGAGAAGTAAACCGGGAGTTTAATACTTTCCTCACAATTGCCAAGAATTGGCCTCGTGCCCACTACTTAAACTCAGATAGGACTATTAAATTGGGTATTACTTTACACAATTTCTGACTAGCTAACTTCCTTTAATGAATTTGAGGCATCGAGCAGTCATAGCACGCGCAACACATCTTCGTCCACCGTAAAATTTGAGGCGAGTTACAGCTGCACGTGTAATATGATTTTGTCCAAACGTGCGCTCATTAAATTTTCTGTTGCCGGTAAATGGTTTTAAAATATATTTCTTCTTTTCTATTCTGGTCCCTGAAACAATGCTTGCTTATTGAGGAAAACTTCCGATATCCTGTGAGCATTTCTAAAGCTTCATTTTTATTCTTGATACTGCATTTAACAAGTGCCAACGTGATTATAAATACAGGGACATCATTTTATTTTTACTTCAATTTTTATTATACCTGAGTTTTGGAATGTACTTCACTCCCACCCCTTCTACTAGTAAACTTCCAACCGTTCACGACACAGAGCCGAGGGCGCGTAAGCAGTACTGAGTTAGCGAGTACAGTACGTTCCAGAAATATGTTCGCGTTTTCCAGTGACGAAAGAGCTTTCAATATTGAATGACATTTTTGCACAGGTACTGTCGTCCGTTTGCCTACGTCGTATCCCGGTTTCCCCCACCTGCTTCTGTTCGCCCCTCTGTAAAGTCTAGTAGCTGGGCTGTCTTAGCTCTTTTCTGAAAAATTTCTGTTAGGAATTGGACGTCTACGTAATATTATACAACTGTTTAAAATAACTTAAATAAAAGGGCCTCGTTAAGTAATTAACTGTCACGTGACCCCCCCTTTCTACGACAAAACCACTTGAACGGACAGTAGATAGCATTTCTGAGTAATTTTATCTTTCGGATCGGGCAGAAGTGAAGAATGAATTTACAGTACATAAAGTACTCTTTTATAGAGTAGGTACTGAATTATTTCAACATGAGTTACTAGAACGAAGGAGGAAACTGGTAATTGGAATTAGGTACAATAGTCTATAGTGTGATAATATGCACAAAAGAACTGAAGCCTGTATCGAAATGAATGGCCACCATTTTCAAAAATGTGTTTAAATATCCATATTATGATTATTTTTCAATTTAACTTCATTCTCTATATTGTACGCTAATGTGCTGTAACAGTACAATATACACTGCATAATTAATACGTCCGAATGGATAGCTCAATTCGTGAGTAAAAACACTAAGTGTTAATACAGTACTGTATTCTGATTAAACAAAAACCTAATGAAAATTATCAAACTCAAAATTGCGATATTTCCTAGTTTACATAAATGGATGAACTACTTTTCTTCTCTCCTATACCTAGTAAAGTGATTTGTATTTTACGCCAGTATCATCGAACTCCAGTCGTGGAAGGGGGAGCAAACGGTGTTTCCTGTTTCAATCGTTAATAGAAAGGTATAGCCAGTTTAATATTAAAAATGTTAGTAAAAATAAAATGATGTCCCTGTACTATCTAGTTATAAGATTTCGCAAACGGAGAGACATACTTTATAGCCTAGTTTTCTACCCATTTTTTTTTTCGTTAAGTACTGAACTTTATTCTGTTGTTTTATTCTTACTTGACCACAACACCTAACTTCAAAGAAGCTATTCATAAAATCTACAGATATAAAGAAAAAGTTACTGACATCTCTGCTCAGTTTATCATTTGAAAAATTCTGCAGAAACTCCAATAATTTCCTATAAAACATTCTTTCAAAGATTGACTTTTTTACTGTCTAAATAATGTAGCACTAATTTTTACAGTTCTAAACTACGAAATTAGACGAGGTAACTGTAATTAAACCACAAAAAAGCTTACTTCTTTCCAGGAGACAAAACATAAATTGTACTTTGCCACTACTAATTGAAGGCCTATATTTCCAAAGCGGCTGAGTGCCAATTTTTCAAATTCCATTTCATTCAATCTAAGGGAGGTACATTCATATGAAAATATCGTAACCTAAATGGACTCTGTAGGAGCCAAACTGTAAGAGACTCATTTGTGTGCCGAAAAAATGGCGTCGGAGATATCTCATTTTGCTTTAAATCAACATCTCCGAAACTGTTTCTGGCGCTTAGCCCCTTTGGAAAGATAGGTCTTCAATTATGCTGTACTTCAAGTCTATTATATAATACTGAAAATCCCCAACTGCGACCTTGTCCGCCATAAGGGCCACTATGGACTTTAAAATGAAAAATCCCGGACCTGACCGGGACTCGAACCCGGGACCACATGTGTGACAGGCTGAACGTCTGACCACTCAGCCACCGCAGGGAAATTCGACCTTATATTTTGTTCACGAAGTGTTGAAATTAAAAATACACAGTGGAAATAATATGACTCTTCACGGTCACTGTCCGACTCAATTACTTCACTGCAGTAGGCCTATGAAGCGGTTAGTAGTCGATATTTTCAGATTTGAAGAGTTTATTCCTTGGATACAACAAATAATTCTAGTAAGGTACAATATTGTTCCCAAATGAATACTTTTTTAAGGGGGAAAATAAATTCTCCTAATGTTAACACCATTTTATTCCATAAGTATACTTACTTTCAAATGGCTTTTAAGGAACCCGAAGATTCATTGCCGCCCTCACATAAGCCCGCCATCGGTCCCTATCCTGTGCAACATTAATCCACTCTCCATCATCATATCCCATCTCCTTCAAATCCATTTTAATATTATCCTCCCATCTACGTCTCGGCCTCCCCAAAGGTCTTTTTCCCTCCGGCCTCCCAACTGACACTCTATATGCATTTCTGGATTCGCCCATACGTGCTACATACCCTGCCCATTTCAAACGTCTGGATTTAATAAGTACTTTATTTATTTATTTATTTATTTATTTATTTATTTATTTAACCTGGATAAGCCATATATTGTGGGTCCCTATCACCACGGCATGGCGCGTCCTCAGGTTGTGGATCGAGGAGACGGCCTTCAGGTATGGAGGGTAGCTGTGAATATATTGAATAAGCAGTCGCGGACAGCCGATGAGGGGTGGTCCTCCAGCTTGGGGGTTGGGCGAAGGGCTAACAACCCATCAGCTTGTTACGAAACCTTCAAATAGGCCTCGGAATGGGACTGATTCTCTGGCACGACCACAGCAAAGGAATAAGGTTCTGAGATTTGGTACTTGGAATGTTACAAGTCTATATAGAACAGGAGGGGTAACATTAGTAGCGAAAAACTAGCTAGATATAGAATATAGAGTGTTAGTTGGGAGGCCGGAGGAAAAAAGACCTTTGGGGAGGCCGAGATGTAGATGGGAAGATAATATTAAAATGGATTTGAGGGAGGTGGGATATGATGATAGAGACTGGATTGATCTCGCTCAGGATAGGGACCTATGGCGGGCTTATGTGAGGGCGGCAATGAACCTCAAGGTTCCTTAAAAGCCAGTAAGTAAGTAAGTAAGTAAGTAAGTAAGTAAGTAAATAAATAAATAAATAAGTAAGTAAGTAAAGTAAGAAAGTAAGGCAGAGATAAGGCCATCTGGCCTTCTCTTCTCCTCTACCAGGTGTGGTTCTGATTTTTACTCTTATCAATAGAGAAAGTGAGTAGAAATTATTTGACGTCTTGCAGTTATTCAATAAAATGGACGGTTTTTTTTAGTGGTAAATAAAAATTTTAACACGTATCGTTATTTCCTGCAATTATGAAGTCTGATAACCCTACTAGAGTAACTAAGGGACGCAACTCCGCTGTTCAGACCGAGTGAGTGTGTGTGCTTTCATACATGAGCCGGCGACGCGCTACTACCAAATACAACGCAGATTTTCGGCCTAATTTTCTGATTAACCGTGCACTCTATTACAAAACATATATTTGTTTTAATTTAATTTATTCTATTGTTCCATTCAGATTGCACAGTTATATTTCATCCTGTATGTAAGTGTGCCGAACATCGTGCGTAAATTTTGTACACCTACTTAATAAATAAAATACAAATGTAACTTTTAAATTTCTTCATAAGAATTCAGTTACACACACAGAGATTAATTTTTTGGTCCTACAGAATTATCTGTGATGGTTACCATTTGAAGAGTCCACTGCAAGAATGTTGGATGTCACTTTCTTGTCGAAAATGAACCAAGACTGTCAATGCATAGCTTAAGACATATAGAATGTACATAGAGAGTTATATGGCATTATCACTGATAGTCATTGTCCAGTAATGATCGGAAAATCACAGTTAAGCTTCGAGCGCTAAGCATTTCAAACTTTCAATTGCTTCTCCTGCAAAATGTATTCCAAATGACATCCATCATTCTAGCAGTGGACTCTTCATTTGTTATTACTAGAGAAAGTTTCGCTCGGCGCCGAGGATCGAATCCGGGTCTCCCAGATCTACGCACTGGGCGCTCTAATCATTGAGCTACGCCGAAGTTCAACCCACCGCACCGGATGTAAGTCGAACACGGAGTAAGACCACTGAGGGAAAAGAACCAAATCTGGTGCGTTGGGTTGAACTTCGATGTAGCTCATTGGTTGTAGCGCTCAGTGCGTAGAACTAGGAGGCCCGGATTCGATCTCGGGCCGGAGTGAATTGTTCTCTTTTTTAATAACAAATGGGATAAATCGCAATATAGCGAACTCCAGTAGGGGAAGTTATCCCCACCCACATGAAATGTGCATTCGACACAGCACTCTCCTATCACGTAGAGTGTCTGGTGAGCTAGTAGGGGAAAAGTGGAAGGGGTCGTGGGCGTAGCTTCTACGTTCGCTATATTGCGATTTGCCCAACAAATGGTTACAAATTTCGGTCAAACCGGTTTTCGGTTGACAAAGATTCGGTAACGGAGGTTTCACTGTCGTATATTTTATTTTATTTAGAAGCAGTGGGAAACGTCATGATGAGTTGGGTCAGCTTTATTGTGGACAGAACATTTAATCTTTGGGGCGAGAGTAAATATAAATTCTGCTCGTTACATAGACCCACGTGGTTCTCTGATAATATGTGTGTGCGTGTTTGTGTTTTGTAATTGATGGCATTATAACAGCAGATACCGCCGCTTGAAGAGCGAGACTTCCTGGTAAGGCCATCGAAGAGATCAGAATCGTCATACTTTCGCTTATAGCAGCGTAACCAATATTGGAAAACATAATTGCCAGATATATAGGCTGCATCATTTCAGTCTCTCGCAAATCATCAGAGAGCAGACAAGTCTAGGCAGCTACGACGACAAAAGAAAGAACCTTGACCGGAAAATCCCGAGAATGTTGACGCATTCATTGCGTGCTTCTGACAACCGACGCCGACTTAAATGGAAAATCCTTCACGGCTTACTATCCGATATAAATTCTGAGAAATTACTATAGGGAAATACAACCATGTGTTTCCAGGAAGTAACTCGCACTAAATTCCGGGGCGTTCTTTTGTAGAGGAATTCCAATATTAACAGCCGTGGTCGTTCGAGTTCAATCCTCTTCGTAATGAGAGCAACAGCATTTAATATAGAATATGTGGCAGCCAGAAAGTGATAACTCTAACAAAATCGAGTAAGTTTTGTCATTTTATACAGGGACATCATTTTATTTTTACTTCAACTTTTATTGTACCTGAGTTTTTTAATGTACTTCACTCCCACCCCTTCTACTAACGAAGTTCCATCTGTCCTCCACAGAGAACTAAGGCCGCTGTACTGAGTTAGTGATTATAGTACGTTTCAGAAATATGTTCGCGTTTTCCAGTGACGAAAACTTCCAGTATTGAATCATATTTTCGCACAGGTACTGTCGTCCGTTTGCCTACGTCGCATCCCGATTTCCACCACCTGCTTCTGCTCGCTCCACTGTAAAGACTAGTGGCTGGGCTTTCTTAGCTCTTTCCTGAAAACATTAATTTGTTAGGAATTAATTGGACGTCTATGTAATATTATGCAACTGTTTAAAATAACTTAAATAAAAGGGCCTCGTTAAGTAATTAATTATCACGTGATTCCCCCCTTCCTACGATCCTGCGACATAACCACTTGGACGGACAGTAGATAGCATTTCTGAGTAATTTTATCTGTGCGGGTCGGGCAGAAGTGAAGACTGAATTTACAGTACGTAAGGTACTCTTTTATAGAGTAGGTACAGAATTATTTCAACATGAGTTACTAGTACGAAGGACGAAGCTGGTAATTGGAATTAGATGCAATAGTCTATAGTGCGATAATAGGCACAAAAGAACTGAAGCCTGTATCGAAATGAACGGCCACCAGTTTCAAAAAGTGTTTAAATATCCATATTAGCTTATGATTATTTTTAATTTTAAATTCATTCTCTATATTGTACGCTAATGTGCTGTAGACAGTATAATATACACTGCATAATGAATACGTTCGCATGGATAACTCAGTTCGTGAGCAAAAACACTTACTGTTGATACTGTACTGTATTTTGATTAAACAAAACCTAATGAAAATTATCACACTCAAATTCGCGATATTTCCTAGTTTACGTAAATGGATGAACTACTTTTCTTCCCTCCTGCACCTAGGAAAGTGATTTGTTTGTATTTTACGCCAGTATCATCGGACTCCAGTCGTGGAAGGAGGTAGCAAACGGTGTTTCCGGGTCTCAACCATTACTCCAAAGGTATAGCCAGGTTAATATTAAAAATGTTAGTAAAAATAAAATGATGTCCCTGTATAACAGTGAACAGTGTTGGAAACTTGTGTGTAAAAGTATCTACGCCACGCTTAAACAGGTGCTAAATGTTTGTTATAAATGTAAAAAAACAGTACATTCAAATCTTTAAAAAAAAAAACAGTAACGAATTGTTAAAATGTTAACCTACTTCAGTTCCCAGACGTCGGAAAATCAAACTACCAACAACGACACGTTTTTGTTATTTCTTTCATCCTTTGTCGGTTTACTTCTAAAATCCCGTAAGTCCAATTTTTCTTGAATGTGGAATTCTGTGTATACAGTAGAACTTGGTTATAACGACATCCAAGGGACCTTGAAAATTATGTTGTTATAAACGAGTGTCGTAGTAACCGAGATTCATATTATCAGTCTAGTGAGGTGGAAAATGATAAATTAGAAACATAATTAGGCTTATATTTTAGATTTATGTATTCACTTTTAAGCACACCATGAACACAATAAAATACATGTACAATTATAAATACAGTATTCTGTATTAAAACAGTTTGTTCATTACTCAGCAAACTTATTTACTGAGGAGTGAAGTAATCAGTCATTTTACTCTGTTGTCTCCTACTTGCCCAATATACACTTTCTTATTAAATTCTATGTTCATTATTTCAGTTGAAATTTCACTGCTCCTTCCCCTAGCTTCATAGAAATGTTCACAATTATAATGGCTTCTAAAGTGTCACTCACTTCTTTTAGTGGCCATACTGCGTTAAAATGCGTGCACTTAGTGAAAACTTCCTGTCGAAACTGATCTAATGCCGCATGAATTCGGGCAGGTTACAATGGGATGGGGAATCTGCCTGCATTCCAGAGGTCTATAATAGAAGGGAACAGTAAGGGATTTGCCACATTTCAGCAAAATATTTCTTAAAATATTTTGGTTCTTAGAAAATTGTATTCCAAACTGAGGTTGAAAATGACGTTATATGCCAGGTAGACGCATATGCCTTTGTCGTATTAAGCAAGGTAGAAAAGCATATGTCTTATGGGGAATTAGTTGGGACCACAGAATATTTGACGTTATAGGCGAGGTGTCGCACAAAACGAGGTCGCTATAACCAAGCTCTACTGTATTTTTAAATTTTTTCACTGATAACACCTCATAAGTGCAGTAGCGCTGAAAAGTGTAACACAATTAGGGGGGAGTTGGGTAGTATCGGACAGTGATGTTTCTTTCACCCCCCACCAGATGGTAGTACCTAAGTCACAATGTTACGTTTCTGTCTGCGACATCTGAACACAGCTAATACCATCTGGTGGTAGATGAAAGAAACATCACTGTAGTACCATCTGGTATTAGATGAAGAAACATCAATGTACTACCATCTGGTGGTAGATGAAGAAACATCACTGTACTACCATCTGGTGGTAGATGAAGAAACATCACTGTACTACCATCTGGTGGTAGATGAAGAAACATCACTGTACTACCATCTGGTGGCAGATGAAGAAACATCACTGTACTACCATCTGGTGGTAGATGAAAAAACATCACTGTACTATCATCTGGTGGTAGATGAAGAAACATCACTGTACTACCATCTGGTGGTAGATGAAGAAACATCACTGTACTACCATCTGGTGGTAGATGAAAGAAACATAACTGTACTACCATCTGGTGGCAGATGAAGAAACATCACTGTACTACCATCTGGTGGTAGATGAAAGAAACATCATTGTACTACCATCTGGTGGTAGATGAAGAAACATCACTGTACTACCATCTGGTGGTAGATGAAGAAACATCACTGTACTACCATCTGGTGGTAGATGAAGAAACGTCACTGTACTACCATCTGGTGGTAGATGAAAGAAACATCAGTGTCCGATATTACCCGATGTCCGATTCTACCCAACTCTCCCCTACATAAAGATAAGTACTGAATAGATGAAATGCCAGTGGATAATTGAAAGGTATGTATTTCTAATCCATTAAGTACGAAAATACCTTTAGTTTAAACAGAGTTATCTTTTGTAAAAAATAATTGAAAATTCTTCTGGATCAAAAGTAATATGCAAGTCCAAGTATCTAATAATAACACAAAAATATTCTGGACTCTGAGAAAAAAAAAATCAGTATTTCGTTGCATACCCCGAGCTTTATCACAGTTAAATAACCTAGTAGTTAATACAGATCGTTAAATAACCACTGAAAAAGTTGATAAATTTAAGCACGGTTATATGAGCCGTTGAGAGCAGAAGTGGTGTAAGTCAAAAATGGGTAATGAGAGTTCAAGTAAACATTCTGTAAAATACAGCGCGAAGTAGCAATTAATATTCAATTTATTTAAGCTATTAGTAGTCAGTGGATAGCACGAAGGACATATTAATTGCTACTTTGCGCTATATTTTACAGAGTTTTTACATTAAACCTCATTGCCCAATATTGACTTACACCACTTCTGCTCTGTAAGGCCCATAGTTGGCGAGACGAGTTTGAGGATTCGCCATGAGTTTACTTGACATTCGCCTTAGAGTTGGCGAAAGCCTCTCAAATGAAAGCCCGAGAGGAATTCCAAACCACGCCCAGTGCGGTTTCAGATCTGGAGTTCAGCTACGCCACTGACTCACACATTTTCGACTTAATCCACAGGAAATTAAATGTTTCGCAAAAATCCTTGCTGTGCTCCACTAAAACAAAACGGAAATTTTGTAAATCATCTGGTGTAGACTTTGAAGGATAAGTTACATCAAAGTGGAATTTGAAAATTTTAAAATATTAGGCCTACAGTTTTCATTCTTTTTCACATATTATTTCGCATATAAATGAAGAGTCCACTGCAAGAATGATGGATGTCATTTGGAATACATTTTGCAGGAGAAGCAATTGAAAGTTTGAATTGATCAATGTCAGCCCCCTCGCGTATGTGGTACCTAAGAGGTTACGTCCAATTTCGGCTTCCCCTTCAAAATTTTCTAGAGCTCCTTCAGGGGAGCAGCGTAACCCGGACTGAGACTAGTGGCCAACAGGCTTGGAGCTCACATATTTAGTTTTGTACAGCCCCCAACCCACTTGCAAGGACGCGTTTTGCGTACCTTTTAAATTTTCCTCCCAATTCTCCTTCGATTTTTCGATTCTTTTTTTAAAGTTTGAAATGCTTAGCGCTCAAAGCTTAACTGTGATTTTCCGATCATTACTGGACAATGACTATAAGTGTTAATGCCATATAACTTTCTATGTACATTCTATATGTCTTAAGCTATGCACTGACAGTCTTGGTTCATTTTCGACAAGAAAGTGACATCCATCATTCTTGCAGTGGACTCTTCAAATAGAATACACAAATTTTCACTATAATTGGTAATTATTTTCTACATTTTAACCAGTTTCATAAAAAATAATTTCATTTCTTTAGCTACTCATATGAAATCATTTCCAACAGTATATTCACCATACTCTCACTATTAATAATTTGCATGGCAATTTTAAGTATGCTCGATAGATTTGTCTAAAACATCACTGTACTTCAAATGCGAAATTAAAAATTGCAACGACTGTACAAATGATTTTTTTATTATCTTAAAAATCCTAGTGAGACATTTATAGCAAATTTCATAGATTATAGATTGAGGAAGGTGTGAAAGAAATTCATGCAGCTTGCTTAAAATTTATGGAAGGAGAACATTGGCAAAAAAACGCAAAAAAATGATCTGAGAAAAACTGAATTAAACAGCAGAGAATGCAGCGGATTTAAATGGCGCACATCTTTAAAAATAGCTGTCAAACAAGTTTTCTAAGGGGGGTAAGTCTGCAGTTTTGTGAGCTCCATTTCTAAGGACGGAGATAAATTTTAGTAGTAAAAAAAATCTATATTTTCCCCGAAAAATGTTATTATCTGCAGTTGAAGGCATATTTAAATCGTCTACCACCACCAGCAATGTCACATTAATAAAGGAGATGAATAAAAGTTCTAACTTATGCAATTTTTACCTCGAGAGATCTTTTCGCACATATGCTGCTCTTGGAATATGCATACATGCTACAAAATTTCATTCACGCCACTTGAGTAGTTTTTAGTTTTTTTAAATGTCACATATTTTCAAAATCTGTATCCTGACATAAATGTTAAGCATGTGGTCCACAAATTTGTATATAGTAATCCCTCATAGCCTATAATCAAAAATCACTAGGTAACCATATTTTTGAAACGTGCCCTCAGAAATAAAGAAAGAATATATTTACTTGCACAAGAAATAATTATAATTTTGTGTCAATTTTTTGATAACTTTTTATTTAAAAAAGTTACTGAAATATAAAAAATTCGATAATGTACAGCTATAATTAACCATACTTTATAGACAACGCACAAAAAATTCAGCTTGATACCTTTAAAATTGTACAACCTTTAGATTTTGAAGATGTAGAAACGCACAAAAAGTGGAAGGGTCCAAAAGTTACTTCAAAACTATAGACATAACGAAATATTTACGAAGGGCTGTCATTTACATATGGCATCATTATTCGCAGTTCAAAGAGCGGTATCGTTCTGAAACTTTAGTGAGAGATTAGGTTCTGCAGATTTATATTTGAAGTATACAAACGTCAGTTTTCACCACAAATGGTAGAAATTTCATCCGTACCTCCCCTGCTGGCAGAGACTCCTTTTCAAACTCTTTACCGGTAAAAATTGAATGCAGTGAATCAAATCTATGTTTCAGATATCTGTGTAATTATCTTATCTTCGTCAATATAACACAAATTCACAATAATCCTAAATTTTACCTCTTTCAGCAAGTCACACAGACATTTTCATTGGTTATTTAACGACGCTGTAATAACTACTAGGTTATTTAGCGTCGATGGAAGTGGTTATAGCGAGATGGTATTTTGCAAGACGAGGCCGAGGATTCGCCATACATTACCCAACATTCGACTTATGGTTGAGGAAAACCTCGGAAAACCCCAACCAGGTAAATTTTATTATTATTTTAAGTGTTACTAGTATCATATGTTACTAATATTTATTGTATTTATCTGATGCATGTAACCTATAAGATAAAACATTGTAATAAATATATATAGATCATTTTCTTGATTAATAACAGTGTATATCTGCAATAAATGATTTCTTAGCATCGCCACAGGTACAGTACACTTGATTGTACTTGTCACTATCTCTGTCACTAGAGAGTTACTGAAATTTATATTTTCCCCGCCATTCATAAAATATTTTGATATTATACCTCTTGCACAAAAGGAGAGATCTACAACTGAAACTTTATTAATATATTTCAGTATTTTTTGTATTTATCCTGGTAATAATGAACAGTTTAACTCGTAGACATTTTGTTTTTCAGCATTAACTTCCCATGACTGTATGAGAAGATTCGAACAGAACGGCAGTTACGTAGACCTTCGGCTCCCCCCTACTACCAATAATGCATAACACAATGTCAATACGGCGGTTGCTGTCGTCTGCGATAGAACAAACTTTTCTGTT
Organism: Periplaneta americana; assembly: GCF_040183065.1. Lineage (NCBI taxonomy): Eukaryota > Metazoa > Arthropoda > Insecta > Blattodea > Blattidae > Periplaneta > Periplaneta americana. The sequence goes on along the minus strand of NC_091126.1, from coordinate 170,381,377 downwards.
GATTTTCGAGTTCGTCATTTTGTTTTTTTCTGGTTATTATATGCTTATTTAAGTTGTGTTAACTCTCGCTATGTGGTTTTATATTTTACTTTATCCGTCTTAGTATTTATTTTATTATTGTAAATATTTTTGTTTTATTATTATTATTATTATTATTATTATTATTATTATTAATGAATTAATTTGTATTACTATCTTTGTATCATCTCCGTCACGGATATTCTATTATTATTATTATTATTATTATTATTACTATTACTACTACTACTATTATTTCTAACATCAACATTATTATTGACCTCTGTAAAAATTTATGTAGACTACTGGACTGTACCCGAGCACGAACACATGCTCCTTTCGGGTATATATTCATATGTATCATTTAAAATGTAAATTGTGAATAAATTTGAATTTGAAGGTAATCATCCCAAGCGGGGATTGAATCCGCGCCCGAGCGCAACTCCGGATAAGGAGGCAAGCGTCTTAGCCGACTGAGCTACGCAGGTTGCTCGACACAGACATCTATTAATCTATCGAAAGAGGAAAATAAAATTTCCTTCCATCAACGCTTTCCAAGTTTTGATCGAAGTGACAAATGACAACGACGATATTGTTCTTCTATTCCTGTAATTTTTTAGTTTCAGTACGAAATTAAAACTATAGGGTATTTATATTTCTAAAGGTTTCTTGGATAATTCTGCACGTTGAAATTATTACGATGTTCATTTTATTTCTATTTTCACCAGTTCTGCATCACAACTTTTATCACCGCCCCTTGCCAGCTGGCACAACAATAGAACCTCTGAGATATAACAGCACTTCACATCTTGTTGACACGCATAAAATAAAAGCGCGAAATTGAACAGAGCACAATAGATGTACAGACTAGAATATATGAACTATTAATAAATGTTCCAACTTTTATATCTGACATCGAAGATGTTACACTACACAATAATGACAACTACACATCAAAGGGGTGAGGATATGGATACCAGAAACATGGGAGCAGAGGAACGTGGCAAGAATAGATTGGGAATGCTACACAATATTTCACAGAAAATATTAAACATTTTAAAGTCAAGTTATTTACTAATATGCAGACCATTCCAGGACTGAAGTTAAAACTTGTCATTCATTGCACACTTTGCGTAGATTATAACTGCATACTTAAACGGCAGATCATATGCTAGGGATCAAAAAAATAATTTATAAGTTCCCATAAATATGGCTTACTTTTCTGTGTAGGAAATAATAATAATAATAATAATAATAATAATAATAATAATAATAATAATGATAATAATAATAATAATAATAATAATTATTATTATTATTATTATTATTATATGTAAAGAAATTAATGATATGTAAATAAATTAAGTTGATATGTACTCAAATAAGATGATATTTAAATTGATTTGTAATTAATTAAGGTGATATGTAATTACTTAAATTGGTAATAGTTGAGTGAAATAGTACTTATAAGTTAGGTTTACTTTTGCTTCCTAAGTTTATTGCATCTATTTATTTATAGTTTGAAATAAATTTAGGTTTATTTTATTTTATATTTTTTTTATTTTTCTTTTATTGCTGTGATTATTGTAGAATTATAATGATATTATTGTATATTATATATCACTGCCACCGGGTGTATACACTATTGTAGTGTTAATACATACATACATTACATACATAATTACTTTAGTAAGTTATTTTACGACACTTTATCGACATCTTAGGTTATTTAGCGTCTGAATGAGATGAAGGTGATAATGCCGGTGAAATGAGTCCGGGGTCCAACAACGAAAGTTACCCAGCATTTGCTCATATTGGGTTGAGGGAAAACCCCGGAAAAACCTCAACTAGGTAACTTGCCCCGATCGGGAATCGAACCCGGGCCACCGGTTTCGCGAATAGACGCGCTAACCGTTACTCCACAAGTGTGGACAATAATAATATTAATAATAATAATAATAATACCACTATTCTTATATTATCACCAATCCCCACCATACCGAAATAGCCGAGGGAAAAAGTAGCGATTTTTGCAGGCCATCAGGAATTCAACTCCAGAGGTGAAAACTTAATCGCGTTATACTTACTCTTTTCAGACAAGTAGCAAGAGTATCTCAAAAGTGGTTAAAACCAACACCCTTAAAGTTATATAATAACCTTACTTACTTACTGGCTTTTAAGGAATCCGGAGGTTCATTGCCGCCCTCACATAAGCCAGCCATAGCTCCCTATACTGAGCCAGATCAATCCAGTCTCTATCAACATATACCACCTCCCTCAAATCCATTTTAATATTATCTTCCCATCTACGTCTCGGCCTCCCCAAAGGTCTTTTTCCCTCCGGCCTCCCAACTAACACTATATATGCATTTCTGGATTCGCCCATACGTGCTACATGCCCTGCCCATCTCAAACGTCTGGATTTAATGTTCCTAATTATGTCAGGTGACGAATACAATACGTGCAGTTCTGTGTTTTGTAACTTTCTCCATTCTTAGCAAATTAAATGCATGAACGGTCTTCACTCTTTGTGTATGTCATATACTGCAATGAGCAAGGCTTCAGAATGGCTATAACCAACGGTCTTTTCTTAAATGAAGAAAAAGCTACCTGATTTTAAGCTTAAAACATCTTCCTGATAATTTACTTTTACTTGCTTACTTACTTATGGCTTTTAAGGAACTCGGAGGTTCACTGCCACCCTCACATATACCCGTCATCGGTCCCTATCCTGAGCTAGATTAATCCAGTCTCTACCATTATATCCCACCTCCTTCAAATCCATTTTTATATTATCCTCCCATCTACGTCCTACTTCCTACTTCATTTGAGTAAGTCTCTTAGTCACATATATTGGGCCAAAATTATACAATAATTATCTGGAAGCTAAAAACTATTAAATATTGTCGCTTTTAAGGCAAGAATAAATAAGTAGCTAATTTAAAAAGATTTATATTCAATTAGTGAGTTTTTAGATTTGGATGAATAAAAATAAATATAATTATGAGTTTTTATTATGGTATATTATGTTTTGAAGGGTGTTTGAGAATAAGGTGCTTAGGAAAATATTTGGGGCTAAGAGGGATGAAGTTACAGGAGAATGGAGAAAGTTACACAACACAGAACTGCACGCATTGTATTCTTCACCTGACATAATTAGGAACATTAAATCTAGACGTTTGAGATGGGCAAGGCATGTAGCAAGTATGGGCGAATCCAGAAATGCATATAGAGTGTTAGCTGGGAGGCCGGAGGGAAAAAGACCTTTTAGGGAGGCCGAGACGTAGGTGGGAAGATAATATTAAAATGGATTTGAGGGAGGTATTGTACTGTATTGTATTGTATTTATTAACATTCCATGGTATTCATACATTGCTTTACAGCTAGAATATGGAACAAGTCAAAATACTTAATACTATTATAAAGTCTTAATTTATAGTCACAGTCTAGATGAAATATATACAGACGAGATTTACAATATTGTATACTAGTACAACACATAGTTTTAGTATCAATTTCATGAAGCGTTATTGAATGTTATGAATTCACCTACAGAATAGAAGGCGTGAGAAATTAGGTACTTCTTTAATTTGGCCCTAAATAATCTGGTGTTTTGAGTTTCATTTCTTATATCAATAGGGAGGCTACTGAAAATTTCTACTATCATATAACGCACTCCTTTTTGATAGCACGATAGACTTGCCGATGGAGTATGAAAGTCATTTTTTGACGTATATTTATGCTATGAATCGTTCAATTAGTTACAAAGTTTTCACGATTACATACGAGGAAGACTATTCATGAAAAATATACTGACAACCCATGGACATTATTTGTAGTTTTTTGAAAATAGTCCTACAAGTTTCCATAGATTTGCCACCTACTATTATTCTAATTACTTTTTTTTTGTAATATAAATATACTGTTACTATCTGTGGAATTTCCCCAGAATATTATTCCAAAACTCATTACCGAGTGGAAGTATGCAAAGTATATTGTTTTTAAGGTTATTGATATTTACTATCTTTTGCATAGATCTAATAGCAAAACAAGGTGGTATATGATGATAGAGAGTGGATTAATCTTGCTCAGGATAAGGACCGATGGCCGGTTTATGTGAGGGCGGCAATGAATCTCCGGATTCCTTAAAAGCCAGTAAGTAAGTAAGTATATTATGTTTTATATAACTTCTCTCTGACACTATCTATTGAGTGTACTGTGTTTAATGACAATGAAATAAGAAACGCCTTATGGTTCAGTGCATAACTTGTAGTTTTGGTTGTAAAGCTCTTCAGCGATCAGTGGCTAGCTGATCGTCCTGGGAAAACAAAGGACTTTTTCAGAAATGAGATTCAACCTGCACAAAACCTAATGGTGAAGAACAGACGTGTTATGATACATTTCGGAATGGACTGTGCTGCTAGTATTGGGCAGTGGAGGGGAGAGACACGCCGCCCGCCGTGGAGAATAATCGATTGTGGTTGTGGCAAGATGTAGTCAACGTTGCGCGGGAGGGGGTAACAGAAGATAGCGCGAGTAGCAGGGATGCTGCTGCCGAGATAGCTCGGCGGCGATGCTGCGATACACGCGGATCAACTGTAGCCACAGTTCACCGCCATTGTACAATCTCTCAAGGCTACTGCGACACCATGCATCTTATCGGCTCTTTCCGTTTCGCACCAGACACCTACTTAAACAGATAAATTTCATATGCACATCCGGTAACCTACGAATTCAGCTATATTTTTCATGGCCATAGGATCTGGCTGTGAATACAGTAGGACTTGTCTTTACATAAATGAGGGGGAAAGATGTAAGAGGAGGGGATAGTAAAATTTGATTTTTTCACTAATTGATGCACAAATTAATTTTTTTTTGTATATAGAAATATCATTGCTGCAAAGAATTAAATGTAAAAAAATGAAGCCCAAAAAATAAAACATACCAGTACAGAGTAATTAGTTAAAATTGATATATTTTCGCCATTTTTAAGGATAAATGATAAATTTCTATGACAATTTTCTTCTAAAAACTCGTTCTTTAAAATGACCGGAGCACAATATTGCTTTTCCAAGTTGCTTTTCAGGTGTGCCCCAGTTATGATTTATCCGTATTAATACAATAATTCTATATATATCTACATTGTATTATGTTCCCAATATAATTTAATTATTATTTGTAGTTTTAACTGAAGGGAAGTCCACACCTGTGGAGTAACGGTCAGCGCGTCTGGCCGCGAAACTAGGCGGCCCGGGTTCGAATCCCGGTCGGGGCAAGTTACTTTCGGTGCTGGACCCCGGACTCATTTCACCGGCATTATCACCTTCAAATCATTCAGACGCTAAATAACCTAGATGTTGATACAGCGTCGTAAAATAACCCATGGAAAAAACTGAAGGGAACGTGTATTTTCTTTTATAACTACTGTATTCTGATTTTGTCAGATTTCATTTTTCATTCCGTATTTATATTATTTGAACAGTAGCAGCATCTGAAGTACAATAATAATAATAATAATAATAATAATAATAATAATAATAATAATAATAATAATAATAATAATAATAATAATAATAATAATAAAAATTGTAATAATAAAATTCGATACTGGCTTTCAAAATTTCGAGAAAAGTAAGTACATAATATAAATGAATTTTAGGGATATTTTCATACAGGATTATTTAAGACTAATGACCCAAGCTTTAGGAATCACTTGTAGAGGCCATTTTGAGCATAAATGTCATATGGACACGGTACGATTATCATTAGTTTGAAAGTTGTTCTCGAAGAACAAATGAAGGTAGACTTGCGCCTAGAGTATTAACAATTGAGCCAAAATTCTCAAGAAAACGTCAGCCATCTCACTGACAACCTTATGGTAAGTCTATAAAACTGGTTTTATTTCTCATTTGCCAAGATATAACGTAAAATAACTATATTTATGTATTTTCAGATTATATTCAAAAATTAAAAATGAAATTCAATATCACTGTTAATTTATTAAGGATGTTCAATATGAAGAATATGATTACCAACCTAAATTGTACAAAACACTTTGGGGGAGAGCCAAAATGAAATAGGAGCTTCGAGGAATCATTGACACTCAAAAGTTTTGGTACCATTGCCACGGATCACTTAAGGCTGAATTTGAATCGAGGGCGTTCAACGAAATCGGAAGAAAACCTTTAGAACATCCATTATTAGTGTAAGTATCGTATCTTCCCGTAATTTTGAATTTCCAACTAAGAGAAAGAGTTGCGAAGCAAGATATTTTAAAGTGTTCATCTATTTCGAAAAAAAGGTAAGATCATGTCAACAAAGGTCTCTTTTTCTCAAGAATGAAGCAAGTCTATAAACGTTTGGAAGTGTTAGCATAAAACTAAGAAACCTTATGAAAAAATGAAACGGGATAATTGAATGTGAAACCTTCTAAATGAAAACATTTGGAATACGGAATTAAAGCAACTTTCATATGGGTTTCAGGTCCAGTGTAAGTCTATCTTCCCGTAATTTTGAATTTCCAACTAAGAGAAAGAGTTGCGAAGCAAGATATTTTGAAGTGTTCATCTGTTTGGAAAAATGTAAGATCATGTCAACAAAGGTCTCTTTTCCTGAAGAATGAAGCAAGTCCATAAACGTTTGGAAGTGTTAGCATAAAACTAAGAAACCTTATGAAGAAATGAAACGGGATAATTGAATGTGAAACCTTCTAAATGGAAACATTTGGAATAACGTATTAAAGAAACTTTCGTATGGGTTTCAGGTCCATATAAAATGACTCATTAATTACTACGCTTATCAGTTAAATCTGTCAGATTCACCTACGCCGCTACCAAAGAAGCTCTTTAAGCTCTCCTTAAAGTAATTGACCTAAACTTCCCATCCTATATTTGATACACTGGCAGATGCCCGTGCCAAAACCAGAAGGGCAGACTTCCTCACGGAATGTTGTGGGCGGTTAGTGTTTTTTGGCCACATTCATAAAACCTTGAGGCAAATGACACAAGCATGAATCGCCAATTTATTTCAGATATCTTTTCCTAATGTGAGAGTTCATCTCCATTTCATATTGACTACCAACTACTTCAATGTAAACACTGAGGAAATTTATGCAATTTTTTAAACTAATTTACCCCACACAGCTTAGAAGCCTTTCAGTTTCTTAAATACGTTTCTGAACATTCATGCACAGCATAACCTTCCAAACCTCAAATTATGTTCATACTATTGGTATGATACTGTATACAATAAATATTCCTTTATTCAATATTATTTTTTGTGACAAGAATGCTAACAGGAATGCCTCTACAAAATAATTCATATCGAGATTTGACCACAGAAACATATTTCAACACCCGATTACGAAAATATTTTTGAAATCACCATTTTTAAAGGTACATGATTTTTACCCTAATACGCATTTTTCTGTTTTCAATTACTGCTACATTTTGAGTAGATATATATTGTGTTAGACCGCAGAATTCTTTATTTCTCATGTTCTACCCAACGAAATTCGTAAAATTCCACACATGCCTGAATAATCAATATATACACTGTTAAATATTTTAATCCTGAGATAAACTAATTTCTTCATCAATACAAAAAATCATACATATACAGGGTCAACCGTAAGTAATTTAATTAATTTCAGGGAGTTAATCTTCGAGAAATTTCAAACAAAAAATGTATTACAATTTTGTTTCTTGTTCCTTTATTTTAAAAATAAAAATTGTTTTGTATGAAATAATATGTCATAGCGTGTTTTTGGAAAGCCTTTTAATTCCCAATACTCTCACTCAATTTAAGAGAGTAGTGTATTGTGATAATGGAGATTTATCCTTCGAAGAGGCGGAAAATTTCAACTATCTTGGAGCAACAGTAACAAATATAAATGACACTCGGGAGGAAATTAAACGCAGAATAAATATGGGAAATGCGTGTTATTATTCGGTTGAGAAGCTTTTATCGTCCAGTCTGCTGTCCAAAAATCTGAAAGTTAGAATTTATAAAACAGTTTTATTACCGGTTCTTCTGTATGGTTGTGAAACTTGGACTCTCACTCTGAGAGAGGAACATAGGTTAAGGGTGTTTGAGAATAAGTTGCTTAGGAAAATATTTGGGGCTAAGCGGGATGAAGTTACAGGAGAATGGAGAAAGTTACACAACACAGAACTGCACGCATTGTATTTTTCACCTGACATAATTAGGAACATTAAATCCAGACGTCTGAGATGGGCAGGGCATGTAGCACGTATGGGCGAATCCAGAAATGCATATAGAGTGTTAGTTGGGAGACCGGAGGGAAAAAGACCTTTAGGGAGGCCGAGACGTAGATGGGAGGATAATATTAAAATGGATTTGAGGGAGGTGGGATATGATAGAGAATGGATTAATCTTGCACAGGATAGGGACCGATGGCGGGCTTATGTGAGGGCGGCAATTAACCTTCGGGTTCCCGAAAAGCCATTTGTAAGTAAGTAAGTAAGTAAGTAAGTGTATTGTGATAATAAATGATTGAAAGAATTTTAGTTCTGTACTTCAAATGTGCAGAAATTTGATCCGAACAAATGTAACTTTTCGTTCTCAAAAGGAATTTTAGAATGTTACGTTTGTTCTGAAAGAGAGTATTCAGTTGAGAACAGTGATTAAGGTGCATGCGGTGAGAGCTGTATTATTCGCGATTTCATAGAAGTTCAGAAAACAGCGTTTAACATTGCAAGGATAGAGCGCTCCGAACCCTCTTAAGAAAGACAATATACAGTGCACATTACATTTTGGTCGGAAAGCATCAACTTTGACTAACCCGGGCACGCTCCGAAGACGGTTGTTACTAAAACAGTCCAGTATCGGTGACGTGACAAATGGAGCATAGTATCAGTGTAAGTTATTATTATTATTTTTTTTAATGAAAGTTGTTAGAATAATATTTACTCACCCCAAATTAAGAAGACGTCTTCTAGTTCCTAACACTCATCGTCATCATATACTTGGAGGATTTAGTAAAGAACTGTTTTCAGAACATGGGAGGAGTGATAGTAGGAGGAAAAACAATAAAATGCGTAAGATTTGTTGATGATATGGCGTTGTTAGCAGAAGAGGAGATGATAATAAGAGATATGCTAATGGAGCTAAATGACAGCTGTGAGCAATATGGGATGAAGATAAATGCAAATAAGACGAATGAAGAAAAGTACAGAAGATAAACTTGCGAATTCTAAATGACGCAGTAGATTTCTTTTAGTAGGTTATTTTACGACGCTTTATCAACATCTTCGGTTATTTAGCGTCTGAATGAGATGGTGATAATGCCGGTGAAATGAATCCGGGATCCAGCACCGAAAGTTACCCAGCATTTGCTCATATTGGGTTGAGGGAAAACCCCGGAAAAAACCTCCACCAGGTAACCTGCCCCGACCGGGAATCGAACCTGGGTCACCTGGTTTCGCGGCCAGACGCGCTGACCGTTACTCCACAGGTGTGGACATGACGCAGTAGAGCAATTGGGCAGCTTCAGATACTTGCGGTGTACTATAAGCAGTAACACGAGCTGCTACCAGGAAGTCAAAATGAGGATAACAATGGCCAAGGAAGCTTTTAATAGAGAAAGGAGTATCTTCTGCGGACCTCTGGAAAAATAACAAAGAAGAGACTAGTGAAGTTGTTTGTATGGAGTGTGGCATTTTATGAGGCAGAAACGTGGAGATTAAGACGAAGTGAACAGAAGCAAATAGAAGCATTTTAAATGTGGATGTGGAGAAGAATGGAACGTGTGAAGTTGACAGACAGAATAAGAAATGAAGCTGTTTGAAAAGAATGGGTGAAGAAAGAATGATGTTGAATAATCCCCAGGACGATGGTGTGGCCGGAGGGATTAAATTAATGGGAAAAAAATCCCTGACCCCAACGGGAACCAAGTGGGATACATTATGAGTTTACAAGAATACCCTTTGTGTGCAATATGAAAACAAAACTTATTCTTTACTTAAATGAACAGTGAATAATTTCATTTACGTATCCTTTTTGAACGGGTTCATGAGCATCAACTACAAACAGAGGCATCCCTGGTGATATGAACTGAGAAATTACGATGTTCGTGTAAGATGTGAGACGTGTAATTACACGTGTCATCTTAATGAACCCGATCTTTTTCATTATTAGAAGCCCTGACGCTGATAAATAAAAATAAAATTAAATTTTCACAACGGGAGTTGATAGAAGTGGAAGTATTTGATTTAACTACATTCTCAATTGCGCAGGAAATGCACTGTGGGCAAGAAATGGCCGAACAAATGTTGCCCCAAGCCCTATATTCTCTCGTATGCCGCAAATCTACGACACGGTCCTCCCAGTTTTATTTCACTCCCGGAGGGAAGTAGATGGAGAGATTAATGGTAGTTTGGACGTCATTTTATTAGGTGTTCAAAATGCGTGTCAGAATTTGGCTGCTTACTGGGAGTGTTGTAATCATTGGCAGTGTTACGTGCACAACACGCATTTTATCATCAATCAGCTAGGCCAAACTAGACGAGCTCGAATCATCAATTGATTTTGGATTACGTTCTAGTGAAAATGTCATCCGCCTCCTGCAACGAGCACAGAGTTACGCACTTTTTAATATACGTATACATTAAAGTTTCAAAAATATCCGCGAAGGCAGGCGGGAGAGACGAGTTAAGAGCGAGGTCGCGCCATGTGATAAGTGATGTAAACACGTCTAAAACTATGAACTGTGACTAAACAAACATGAACCCTCCCATGTCCCCTTACTTAAGGGAACCAGTTTCCGATTAGAAGTCAAAAATCCGATTTTTTTATTTGGTGTTTTAAAATAAAGTACCGGTACAAAAATTGCTCTTTAAAATAAAATGTGGGAGGTATTTCGGCAGATAAGTCCTTTAAATGGCCTCTTTAAATTTGGCGGTGCATGTAATTCATACATTCTTCTTTTTTTTAAGTGGGATTTTCCATAAGATGACATTTTTAAAACTTAAGTGCATTTATCTCCGAAACTACTGAATCAATTTACATAAAATTTTTACAGTGTTTCCTCCAGCCTGTGTTCTATATAGTAAACCTACGGGTTTAAGAATATCATACGCATAACATGAGAAAAAATATATATGCATTGAAAAAATTGCAAAAAAAAATATTAACGTTCAGATTTTTTTTCTATTTCACTATGGGTGAAATATTTAACTAAATTTTACTTTAGAATTTACAATATACATTACTAGCTAACTTAAAAAAATAAAAGTTATATGAGTGAAGATTGTAGCAAGTAATGTGTGCCTGAAGAATGAGGCACACTTAGCAAAGTGGGAAAACAGTTTATCAATTAGGGCCTTTCTTTTGCACTTGGATACGAAACTAATTAGTTGTCTTATATACCACTGAATTCATAATGACTGATTGTATAAGCATGTAAACTTTTATTTCATTCTGAGCACTAAAAACCTAGAAATATTGAACTAAACTCTTGACTGAAATTTTTTAATCGCACAGACATCACTACCAACTCCCCTTAACCCCGTTGTTCAAATTCATTCTCATCTTCACCTCTTGTTCTATTCTTAATTATGCAGCTTCAATTCAGCTCAAATTACCAGCGCATTATTTTAAAGCCTACTCAATTCTAGAGATGCTGGTCACGTACCCAGCAGCCCCGGTTCAATTTCCGGCGCTTATCCTTTCCCCATAGTGACTGGTATTTTGTCCCTTAATCTTGTCTTAAATCATGATTACATCATGTTACGAAAAGTTTTGAGAGTCACAACGGCACTATATCGTAAGATTTGCAGTGTGTTTACTGAAAGTTACATGCAGTACAATCGCGTCAATCCGGAATAATTGGAGGAATAACTTGTCCGAATTAATGAAATTCCAAATTAACTTAAATTCAAACAATTGTAGACAATGCATTAAGGTGAGATCAGAGGCCATATTTTGAATCACTGGGGTTTCATATTGTTTTGACGAGAGCCAGGATTCGCTGTGATAGACTGACCTCCCTGTTCACCCGATTTGAACTTCACTGAAAACTTACAGGGAGAGGTTAAAAATGAAGTGGAGTCAAATTGACCTTCATATCAACGCAGGACAAACGACGCCTTGTAGACTCAAATTAAAGAAACTTATGTACAGAAATTGGCTTTGGCTAATTAGGAATATAATGATATGTTAAATATTTTGTTGTTATCCCTGTTTATAATTGAAATAATCTGTACAGTAGTGCGTACAAGCATTATTATAAAAAAGATGAGTTTGATAAACAGCTGAATAGAAAGTGATTACGGTGATATATGTGTCAATTCAAATAGATGGAACAATGGATAAGCATTTCTAACCCCCAACCAGGTATGTAGCCAATGCGAATGTTGAATTCCAACCACTTAGAAACCTCACATTGCCCATTTTGCGAAAGTTCTTTAGCGGTATGGATTAAAAGAAGTCCGGAATAAGGAGGTTTTACTGTGTTTTCCATATGGTGTAGAATATAAAACCTATAATCTCCCATTATCTTTATTTCATTATTGATGTGCAGAAAACTTTAAGTAGGAACATGGGAAACAGATGCTCGGATAAAATTTATTCTCTAGTGACTTCTACTGCCTATTTCTTCGAGATTCGAATCTTCTAAGTTACAATTGGCTAAGCACCTTTTTGAATTTACTAATGTGGTGAAAAATATCTCGGTTTTGATCTGGGAAACTGCAGACTCTACATCAGTCAAACAGTACATAATATTTGTGCCTGCTTGAAAATATTTTAAAATTATTTACGAGAAAACATTCCAGAACTTGTAACTACCTTAAAAAATCATTGGCAGCGTGAAGACTTTTCTGTCTCAAGAACGGAATGCGTATTTTTCATAATATGTCATCACGTCATATTCTGTTGTTTTGCAGAATTTATAAACTAAGACACTTAAAGCAAAAACTTAAAACTGCACGGAATAAGAATTATTTCCTGACTATAATCTAAATTTAATACTTTACACGAAGTATTCACTGTAGTTAAAATTAAATTCTTAACAATACTTCCCGAATTCCTATGGACGAGGAAAACGATGAAATAAATAAGCGTATAACAATTCATCTGGAAATTTATGTACAGTTAACTACACTGACGAAGCGTTAAATAATAAAAACAGCTGCCAATACGTGCCTTAAAGCACGAAGCCTGAACTTCCAAAAATAATTTTTAGAACCTCCATTACCTTCCGTCCGGGTGTTGAGCTCACGTGGTTCATAACGGCCCATGGGGTCGTTAACGACCCACTCAAAGGACTTTTTAATAACCGTTAAAAATGAATGCATTGTTGAGGTTGGTAACAATTACATTCTCAAGTTCGACTTCCAGACATTGGGTACAATTGAGGGGGTGAATAAAACTTAAGTCAGGTTACGCCCGTTTTCCGGAGATCGGTTATTTGCATTCTCTACAGGTAGGCTATATTTATACGACATGGAAGTTAGAGCCTTCAATCACCCAAAGGTGGTGTGAAATTTGCCGTACAGAAATATGTTGCATTAACCTATACACAAGATGGCAATGATGAGACGTCACAAACTTACTTTAGTTTGGTACAAGATAAGTTTCTATTGTATTGTATTGTATTTATTAACATTCCATGGTATTCATACATTGCTTCAGCTAGAATATGGAACAAGTCAAAAAACTTAATACTATTATAAAGTCTTAATTTATACTCGCAGTCTAGATGAAATATATACAGACGAGATTTACAATATAGTCTACTAGTACAACACAAAGTTTTAGTATCAATTTCATGAAGCGTTATTGAATGTCATGAATTCACCTACAGAATAGAAGGCGTGAGAAATTAGGTACTTCTTTAATTTGGCCCTAAATAATCTTATGTTTTGAGTTTAATTTTTTATATCGATAGGGAGACTATTAAAAATTTTTACTGCCATATAACGCACTCCTTTTTGATAGCACGATAGACTTGCCGATGGAGTATGAAAGTAACTTTTTTGACGTGTATTTATGCTATGAACTGTTGAATTACTTACAAAGTTTTCACGATTACATACTAGGAAGATTATTAATGAAAAGATATAATGACAAGCCATGGGCATTATTTGTAGTTTTTTGAAAATAATCCTACACGATTCCCTAGATTTGGCACCTACTATTATTCTAATTACTCTTTTTGTAATAGAAATATACTGTTACGATCTGTGGAATTTCCCCAGAATATTATTCCAAAACTCATTACCGAGTGGAAGTGTGCAAAGTATATTGTTTTTATGGTATTTTGCATAGATCTAATAGCAAAACAAGCTGAATTTAGTTTGGAGGTAATTTCTTTAAAATTATTTTTCCAATTTAACACATTATCGATTTTTAAGAAATTTGGTTGTTGTTGTTTCTAATAGGGATCTATTGTTAATTATTGCGCTAGAAATTTGCGACGTTGAATTTGGACAGGATTTAAATTGAATTATGTTAGTTTTGTTACAATTTAATACCAATTTATTGACTGAGAACCAGTCACATATTTTGAAGAGAATTTCCTCTATTGAAGATTGGAATATGTTGGAGTTATTGGCTGTTACTACTATACTTGTGTCATCTGTAAATAATATGGGATGACCTACATCACAAGGTTATATCAGCGTCACCGGTGCGCCGGATTATTCTTTTACATGCCACTAAATCTATGACATAGCCTAAGCCTGTCGCATTTAAACACACTTAAATGCCATCGACCTGGGCCGGGATCGCACCCACAACTTCAGGAACAGAAGGCCAGCACTACCGACTGCGTCACCCAGGCCGACTCCACAATGTTAAATGTGCCAAATAAGTGGACTGCAATAATTGCAAGTGTAAATAAACCCCTCTGCTTCATATTAATAATCATGTTCTGCAGTAATACTCATGCATGGATTCCATTGTGTATATGAATAAATTTCATTGCATTTATAATAAAAACTACATTTTCAGTATATTCATTCCTTTGTTTATGCCCATGAGCTGCACTTGGTTGAGGTAGTTAGCACTAAATGGCTCTCGTCAGATTTGTAAATACATATTTTCACGCGCCATGATTACAGGACTAGATACCTTTCCAAACACATTTGTTATACGTGACTGGAACACATTAATTGAATGCCGAGTTTCATAAAGAGATAAAAAAATATTATCACAAATGGTTACAATTTACGTACAGCCATTTTATGTGAACCTGTGTAAAATTATTTACATGTGTCCACCTATTTAAACCATGCTATGTATGAATTAAGGCAAAAGTTTTACTAACGGAATTATAAATAATCGCTTGCCGGCCGATTCGGAGTTGCGCTCGAACGTAGGTTCGATCTCCGCTTGGGTTGCTTGTCTGGTTGGGTTTTTTTCCGAGGTTTCTCCAACCGTAAGGCGAATGTCAGGTAATCTGTGGCGATTCCTCATCGTTATCTCGCGAATACCTAGTAACTGATACAGCGTCGTTCAATAACCAAATAAGAATATAAATAATACTTTTAGATTTGAAATATGGAAAAATAAAGTCAATCTAACTTTAAATGTTTCCATTTCTGTATGACTTTGGAGTAACAGTTAAGAAACGAAATATAAACAGCAATATAAACATTGCTAAATTACAAAGTAACTCTGTGTTACGGAGCGTATAAAATGAATAATGAAAAAGTATGTCTCAACTCATTCACAATGTTTTTTCTGATAAGTGATAAGTTGATAACACAGGTAGCCTATATGAAATTTCATTTAGAACATTTTGACTTTTTCACCACCTAATAATTTGGAAACTTTTAGGGCATAATATTGAAAGTTTTAATTAAAATATATTATTTTGCTCAGAAATGATACATTTCAAGTTCCTCAAAATACACTGCATATTTTTGTATAATTCAACTGAAGAATTGCTTATGCTTGCAAGTTGAATTAATCTGATGGTTGCTGATTGTATATTCTTGCATAAATCAACTGATGAATTGTTTATGCTTCCAAGTTGAATTAATCTGCTCGTTGCTTATTGCACATTCTTGCATAAATCAACTGATGAATTGTTTATGCTTGCAAATTGAATTAATCTGCTGGTTTCTTATTGTATATTATTGCACAACTCAACTGATGAATTGTTTAAGCTTGCAAGTTGAATTAATCTGCTCGTTGCTTATTGTATATTCTTGCATAAATCAATTGATGAATTGTTTAAGCTTTTAAGTTGAATTATCTGCTCGTGGCTTATTGTATATTCTTGTAAAACTCAACTGATGAATTGTTTAAGCTTGCAAGTTGAATTATCTGCTCGTTGCTTGTATATTCTTGTAAAACTCAACTGATGCATTGTTTAAGCTTGCAAGTTGAATTATCTGCTCATTGCTTATTGTATATTCTTGTAAAACTCAACTGATGAATTGTTTAAGCTTGCAAGTTGAATTATCTGCTCGTTGCTTGTATATTCTTGTAAAACTCAACTGATGCATTGTTTAAGCTTGCAAGTTGAATTATCTGCTCATTGCTTATTGTATATTCTTGTAAAACTCAACTGATGAATTGTTTAAGCTTGCAAGTTGAATTATCTGCTCGTTGCTTATTGTATATTCTTGTAAAACTCAACTGATGAATTGTTTAAGCTAGCAAGTTTAATTATCTGCTCGTTGCTTATTGTATATTCTTGCATAACTCAAATGATGAATTGTTTATGCTTGCAGGTTGAATTATCTGCTCGTTGCTTAATGTATATTCTTGTAAAACTCAACTGACGAATTGTTTAAGCTTGCAAGTTGAATTATCTGCTCGTTGCTTATTGTATATTCTTGCATAAATCAACTGATGAATTGTTTATGCTTGCAAGATGAATTAATCTGCTGGTTGCTTATTGAATATTCTTGCATAACTCAACTGATGAATCGTTTATGCTTGCAAGTTGAATTAATCTGCTGGTTGCTTATTGCATATTCTTGCATAACTCAACTGATGAATCGTTTATGCTTGCAAGTTGAATTAATCTGCTGGTTGCTTATTGTATATTCTTGCATAAATCAACTGATGAATTGAATAATTTCAAGGGAAAAATTGTTCCGGAGCCGGGTATCGAACCCGGGACCTCTGGTACGTTCAACCAGAGGTCCCGGGATCGATACCCGGCCCCGGAACAATTTTTCCCTTGAAATTATTCAAATCTGCTATACAGGGAACTTTACCTGAAAGAATAGATTTGCACAACTGATGAATTGTTTATGCTTGCAAGTTGAATTAATCTGCTCTTTGCTTATTGTATATTCTTGCATAAATCAACTGATGAATTGTTTATACTTGCAAGTTGAATTAATCTGGTCGTTGCTCATTGTATATTCTTGCATACCTCAACTGATGGATTGTTTATGCTTGCAAGTTGAATTAATCTAGTCGTTGCTTACTCTATATTCTTGCATAACTCAACTGTGAATTGTTTATGCCTGTAAATTGAATTAATATGCTTGTTGTGAATTGTATATTTTTGCATAGTTCAACTGCTGAAGCTGCTTGCTATGTACCGCATATTTTTTGTAAAGCTACCAGCGTAGCTCAGTCGGCAGACTTACTTGCGTGATCATCTGGAGCCGCGCTAGAACTTTGGGTTAGATTCCCAGTTGGGCTGATTACCTTGTTGGCTTCCCCCCACGCGAGGTTTTCCCTAATCGTAAGGTAGATGTCAGGTAATCTATGGCGAATCCTCGGCTTCACTTCGTTTCGCCAAAAAATTGTACAGATCTTGAGTTATTCCACAAGCATAAAGTTGCTAATGTAAGATCTATGGAATACAATAAATGATATGAAAACACGAGTCAGTCGTATTTTCCTGAGACAATTTGGTGAAGGTAAAAAACAAGTATTCTTTTGCACAAATAGAAATGTCCGGAATAACCACAGTTGTAAAACTGTTGGATCTTGAAAGTGAATCAACTAATTGATTATTCTCTTTGCACGTCTCAAGTCTCCGATGAGGGGAAAGCCAACAGCCAAACCGCTTAGAGACTTCATCGCAAATCATTCCCATGGCAGAATAAATAGGTGCATAGTATGAAGAAAGAGACCCGATGCGTCATTCGCTTCACATTTTTATGGTTTGTTTGTTCTATAGGTCAACGTCCTGCTATTTTCTCACTTCTAGGAGGACAGGGTATATTTCAGAATTATAATTTATGACCAGGGTAGAAATTTTCTCCGTTTGGATATAGAAATATTCCCAGTCAACTTGTTCGTATTGCGAAACACGAGCTTAGAATATTTTGTTCACGAAAATTCCACGGAATAACTCCTTCAATAATAATAATAATAATAATAATAATAATAATAATAATAATAATAATAATAATAATAATAATAATAATCAAAGATTACATAGTAACTTTATGACCCTTTTAAATTTATGCATTATTAAAAACCAATGATTCGTTAAATTTGTTACATAAACTTTTTAACCCTGCTATTTGTTATTGAATGAATGACAACTTTCGTCTTGTGTCCGCCATCTTCAGATTTATAGTGATGTCTTGCGCTTGTTTCCGGTTTCTTCTTTATGTTTCCTTGGTAGGGATGTGTTTGTTTATGATTAATAGTGTTGCGTCGAAAAGTATGTCCGCTCTGAAATTTATTTAAGTGTTGAGGCTGTGTTGTGCATGTGTTTTTGAGTGCCTGTAGTATGTTTCCTATTGTTCTAGTGTTTCTTTTTCTAACTGGTTTATATTGCGACGCTTCATCAACTGCGACGGTTATCTAGCGTCTCAGTGAAATTAAGGTAATAATGCCAGCGAAATGCGCCCAGGGTCCAGCGCCGAAAGTTACCAGGCACTTGCTCTTACTGGATTGAGGGAAAACCCCGGAAAAACCTCAACCAGATAACTTATCCGAACCAGGATTCGAACTCGGGCCCGCAGTTTCGCAGTCCGACATACAGATCACTTCTCCACATTGTGGATTATAATGTGTTTAGCTTGTGACTTTTCGGTTCAATAGTATTTTCATGGACCCATGCAGTCACGATGTGGGACCCCTACGTCGGAAAGAGAGGACAGGGAAGACCACGGCTCAGATGGTCTGACATATTTACCAAAGAGGCGGGGAAACAATGGTCGAGGACAGCAAAGAACAAAGTTTTGTAGAAAGAACTAGGGAAGGTCATTGTAAATAGATAACGTAATCAGTGTTATGATACTGTAAATAGTAAAGTCAGTATTAGTGAAAATGTAAGATAAGTTTTGTAAATAGTAAAGTCAGTGTTGAGAAAGTGTCAGGTAAATAGTGTAAATAGCAATCAGTGTTTGTCAAAGTGCCAGTGTCAGTATAATGTGTGTAGTGCAAGAAAAAAAATGAACAAAGAACAGAGTGCTGAGACTAGTTTAAGTTGAAAAGGGTTATTAACCATGTCACAAAAGTAGCATTCACGACAAGCTCGCTTGGGTTGGCTCACCAAGCGAGTACACTTGAGCCATCCCTGTCGAGGGAGTTCTAACCCCATCACAGGAGGTTTGTGCCCAATATGGGACATCATGGCTAACATTCATTCATTCACATTCAGTATTTTCATGTCTGTTTATATATTTCTGTAGTTGTGGTTGCTGATATGTTCTGTGTTGGTCAAAGTATTGTGTGATTTGATTATTCCTGTGATGTGTACCTTGTATTGTGTTTTTAAAAGATCTTCCAGTTTGTCCGATGTAGTACAGGAAAGTTAAAAAGCGGTTTACTTAAGAAATTTAAGTAATCGCTAATGACAGAAGTGTTAAAAGTGTATAATGAAGATATACATTATTAAAATGAAAATAATTTCTCTTCAGGAGTTAAACAGTCACGTAGAGCATGCTTTTTTATTTATTCTGAAGCGAGACACACTGAATGGGAACAGGCTATCAAGTAATAAACAAACATTGCAACAATTTAAATGTCATGGATGTTTTCATTCCCTATTCAATTGGTGACACACCCGCCTACATTCTGCAGGACTTAGGTTTGATTCAAAACAAGGGAAATAGAGAGTCATACCAATGTAGTTGTGTATAATTATCTTGTCTTGAATTCTTACATTTTTTTTAAGCAATGGAATAGCACCATGACGATTACATGGACAGAGAAAACAAATTTTTGCTTAAAATCCTCAAATAGTGGAGACGAACAAAACAAGAGAGGACCCAACAGCTAAAAGTGCACTATGATTTTCTGAATATAATCTCTTACGATGCGAATGGTAATAATAATAATAATAATAATAATAATAATAATAATAATAATAATAATAATAATAATAATAATAATAATAGGGTAAATTAGGGTCTATCGGACAGTCGGGCATGTTGGACACTTTGAACTTTAACGTGTTACCTCGCCACTTGTGGGCATCACATTCTGCTAGAATGTCAATGACGGAAGTAGCTCCACTCGTGGCTACTTCCGTCATTGACTTCTAGCAGAATGTGATGCCCACAAGTGGCGAGGTAACACGTTAAAGTTCAAAGTGTCCAACATGCCCGACTGTCCAACAGACCCTAATTTACCCTAATAATAATAATAATAATAATAATAATAATAATAATAATAATAATAATAATAATAATAATAGTAATAATAATAATAATCCGTGGCGCTACAGCCCACGAAGGGCCAAGACCGACCAGCCGGCTGCTGGCCTCATGGCCACATGCCGAAGCAGAGGTGAACGATCATCCAACCAGAATGGAGGTATCGTGTGGTTACAAGTAGCCCCACTCGTGGCTACTTCCGTCATTGACTTCTAGCAGAATGTGATGCCCACAAGTGGCGAGGTAACACGTTAAAGTTCAAAGTGTCCAACATGCCCGACTGTCCAACAGACCCTAATTTACCCTAATAATAATAATAATAATAATAATAATAATAATAATAATAATAATAGTAATAATAATAATAATCCGTGGCGCTACAGCCCACGAAGGGCCAAGACCGACCAGCCGGCTGCTGGCCTCATGGCCACATGCCGAAGCAGAGGTGAACGATCATCCAACCAGAATGGAGGTATCGTGTGGTTACAAGTAGCCCCACTCGTGGCTACTTCCGTCATTGACTTCTAGCAGAATGTGATGCCCACAAGTGGCGAGGTAACACGTTAAAGTTCAAAGTGTCCAACATGCCCGACTGTCCAACAGACCCTAATTTACCCTAATAATAATAATAATAATAATAATAATAATAATAATAATAATAATAGTAATAATAATAATAATCCGTGGCGCTACAGCCCACGAAGGGCCAAGACCGACCAGCCGGCTGCTGGCCTCATGGCCACATGCCGAAGCAGAGGTGAACGATCATCCAACCAGAATGGAGGTATCGTGTGGTTACAAGTAGCCCCACTCGTGGCTACTTCCGTCATTGACTTCTAGCAGAATGTGATGCCCACAAGTGGCGAGGTAACACGTTAAAGTTCAAAGTGTCCAACATGCCCGACTGTCCAACAGACCCTAATTTACCCTAATAATAATAATAATAATAATAATAATAATAATAATAATAATAATAATAATAATAATCCGTGGCGCTACAGCCCACGAAGGGCCAAGACCGACCAGCCGGCTGCTGGCCTCATGGCCACATGCCGAAGCAGAGGTGAACGATCATCCAACCAGAATGGAGGTATCGTGTGGTTAGTACGATGAGTCCCCCAGCCGTTATAGCTGGTTTGCGTAACCGGATTTCTCTACCTATCGTAGTTCCCCAAGTGCATCACGATGCTGGGTTGGCACCGGTCCCATACACTGGCGAAATTTCATGAGAAAATTTCTTCCTTCATGAGGAAATAATAATAATAATAATAATAATAATAATAATAATAATAATAATAACAATAATATTACAATTACTATTATGGTAATATATTTGTAATTCTAATAATATCTATTTAGATATAAACTTCAAAAAGCATACAAAAAATTAAATAAGCGTATGCAGATTAATTAAAAATGTAGTTTTGAATTTACGTGGTCAGTCACTCGGAAATATTTTGGAATGCATGAATTTTTTATGACGAATGAAAAGTGACGTAAGTAACGAACTCTTTAAAATTTGAGATAAATAAACTTAAATGTAACTAGAGATATTGTGTAACAATATAAGCAAATATAGTATCAGACTTACTAGTGAAATTTTGTGAATAAAAAAAAAAATGTTTTATTTGGTACTGATGCATTATCGGTCTCTTGTTTCGAGTGTCTTCAAATTACAATTTAAGCGTAATAATTTTTACTCTTCTCGTGTACTTTTCAAATTAAATTTCCCATTGATCTTCTTAGTCTTAATGTTGAAGCTTTCTTGTTGATTATAAAAGTGATTAAATGCTATTATATGGAATTATTCTGTATTTTGACTTTGATCACTGCTCCTCGATGGCATTAAGAACCAAAAAAATGTAAGGCATTGAAATGAGACAGAACACTACAATATAAGAAAATCATAAATGCCATTCATGCTTAAAAATTTGAGCAAGTAGCAATATTTAAGAGAGAAAAAAAAAACAAGTTTTTAATTTAAAATTTCTGTCTTGGAAAATTAACGCTCATTTAATCACCATTTCAGATATTTAAATATACAATATAAAATTAATGCTCTGTTACGTCACAGGAGAAATGACAATCACCACCGTCACTTGAGTAAAATATTAATTTTAATAATGGCGGCTTACCGAAGCGCCACTAACGGGGAGGTGGAGTACTTGAGGCAAAAGAGCGACAGTTCGAGAGGTTTGTTGCTGCATAACTGACGTGAAGTGTTCAGAGCTCTTGAAGTTCCACAGAACAGGTTACATAAATGTTGTATTATTACAGAATCATTATCAATCCAAAGAAAAGCTTATTTCACTTTCAAAGGTTTTAATAATGTCCGTATAAAAGTCACAGTTGACGTTTATTTTCGTAGTGTACACCATTTAGTAATTATGTTTGGGTTTCAAAAGGAATTTCATAGTATCTCTGCTGAAAAGGAGTAGAAATTATGTTCGAAACGTGCACAAAATAAGTTGTCTGTCTGTAACAAGTGTAAATATTTGGTTGTCAGCTAAATGGGATGTCTACACGTTGCAACAACAATGGCACGTGCTGTCTGTAATAAAGTATCTGTATGTTGGTGTAAGAAATTTGGACCTTCAAGAATTATTAAGAAAACTTTTTCCAATAATTTTGTACAAGCTTGACTAAAGAGTGTTAAAACTGACATTATTATATTATATTATTTTTATTTTTATTATGATCTAATGGCATACAAGCGTAACATTAAAATGGGTATTTTTACCTAAAATATTTTTATGCTCGACCATGCCGAAATGTAGTAATTATACACCTGGTAGTAGCCCTTTAATGCACCTCATTAAAGTACACCTATTCATTATAGTTCAGTTGTTCAGCCAATGAGAAATCACCATTGTACCATTATAAAACCGCAAGTATCGATTATTCTCAGATATGCAATCGAAAGACAATTAGCGAAACGTCACAGAGGCTGGAAATCCAATACTGCCGCAGAAGGTTATGTTCTCTTACTATAATAATTAGCGTTAATTGTAAATAATATTCAAATAAATTCAATTTGTCATCTCGTTTTTCAATTCTAATCAATTTCCAGGTTATATCAATATTAATGTTCATGTTATTCTCAAGATTATATCAAGGTCAATGACATTCGTCCCTCGGAAAAAATCAATACTTTCGCGTCTGCGCACATCTCACAATTTAGGTCAGTTCCGCTCTTCACTTAGATAAACATAACATGAATACTTATGAATAATTTCAAGTTAGAAATATGGTCGAGCATAAAAAGTCGTATGAAACTTGCCTATAATGGTAATTAAGACGCTCGTATGAAAATTATGAAACTCGCTTGCGCTCGTTTCATAAACAAACATACTCGCGTCTTAATTACTACCATTATAGGCTCGTTGCATAATGTACTATTATCTTCTTGGCGTCTTCAATATGATATACAGTTACTCTCTTTAACTTTCGGCCACTTAGGTTTGTAACCAAATCAATATTTATTGTGATTACCTTAATTATAAATATAAACAACAAAAATATAAAGTCAACAATTCCTCTTTTAAGATACTACTAAAAAAATTAACCACTCTATTCTTTATTATAAAGCATAAAAATAAATTCATAACAAAAAATGACAATTATCACAGTCACTTTAATATTCGGCCACTTCAACTTTCAACTAAATTCAGCCTCTGTAGAAATTGAACAAATAACATTTAGTGATCTGTAGCATATCCTCTTCTTCTTGAAACCTCTCTCAAGCGTTGTGGCATATTATAAATGCATTTCTTAATGTTTTCAGTGGGTATTTTAGCCCATTCCTTCTTTATTTTCTCTTCTAACTCATCTTTTGATTTTGAAGGTGTTTTACGTGTTCGTGATTTTAGATCAGCCCAGATATTTTATATGAACTTCAGGTATGGGCTTTGGGAGGGGTGTCAATAACTTTGAGACAATTATACAGGAGCCAGTTCCTCACAAGATGGGATTTGTATTTTAGAGTCGTTATTCCAGTAAAATTTAAATGTGTCACTTATGCCGAATTTGTCTGCACTCCTGTGTAAGTGTTGCTTCAATGTACGAAGATAGTCTTCCTTCTACATTACCCCTTCGATCTGTATCACCTTTCCAACTCCTGCTGCAGAGATGCAACCTCAGATCATGATGCTGCCTCCTCCATATTTCACAGTGGGCTGCAAATCCTTCATTTCAAGTTCTTCTTTTGGCTTCTGCCACGCATTTATCTTGCCAACTGAATCAAAAACATTAGACTTGCTCTCGTCTGAAAAAATTCCACCATTCCACCAAGAAACATCTTTATTTACATAATCCCTAGCAAACTGCAGCCTCTTTTTTCTGTTCACCTCACTAATGAAGGGCTTTTTTCTTGCCACTTTGCCATTGAGCTCAGCTTTTCTTGTTATCCTTCGGACAGTTTCTGGGTGGACACTTTTTCTACTCTCTTCAAAGAGTTCACCTGGTAATTGTGGAGCGCTTAGTCTCGGGTTGTTCTTTATTTTCCGAATTATTATTCTTTCTTCCCAATCAGTCAGTATTACTGGTTGTCCTTTTTGGGGTATCGACTCTAATCTATCTTCCTCCTTATATCTCTTTATTATGTCCCCAATTGTGCTTCTTGGTATATTTAATATTTTATTGATTTGTCTTTCAGATTTCCCCTTTGCATGATGGAAAATTACGAGTTGTCTCTGTTCAAATGTTGTATTCCTACCTTTACGCCCCATACTGTAGCGGCAGAAGTTTCAGAACATATGCAGGCAGAACAGCAAGCACAGAAACACTGTGCCTACTGAGGCAGCAACCCCACGCTCAGGTAAACAAATGAAGTGGCCGAATATTAAAGTGACGCGCTCTTGTGCCCGTTAATAGAAACATATTTTAATTCACTTGTGTAATGGTCTGATAATTTGTGTATTTGATATAATTACTATTAAGTATCAGCACATCGTTCTCAATTTTTATTTTAGACTTACAAGGAGAGGATATGCTCTGTATATCACCGAATGGAATAAGATTGTGTGAGATGAAAGTAGAGCTGAGACGAGATGTTATGGCACCAACCTGCGCGAAGGTTTAAGTTGTCGGTCAGCAGGGCAGAGGAGTGGGGGTTGTTTGGGTTACGGTTCTCAAGCTCAGAGCGGCAGGCATATCCGTTTCATCTCTTTCTAAAAACATTCGTCTTACCTTAGTATCACCACTTTCCTACTCAAGAGTCCGAAGGTACCTAATGAAATTACGCCCGCTATTCCATCTTTATATTGTTATTCTCCGTCCGAATCAGACGACTGATCTGTGCTGGAATCAGATGTCCCTAAGTTTATGGAAATGTTCTCCAAAATACTGTCCATCACGTGCTCACTTTCAATGTAATTGTTCTCTATTTTCTTCACATAATCATACACTGATATCCATTCTTGGAAGAAGCGATTGCAGAGTCGGCCTCTGCTCATGCGTAGCGTAGAAATTATAGATGAGGCTTCTTAGGACTTCCTCATCAAAACTGTCTACAGTTGCAACAATCTTCTCTTCGGCTGTGATTTTTCCGGACTGGAGAAAGAATCTCCTGTTCCTGCCTCAATATTTTTCCCTTCTTTCCTGATTCTTGCCAAGGTTCGCTTTGAAATACCAATGGCAGCCAGTACTCTTGCACACACGCTTTTCAATGGAATTGGTATTCCATTTACAGCCTCTTTTGACATGAATTTCCATACATTGTATGCTATTTCATGTTCTTGACTATGACCTACTCTATGATTTCACACCTTAGACAATGCCATAATGAGGGCGCTCAGAAGGACAATGTTTCCAGTATTAGCAATAGCGGTAGTAGCAGAACGATCTGAACACTCGGAATGCTAGTAACCAACTAACCCAACACCCCTCCAGTTGAGTGTGAGGGCGAGTCCAAGCAAACGAACTAAAATGCGTCTCTCGCGCTGGTGCCATAACTTCTCGTCCGGGCTCTACAAGACGTACTGTTTAAAGTCATACCTGGTATGGGTGGCCAATGACCCCTCGTTTTGGAAATACTGGCTACTGTTTGTGACATACTCCCGTTAGGTGCCTAATAGGGAAGCATTAGACTGTGTAACAGCGTAGCCCATATGGTTGGATGCTGAGTTGTTATCCAGGCAACCTAAGTTCGAATCTTAACTGGTCCTATATTTTTTTCTTTTAATAATGATTAATATTGTGACCACAGTTATCTATTTACATACCTATATCATATTTCTCAATGTATTGAATGCTTCATCATGTTTTAAACAAATTACTAATTAACTAGCATTGTATTGTAAAGGATAAACAATGAAATACTGCTCACGTAGGAAGATAAGATGTGTCACTGGTGTCTGTTCTATTTCTGTATCAGTTATTCCATTTCATTTTGTACCCGATTCATTATGATGTCAATAAAAACACACAAAACACACATATTTACTGCACCATGCACAGCAAATGAAAGAAGGTTGTCCACAGCCACACACATTTTTCCGCACTTCTGCTGCGAAACAGATATCCTTCACATTCACAAACACTTCTCGTTCGTTTATCAATTTTGATGCATACCACGCATATTTCAACATGGTTTTGAATATAGAAACTGACAACTGAAAGTGAATTAAAATAACAACAACAACAACAATAATAACAATAATAATAATAATAATAATAATAATAATAATAATAATAATAATAATAATATCAAGCTTTAAAAAATGAGAAGGCATTAGGATTCAAACTAAGGTTGCCTGGATAACAACTCAGCATCCAACCATATGAGCTATGCTGTTATACAGTCTAAGTATGTCACAGACAACAGCCAATATTTCCAAAACGAGGGGTCATTGGCCACACATACCAGGTATGACTTTAAACAGTACGTCTTGTACTTTCATCTCACATGATCTTATTCCATTCGGTGATATACAGAGCATGTCCTCTCCTTGTTAGTCCAATTTCTACTGCATAATAAAGACAAAAAAAAAAAACCTGAAAAAAATCTGGCGGGATATTAAAGTGAGTAATTGCAATTCATATTTACACTGTGAATTTATAAATATTGATCTTCGTAAAGTTGTTGAAAATAGTACAATATCTTATTTGTTACAATTAAGAAAGGCAATTTCATTTTGACAAATACCGGTATTGCACTGAAACGCAAAAGAATAAAATAGGTGAAAATATCAATTCTCGAAACAGCATTCCTTTCCGTCATTCAAAATAGGCCTATGCAAATCAATCATAACTTGGCGAGTCGTTCACTCAAAATATGTTCTGAAGACAAAGTGAACTTTTAAAATCTCATTTCTTTAAATGCACAAAAAGTCAAAAGAGTTTTAATTATAAATAGCGGAATCTGAATGGAGGCAATTCTTTTAGTTACCGGTACATCAAGACAATACTACCATTTGGTTGCATGTTGCACGTTATCTTTTGATTACGTCACGTTATTTCACCGTGGAGCGGTCTGTACCAGGCTATTCAAACAATCAAGTTGCTTAACTTTCTCCACCGAAGTCGAGCGGGCAGTTTGTAAATCGCATACAGAGAATATCCATAGACTTCCTGACATTCCTAGATACCTATTTCGTAGCTTTAAACTTAGTTTGTTAAACTACGTATTTAATTTGAAACTCGAAAATATTTCCTACATATCCCAGTCAGAGCTGCGATCCAGGAGCCATGGGCTAGTTTATTCTTTCTAAATTTTTCAGTTGTTTGAATTTGTAACAAATACTTTACTTTCACTATCAGAAATTAATGTATATATTTAGTGGTTCTTGAATTATTGACGAAAAGAACATAAGTCCATATATGATTTAAATTCTCTTTATTAGACGTGACGTGGAGTTTCTAGATACTCTACTTCAAATCGCATCATAGGCCTAAAATTTAACTCCGATGTACGGAAAAATATTTGCCTTCCTGGAATTTTTGTTATTTTATATTTATTTTATAGCACCCCCAAATAAACTTCTCAGAGGCAATGTAATACAGCGATAATTGAGCAGTTATTGGATGAAAAATA
The DNA here is from genome assembly GCF_040183065.1 of Periplaneta americana. Taxonomy (NCBI): domain Eukaryota; kingdom Metazoa; phylum Arthropoda; class Insecta; order Blattodea; family Blattidae; genus Periplaneta; species Periplaneta americana. The sequence goes on along the minus strand of NC_091126.1, from coordinate 170,352,778 downwards.
TTATAAAATTAATGATATCAAACAAAAACTTTACCGTCTAACCTTTTAGGGTGCTATGCATAGACATTTCGCTAGCCCGCGCTACGAGCGTGCTAAACTAGCCCCGGCTATCGACTGATTACTTGTACAGCATTCATATCATATCATATCATATCATATCATATCATATCATATCATATCATATCATATCATATCATATCATATCATATATCATATATCATATCATATATATCTAACACTGGTTTATGAATACGAAAAACGTTAGTTCGCTGATCATCCACCGGAAGCCCGCGCTAAGAATTTCTATGAATATGGCCTTTAAAATTCGAGCTTCAATATTTACCGAGATGAACAGAAAACATTATACTTTAATGAAACACTACTGAATGGCAGTTTATAGGCTATGTATCAACCTCCAAGTTTGTCAGATACGTGACAACACTTCTAGTTTACAGGTGTTGACTATCAGCTAGATTACAACCATCTAATTTAAAAGCTAGATTGTAACCACCTATCTTACAAGCGTACACGATCAGCTATATTACAATACACTTTTGTTACAGTCTTCGTCGATGGTCTCGTGGTTATCAAGCTTTGTTCTTTCCAGTTTGAAGTGAAACTGTGGGTCCCGTATCCTAGCTTTATGCAACGTAAAATGACCCTGTCCTTCATAGGGGCTCCAGGGAAAATTCGGAGGCTATTTCTCTATCACTTTAAATTTCAACGCTGAATAATATTTGTAATTGAATACTTCGTTAAATAACATGCCACTAACACCACCACAATCGTAGTTTATAGGCCTAGGCATAGTTAGCTTATTCAAACATAGGGCCTACCAGTTCATAAGGATAGGAAGATTACAACACCTAGTTTATAGGCCTAGATGTTCAGCTACATTGCAGAAAACCTTTGTAGTCTGTAGGCCAGGCATGTTCAGCGTGGGCAATTCTAGCCTTTAAACGTAGAATCTCAGAATCGCATGCATCCACACTTTTAGAAGACATTCTACGTCACAGCTGAACCCCGTTTAAAGGCTAGAAATGTCCGCGCTATGGCCGATGTTGGTCAGCTTATTTCAAGACACTTTATATTCGTGGGCTGTCTTCTACTTTGCATCACGCTTGGTCTATAGGCGTAGACGGTCAGCTAGATTTCAAAACATCTATTTTCTAAGTGTAGACTGCCAGTAGGTCTACATCTAATTTACCTATAGCTCTAGATTAGCAGCTATACAGAGTGATTCACGAGGAAAGGTAAAAAAAATTAGGATGTGAATTCTGAAGTCATTCTGAGTGAAAAGTTCATATGAATATAGGTCCGTTTTCGAACGGTTACATAGGTATGACTCTTTGATTTCACAAAAACTTCTGAGATTCCATTGTACTAACTCGCATTTAGAGACAGATAACGGTCAAATTTAAAGTTTATATTAATGTATGTATACATACCGAATATTCTAGAAGTCGGAGTCGATGTTTTCGCACATTTTCAAAGGTATCTCCTTCTGCTTAAATTCACTGTTGCGCTCGGGCGTGAATCGCGCTCATCGCTCGGGAGAGTTGCACGTGGCTGTCTTTAAGCCGCATCCAAAATACGGTCGATTAGCACCTCTCTCGCTTCCCCGTTCCTTTGCTATACCGTCTTTCATACAACCCCATAGACAGTAAATACTCTTCGATATGGTACCATTCTGTTCGGAAAGCGTCGTTCATATTCAGCGACGGCACGCAAGGAACTTCCATCGCACAAACCATAAACATACACAATATTAGCGTATTCTGTAGTCGATAATTTATAAGACAACTTGAAAAATACAACTTAACACTTCCGATAACTGCACCTGTATAACTACTGTACTGTAGGTAGCTGACTGAACTGCTATGAACCGATAAGTGATAGCGTATTTGTTGTGACATTTGTAATGCCCTACCACCCGGTTTGTTTCTCTTCTCTTATCTACATCGCTCACAATTCAGATTCCAATGTTACGTCATTTATCGATAACCTTGTCTCACGTCAGCAGCATATGGTAACGTCTGATTCACATTGGGGCGAGACGTTTTACCAAAAAAAAAAATGCATCTAGCTCCGCCATCGTTCGAAAACGGACCTATGTTCATATGAACTTTTTCACTCAGAATTGCCTAAGGTATCGTATCCTAAATTTTTTACCTTTCCTCGTGAATCACCCTGTATAATACGTAGACTTTACACGTATAGACATGGAGTTACAGAAAGGCGTAGTTTATAGGCGAAATTGGTGAATTTATTGAAACAAACCCAATATATCTGTAATAATTTAAAGGCATGGAGTTTCAGCCCGATTGCAACTTATGAGCGTAAGAAGAATAAAAAAAAGCCTCTACTCTGGAATCCCTTGGTAAACTGTGTGACACTTATGATGTATGGTCGGCAAGGCGCCAGATTTCCACAAACGGTACAATGAACTTCACATTAACAGCGGAAAATATTCCTTCCCTAAACAGGACTGAAATTCTGGATCGTAGGTTCCATGTAGTGTTAAAGTGCGCCTAACTATCGCGTATGTCAACACCACGCAATTATTCCTGTCATTACTCAAATTTTGAGTAAATCACACCATTACGAGAATAAATATCGCGTTTTGCTCGTTTTATGATCACTTTTTGTAGACCACTAGTTTCGATTTTATAAATTGATATTTGTTTTTCAACTCACCCATATTGTCTGGTTTTGACGTACAATTAAGCAGTTCCAGACAATGTCATATGATGTGTCATTGGCAAAGAGACAGTTGAGCATCGTCATTCTGCCATGCTAACACAACTCCCAAGCGTGGCCGGATAGCCTGCCAAATGTCATACTCTCACGAAGAAAATGATGCTTTGGTGACACATTTCAACTCGCATATTGTGCACCGACTGCTCCTATTCCATCAACATTTTAGAGAGATATTTTGAATGCGTGCTTTGTACATTTATCTCAGGAACTTCTACGTGGGCGCGCGTGTGTGTACAGTATTTATATACATATATTAGTGATGAAATAAACTGAAATCTTCCCATTCATTCTTTGTACTTATGTACAATGAGCTTTTGAAATAATTTTAAAACAGACAATAAATGGTTTATTCACAGATTTCGCAACTAACTTTGTGCTTGTATCAATTGAAATTTAGGTTGAGAATTATCCAGCTGCATGAAATTGATATATTCATGCAACAAAAGTAAATACATCTACAAAAGGAGTCATAAAAAATACATACGTCATTCTATGCTTTGCGCGATTCGCAACAACTTACATATTATTTTATCAAGTTGTGAACATTCTCGAGTATAATTTTCCTTCAACTATAATTTATTTATTTATTTAATCAATCTTTGTTCACGTCATGGCGAATTAAATGTGTTCCAATTCTTAATCCGCTACCACTCTCTATACAAAGGTTACAAGAACTAATACATGCAGTCCTTTTATAAAAATGAACGCAATTTGGGATCACACTCTTCTATTGTATATTCAACGTACAGTCTTAGAAAACAGTTTTGTCGCTCAGATACTGTGCAAGTCCCAGAATGGAGTCAGTGCGCATGATCAGACATACAACGAAACAAAACTAATTTCATTACCTCAACTAGTCGTCCTCTTGTGAACCAGGTCGTTGTCCTCTGCGACACAACTTTTTTCTAAGACTGTACATATATCGCGTTCATGTTAGGGCTCCATTGAAGCGTTGTCATGACTACCCACGCATATAGTCTAGGAAACTTTGGATATCACACCCATCTGTTCTATAAGATTCAAATTTGCTATCGCATTTTCCGTGATATTTCCTGACTAGTTCACATGTATACACATCAGTAATGATAGCCGACAATAGAGCAGTCGTAAGAGAAAGTTGCACTTTCCCTTATAAATTCCATCACCAAAAGCTTTCCTGCTTGAATAGCAGATTTGAAAATTGAAAATTATTACCCATTTCAGGAGAGATGTTTAGCACTAGATGCTAAACAAGTTTGGCAAAAAGAAAGGTAAGGGCAAAAAAGTGGCGATACTGTTCACTTCAAAATTAATCAACATTTTAAGAACAGTAAAATATTAATTCCAGGATTTATCTTAATTTGCAATGAGATTATAGATAAATATATCACTTGAAGTAAAAGAAAACAAAATACAGAAGCTCAGGTCCAGGACGAAAATAAATTTTTGTTACTTTACACCAGGCGCGGCCATTATTTCAGAAGATAAAGCAGCTTTATGTGCTTGAAAGTTCACTCCCACACGAAGGGACATGTACTTTAATAAGCTTAAATAAAATTAAGCAAGGTAGTTTTTCTTTCACGGCATGCGTCTCATATTTATGGGAGCTTCATCCTGCATTTGGTGTTAATTTCACGCCTCTCTCTCTATCTCTCTCTCTGGATATTCTGCAGTTCCAGCGTCCAAAATTATAATGGTCACCGGCGTAGCTCAGGCGGTAGTGCGTTTGCCTGCTGATCCAGAGTTGCGCTCGGGGGCGTGGGTTCGATTTCCGCTTGGATTAGATAGATATAGATAGATAGATACATATAGATAGATAGATAGATAGATAGCTAGATAGATAGATAGATAGATAGATAGATAGATATAGATGAGATAGATAGATAGATAGATAGATAGATAGATAGATAGATAGATAGATAGATAGATAGATAGATAGATAGATATAGATAGAGATAGATAGATATAGGTAGATATAGGTAGATATAGGTAGGTATAGGTAGATAGATAGATAGATAGATAGATAGATAGATAGATAGATAGATAGATAGATAGATAGATAGATAGATAGATAGATAGATAGATAGATAGATAGATAGATAGATAGATAGATAGATAGATAGATAGATAGATAGATAGATAGATAGATAGATAGATAGATAGATAGATAGATAGATAGATAGATAGATAGATAGATAGATAGATAGATAGATAGATAGATAGATAGATAGATAGATAGATAGATAGATATAGATAGATAGATAGATAGATAGATAGATAGATAGATAGATAGATAGATAGATAGATAGATAGATAGATAGATAGATAGATAGATAAACTGGTTGGGTTTTTCAGAGTTTTCCTCAACCGTAAGATGAATGTAAGTTAATGTATGACGAATCCTCGGCTTCATCTCGCCAAATACCATCTCGCTATCACCAATTCCATCGACGCTAAACAACCCAGTCGTTGATAGAGCCTCGTTAAATAACCAAGTAAAACATCACAATGTATTATCTTCTTCAATATCAGACGTTGTATGTATAAAAATATTTCCCTACGGAGTAAGAATATTGACATAATGTGATCAACTTTTCAGAAAAAAAAAAGAGAGAAAATGGAGAGGGTGGAAAGGTGAGTTTTATTCAATAAATTTAAATGCCTCTTATCAATATGAGAGATTTGTCTACCAATAAATCTCCACTCGAACATCCACTTGTTTCAAGTAGTTATTTGTTTTCCATATTTATTATTTCTTTTTTCTCTACACGATGCCAATTTTATATGCCAGAGAAGGAATTGTGTACGCTGTATAGGCCTGCCGTGCCTCGTGAGAATTTATTTTACAAGAGATTTCAGAATTTGTGGATCTCTGGCATGAAAACTTGGATCTCACGACAGGACTTGCACTAATGCTGGTTAAAAATTATGAACCATGCGAATAAAAGAGCAGCGTGCGTGTATTAGCAGGGTAGGGTAGGGGGGTCACACATCGATAAACAATATAGCATCATGCGGCTCGTATTTATTACGATTATTGCAATAGAATTACAGCACACAATCACCCTAAAATCTCATCGGGTCACATAAATTCTGCGCGGCGGTCGACTCACAACTTCATCAAGCGTAACATCGCTCCCTATGCGATACCGATATCACGTTGTCATCTATTGTGACCACATATCTCGTACTATGGATGCAGAGCAGGGCGGTCGACTCAAACTGAATTAACATCGCTTTTTGTACGATACCATCGCTTAACTTAAAGAAACAGTTGCTATAACTTATGTCCTATCCTTCGTATGAACCGAATCGATGTCTTAATCCTTTGTGTAACGGAGTATTCCAAAATTTTTTATTTGTTTATGTACAGAAGAGATGTGTAACACAATTAGAGGTGTATACGATCATTATTCAGTGCTATGGAATTTTTAACTGCAGAAACTATTGGTGGTTTTTTTAGTACGTTATTTCACGATGCTGTATCAACACCTCAGGTTATTTAGCGTCTGAATGAAATGAAGGTGATAATGCCGGTAAAATGAGTCCGGGGTCCAGCACCGATAGTTACCCAGCATTTGCTCATATTGGGTTGAGGGAAAATCCCGGAAAAAAACTTCAACCAGGTAACTTGCCCCGACCGGGAATCGAACCCGGGCCACCTGGTTTCGCGGTCAGACGCACTAGCCTAACTGGTGGTGGTGATGGCGGTGCAGAATTTAAGGGGGAACCTAGGCAGTGGATAAATTAGTCTACACAACTGACTTCATATGGATAAATGACGAGAAGTCAGGTACCCGCCATTATATTCTAAAGATTTAATGAAATACATTTTTATAAACGAGTTAGACATTTCTGTAACATCTTAAACCTTAATAGACCTACGAACCTACAGAGGTGTGAAAATTATTAGAATAATCTTAATTTTAAAGGTTTTTAAATAGTTCCTTCACAAATATTCATTGAATTGATGAATATTGGTATATCATATTACTATACTGATGTAGGATATATTTACTACTAACAATGCCGGAGAGCATTGTTGTACATTGGTATTTTTCTTATTTTACAATTGTTATGGGAATTCAGAAATTATTATATTATGTTGGCAGAATTGGAAACATCAAACATTAATTAAGAAATGCTTTAAACAAATTGTTCTTTGCGTTTACATTGTTGTGAAGGTTCAAATGAACGTATACATCTGTTTTGTGCATATAATTTTTTATGTTTCCAATTCCGCCAACATAATATAATAATTTCTGAATTCCCATAACAATTGTAAAATAAGAAAAATACCAATGTACAACAATGCTTTCCGGCATTGTTAGTAGTAAATATATCCTACATCAGTATAGTAATATATACCAATATTCATCAATTCAATTAATATTTGTGAAGGAACTATTAAAAACCTTTAAAATTAAGATTATTCTAATAATTTTCACACCTCTGTAATTCTGATACTTTTGGCTATAACTTATAACTTATTCGAGGAGTCATTACTCTGTCCCCAGATGGTAATATAAATCACAAATCTTCAATAGCCACCCGAAATGTTACATAATGTATATGAAATGTTACAGATCTTCTCAATATGAAGTATTCTTCTGATGGTGGCAAGACGAAATAAAATGTTCCTACAATTACTGAAATTTTGTTGAACAGAAACGGGAATAAGGTGCTTAGGAAAATATTTGGGGCTAAGCGGGATGAAGTTACAGGAGAATGGAGAAAGTTACACAACGCAGAACTGCACGCATTGTATTCTTCACCTGACATAATTAGGAACTTAAAATCCAGACGTTTGAGATGGCCAGGGCATGTAGCACGTATGGGCGAATCCAGAAATGCATATAGAGTGTTAGTTGGGAGACCGGAGGGAAAAAGACCTTTAGGGAGGCCGAGACGTAGATGGGAGGATAATATTAAAATGGATTTGAGGGAGGTGGGGTGTGATGATAGAGACTGGATTAATCTTGCACAGGATAGGGACCGATGGCGGGCTTATGTGAGGGCGGCAATGAACCTTCAGGTTCCTTAAAAGCCATTTGTAAGTAAGTAAGAAACGGGACAATATATAGGCTAACAAACTCTAAATGTAACAAAAAGTTACTTCCAGATCATAAATGTCGATCTGGTTGGCGAGTTGGTATAGCGCTGGCCTTCTATGCCCAAGGTTGCGGGTTCGATCCCGGGTCAGGTCGATTGCATTTAAATGTGCTTAAATGCGACAGGCTCATGTCAGTAGATTTACCAGCATGTAAAAGAACTCCTGCGGGACAAAATTCCGGCACATCCGGCGACGCTGATATAACCTTTGCAGTTGCGAGCGTCGTTAAATAAAACAACATTTAGATCATAAATCTTTCATAATCAAAATATGTTTAACAATGTCCTTGATTGTAGAACATTCTCAAGTCCTACACCAAGCGTCATCTCGTTCTGTACTTCGTTACTAGCGCTATTGCATAAACCATAATATTTCCCAAAGTGTTGTAAATCGAGGTGCATAAGACGCTAGTCATTAGGTCAATATTCCGAACCATAAAATAAAGCCCTCCTGGCTTACGGCATTTCTTTCTGTAATCCCACACACGACTTCTATTATTTTATGACTGTAGGATGTCTCTTTATTGCAGCTGTCTGGGATCATACTAAAACAATTCCGAAATGGAAGCAAAATTTACATTTCAAAACACGAGACGATGGCACGGTTCTATAGAAAATGTTATAATAATTATAACTTATCCTTTAACATCATTCAAAATGAATACAAGACTCGTTAACATTTTACTGCACTTTGGATAGTCTGCAACAGTTTAGAATTGGTGGCGGAGATAAAACTTTTATTTCCCTGGATACAAAAGTTTGATGAATTGAAGGGTGAATGAATGCTGTTTCGTAATTAAAACATTTACAACGATGTCATAACGAACCTTCATATGAAGTGAGCAAGCTATCACATACGTAACAGATGAAATCCCATATAAAACTAAGATATTTCGTTTAGTAATAAGATGGTCATGCTAGATTTTGCACCCGAGATTCATCACTTTATTTTTGCTCACATATATTTGATTATTTCAATTAAACAATGAAACAATTATTTTAGTGTAGGCTTAAACTTGTAATATTACTTTTTCCTTATTCGATGTAAACTCCACTCCCGGGCACTAGCTTTTGCTTTATCGGGAGTGCGAACCAAAAGTGTGCCATTATTATGATCGTGCAAATATATTATTATTATTATTATTATTATTATTATTATTATTATTATTATTATTATTATTATTATTATATGCTTTCAGAATTACTCTTATTTGCAATTATTTCAGAGTCGGAACAAAATAGTAATATGCGTTACAAGAGCGGTAAGTTGACGTTTTCATGTTCGAGGAAAAGATTGAAAAAGCGAAACGTAGTTGAGCTTTTTTAATTTCCGAGAACATGAAAACAAACATACCGCTCGTGTATCGTACATTATTTTGTGCGAAGATCGTTTATTACATACCTGAAAGACGAATTTCTAATTAGTTGCAATGAAATCTCCATGTTGATTTCTGTTGAATGACGGCAACTTCGGAAAACCAAAATATCTTTCTTCAACATTGTTGCTATAAAATGTTTTCTGTGTTTACTATACTCCAGCAGGCCGTGGTATACGTCTGTATTTTTTCCCCCCAGTCTATAAATGCGAACTTAAAACAAACGGTAAGGTTATGTAATGATTTATTTTTCATTTTAATATTTTAACAATATTATTTATATAACACATTGCAGTAATAACATCGGCATCTGGAATCTTGTTGACTTTTTCACGGCTTCCTTAATGTTACTTGTATCAGGAATGCAATAAGTTTCGTGGAGTAGTAGACTTTACTTAATTTTTGCAAATATTTAAAAGCAATAATTAACATTGCAATTTAGGTGAAATTGCAGTGGTAAGTTTCCAATTTATAATTATTACTATGTTAAACGTCTCTAAAAATATGTTAAAAGCCTAAAGCAGTAAAATGAATGTCGCGCTTAAGCGGTAAGAAGAGGGAAATTGTTGTGTGTGTTACGTTGGGAATACTGAATGTGGTATTTCACACTTACCGCGTATTGGTTCTGTGCGGAAAACAAGCAAATACGCACGATCTCGCACAAAAAGTTTATACGTAATATGCCATCTATGGTAAAGTAAGAAACACACAAGTTTTGAAAAACCTAAACAATTCCTTGTAGCTGAGAAGCTAAATGCTTCAAAACTTGCCGTGTATTTGTAAGCTGCCTTTTATAGAGAAATCTATTTAATTATATTAAATTGGCGTAATTTTTGGTTACTATAAGTATATATCGAAAAATATAATTATTCTCTCTTATGAATGAGATCGGAATTAAAATACGAAAAACACTAAAGGCTGGTTCACAATAAACCAGGAACGAAAACGAGAACGAGAAAGGAAATAATGCTAAATAAATGTATTTAAATGTTAGCATTCACAATAGTTAATTCCGTTCTCGTTCTCGTTTCCGTTCCCGGTTTATTGTGAATCAGGCTTAAGGCTTTTTACTGGAAAAATGGCTATGAACGTGTTTCTTTATGGTTGTAGATTCTTAAATAAAGTAAATTTATGGATCTCTAAGTAAAGATAGAATTCCTTGACCTGTCAATGCCATTCATCCGTCAATCTGTTATGTGATGTATTAGCTGAAAGGGTTGACAGTGAGGAAATATGTCCTATAATGAAGACAGAAAACATAAACAAAATGACATCCAATAGCTTGAAACGTCACGAAGTCGCGATACTTATCTCCCACTCGGCATAAAAGGGGAGTCAATTCCCTGCAGATTACCTCTACATGGCCGCGACTTATTGATCACGTTTGTTTTCCTTCTACTGGTAGAGCCATCATCAGACTTGAGAAAATGACGGTCATCGGGATTAAGCGTCCAGTGTCGACGTTCAGCAACTCTCTCAAATACCATTCCAGTTCATGCTGAAATTCCTTGCTCCAGAAAAATTTAAGTATTTTGTATTTCCGCTCCGCTTATTCATAGCAAGAAGTTCCTAAAATAATCTCCACATATTCGTCACGGTAGTTCGCTTGCAGTTGTGAGGTATGACGAATTTACAGCACATTCCCTCTATGGAGCTCTTAGCTCGGAAACACATTTTTTAACGTGATTCAGAGGTAATGTATGATTTGGCCTATACAACAAGATTTCGTTATTAGAATAAAATCTTGAGACAGTATCGTTTAAGGAATACACCTATGATTTCAAATTCAGTTTATGTCCCATCTAAATAAATCAACAAACCTATGTTTGATGTTTCAGAAATATGTCTTCTTTTAAGCGGGCCGATAATAATAATAATAATAATAATAATAATAATAATAATAATAATAATAATGATAATAATAATAACAATAATAATAACTTATTTTTTGTTGAATGGGCTTTCGTCAATAATACTATGAAAAAATTTAAATATCTCCAATGCTTTTCGAGTTATGATCTAAAACCTGAGACACTGTCGACTGACTTGGACATTTAAATGTGGACATAAATTCTCATCCTTTGTAAGTTTGTCGCTTATTTCTCCGTAACCCAAAAGTTTTGCACATCATTTTCCCTCGTAACTTCCATATTATTTGATCGCTTCAAAATATTCTTCATTAATAATTCTTTATGCAAAAAATCAAATTTTACAATTCATGACAAAAATAATCACGAAAGTATAGGCGTACATTATTTATATATTTACCTCATAGGGGTGGGATTTATTATTACAGTCATTATAAATGAAACAGAGAAGAAAGCGTAGAAGTGTTCAAAATTATACAAGATAACAGAGAAATGAACTTTTCCTACAACACATTGCACCTCCCAGTTATAATTTTTGGATTTAAAAAATTGGTTTTTAATCTAAAAGTGTTGTCTAATCACTATACCAGCACAAAATTTATTCTGATTATATAGAAATTAAATTCTGAATTCTTATAAATTTATACTAGCGAAAGGTGCACATAGCTCATTAACAAAGTTACAATTATTCTCTTTTTTGAGCTTATAATAATAATAATAATAATAATAATAATAATAATAATAACAATAATAATGATAATAATAATAATAATAATAATAATAATAATAATAATAATAATAATAAATACGTGCATTTTCCGTCCCGGTCTTTCAATAGGGGATGGAAATGAATCAAATCTAAAAATTACAAACTTGTGAAGCATTTTCTTAATGCGTAGAGTAGGTTTAATTTTTACTTCGTAAATAAAAATATTTTTCTCGCTTCTTAATTTTTACAATGAACTGTCTAGCTTTTATTAGTCTGTTAATCTTTTAGTACTTTGATTTTCATTGTATTTGTAAATTTAATATTAATTGTATTTATAATTGTAATTGTAATCCCCTGATAGACGGGAAGAGAAGGCCTGATGGCCTTATCTCTACCAGGTTAAATAAATTAAATAAATAAATAAATAAATAAATAAATAAATAAATAAATAAATAAATAAATAAATAAATAAAACATGCAGAGATCCAGTAACTAATGACATGTAAGTAAACACTTCACAATGAAAAAATAAATGCACACTACTAACACACATTATTTAATTATTTTGCTCCAAGACTATATCTATCAAGTTTGACAGTAATCTCATTAGTAGGGGAGAGTTGGGTAGTTTCGGACATCGGGTAATATCGGACAGTGCGTTTCTTTCATCTACCACAGATGGTAGTACATGAATAACGTGGTTACGTAACTGTATGCGACATCACAGAAACGTAACCATGTCATTCAGGTACTATCATCTGGTTGTAGATGAAAGAAACTCACTGTCCGATATTACTCGATGTCCGATACTACCAAACTCTCCCCTAAGGTTTGGATAAAGTAGCTGTATCAGGATAGGCTGTATAGATGTATAGGATAGGACCTTGACTTGCTTCAGACTAAGTAACACTACCCCTTTCCACTAGCTAAAACTCTACCTCATGGGAAGAACGCTCCCCACTCCCCTAGCTAAGTCATCAGTGAATGGACAGTGCAGCAGATAGGAACTGAATATACGTCTTCACTACTGTTGGCTCGGGACACGCGACAACTAGTTAATGTTTGCAAACAAAACGCACGGACCAAGGAAGTCTATCCTGATACAGCTACTTCATCCGAACCTTACTCATTACGTCATTACATTAAGTTTTAAGTGACCTCTTTCCCTCGAAATGCCTTCCTTTCACCGAGCTCACATCGTCAAAGCGATGGTCCTCGAAACTCCAACAAGTACGAGCAATGACTTCGGGGAGTATAACTTTATACCAGTGATCGCCAAAAGCTGTGTCGCGACACATGCCCCTGCCTCCACTCAAGCGTAACCATGGCATCATACCTCTACCCTCTGTTTACAGCCATCACTTCGATATCAGCAGCGGACGTAGGCATGTAATGTTACAAGTGTGTAGGATAATATGTTTCGATGTCTTTTCGAAAACAGATAATAAGTAAAAACTTAATTTTAAGGAGCATGGGAGGAAAAGTGTTTACTTTGTGTACATAGCAAAAATATGAGATACTTAACCCAGATAAGACTGACGTCCTATATATAGGACACCGGACGTTTCACACAGATATGTTAATAACAATGACTATGACAGACTAAATTTAAGAAAAAAAAATTGGAGGCAATTTATAACACATAAGGATTATGGTATCACGATTGCCGACAATGAAAATCTTACACAGCAATGTTAAAAAAATAAAACATTCCGTCCTATATATAGGACGTCAGTCTTATCTGGGTTAATTTGTTGTAAAATTTTAAACGAAGAATAAAAGAACAATGTACGTTGTCATTATTTTTCTTGTTATGAAAATTACCACGCCCGCCCTTACCTGTAACTTGAATATTTCATTAATAAACGAACAATAAAAAAGTATCAGCTTCTATGTCCTAATCGGGGTAAAATACTACGACGTTTTTTTTCGACGTATGTAATGTAATTTGAATATTTTATTAATAAACGAACAATAAAATGTATTGGCTTCTATGTCTTAATCGGTGTAAAATACTTCCACGTTTTTTCGACGTATGTAGTGTAATTTCAATATTTCATTAATAAACAAACAATAAAAACTATCGGCTTCTGTGTCTTAATCGGAGTAAAATACTTCGACTTTTTAAAAGTATGTAGTGTAATTTACAACTTCTTGACCAGCCTGGTACGTTTTTCTAATTTCAAATATATGCGGATGTAAAGTACACGTTCTTTCTATGGTAAATAAGAAAATTAATTTATTTTATTTTATTAATAATACAAAAATAATGACTAGGAGGATAAAAAATTAATATGGAAAAAGTATGTATAGTTAATAAGTAGAAGAATATTACATTGTTTTCATTTTTTGGTCACAGTCCGTCTCTGCACTGTTATTCACTGCATTACCTGAGGAGATACCCACTCCACCTCTCTACCTGCTGTAGTGGTGTGCGGGTTGCATTTCTATTACGTCACAATTTCGTGGTGTTTGGCAAGCACTACTTTATACTATATAAATTCAGTCATACTTGACTACTACAGGGACATCATTTTATTTTTAGTTCAATTTTTATTGTACCTGAGATTTTAATATACTTCACTTCCACCCCTTCTACTAGTGAACTTCCAACTGTCCTCCTTATAGAACCGAGGTCGCATATGCAGTCAAAGTCGTCTTACGGTCATATTAAACAGTGCTGAGTGAGTGGGTATAGTACGTTCCAGAAATATGGTCAGGTTTTCCAGTGAAGAAAGGGCTTTCAATATTGAATCATATTTTCGCACAGATACTGTGCGTCCGTTTGCTTACGTCGCCTCCCGGTTTTTATCCCCATCTGCTTCTATTCGCCCCTCTGTAAAGTTTAGTGGGTGGGCTGTCTTAGCTCTTTTCTGAAAACATTTTCTGTTAGGAATTGGACGTCTACGTAATATTGTACTACTGTTTAAAATAACTTAAAAGGGCCTCGTTAAGTAATTAACTGTCACGTGATTTCCCCCTTTCTACGACCATGCGACATAACCACTTGGACGGACAGTAGATAGCATGTCTGAGTAATTTTATCTTTTCAGATCGGGCAGAAGTGAAGATTGAATTTACAGTACGTAAGGTACTCTTTTATAGAGTAGGTACAGATCATGAGTTACTAGTACGAAGGATGAAACAGGTAATTGGAATTAGGTACAATAGTCTATAGTGCGATAATATGCACATTAGAACTGAAGTCTGTATCGAAATGAATGGCCACCATTTTCAAAAATGTGCTTAAATATTCATATTATGATTATTTTTCAATTTAAATTCACTCTCTATATTGTACGCTAATGTGCTGTAGACAGTAGACTGCATAATGAGTACGTCCTCATGGACAGCTCAGTTCGTGAGTAAAAACACTTATTGTTAATATTGTACTATATTTTGATTGAACAAAAACCTAATGAAAATTATCAAACTCAAAATCGTGATAGGCCTATTTTCTAGTTTACGTAAATGAATGCACTACTTTTCTTTCCTCTATACCTAGTAAAGTGATTTGTTTGTATTTTACGCCAGAATCATCGAACTCAATTCGTGAAAGGGGGTAGCAAACTGTGTTTCCGGTTCTCAACCGTTAATCCAAAGGTTAATATTAGAAATGTTAGTAAAAATAAAATGATGTCCCTGTATATTTTTTTAGATTAGAGAGTGTCAACTATTTACTCTGTCCGAATGCGTTTTTAACGATTAGACGTGTAGAACTCCCCCTGCCAGACTATTTTTGCCTTCCTAAAAGAGCCATTCATACGCGTATTAATAACGAGAAAGTATTACCGCGATGGACATGAATTAATTCCTGTTAAATTACATTCTCATTTCACTTTTCTTAGTTACAACCTGACAATTTGTCATTAATTCTTTTGCCTTAATAACATCTCTTATACATTATTTATATCTCAGTGTAATTAATGACCAAAGAACAAAAAAGTACAGTAATGTAAGTTATGAATGCGTTCACATTTTAAGGCAATAATGGCAAATGTAGTTGTCGTGCACACTGTTCCATCACTCACGGACAGGAGAACGCGAATTCGATTATGCGCACTGTTCAAAACATACAGAGGTGAGCCTGCCTGGAGAGAAATACAAAATAGGTTGCAGCCGCCAAATTACTCTTCAAGGAACGACCACTCATATAAATTGAGGGAAAGAAGACAGAGGACGGACACTGGAAAGTTTTCTTTTCTCAATCGTACTATCAGGGACTGGAATGCTTTACCTGCAGACTTACTAAAGGCTTTACCAACAACCAAAAATGTATTTAAAAATAGGCTTAAGAACTTTACTAATAGACGGTAATTATACACATTATTTAAAGGGTGTAAATGATATTTTGTTATTGAAGAGTTGTATCAGTGAAGAATTATGTTGTGTCAGTGAAGTGTGTTGTGTCAGTGAAGTGTGTCGTGTAAGTGAAACGTGTTCCTGTCAGTGAAGCTTTATAGTTTATAGTGGCAGTGCAAAGTATTTGAACAGTGAAATGTTTTTGAAGTGTTAGTGAAATCAGGATAGAATCAGCGAAATGTGTCGCAGTTCCAGTGAGTGAGTAAATTGACAGCGAAATGAGTGTAATGTTGAAAGGTACTTGTGCAGATATGAACATATCATACTAGTGGGTTTTAGTTCGAATTTATGTTTTTTGTATTTTTCCACATAAAAAACCCAATTTTACATGAGTATATTAGGGTTAACTTAGATTTAAGATACAAATTAGATTTATTTTAAATGTTATTTTTAGTGATCGTGCTTCATTTAATTTAGGATATTCCCCATTATTATTATTATTATTATTATTATTATTATTATTATTATTATTATTATTATTATTACTATTGTTATTATAAAATATTGTTAGTATTAATTATTAGTATTATTATTAATTGTATTTTTAAGTAATAAGTTTATTATTGTCATTATTGAGTGTAATTAGTTACCACTGCCACCGGGTATATACCCATTGCAGTGTGAATAAATACATACATATATTATATTCACAAATTTTATGAAACAACATGCTAACAACCAAATGAATTGGTGAGAATGAGATAGCCCAAAGCCACATTTTTAACAGAAATAGCTTGTGGGTGTTCATTTCTTACACACGTGGGACAAGTAAAATATTATAAAATTTACTCCACAAACAACGTTAAGTACACGCCGAATGAGAAATTATGATACCACCCCACCTAATAGCACTGGACTAAATTTTTAATACGCTTTCCTGTGAAATTTTGTTTTTGTGGCTTAGGATCATATCATTCTCAACCCTTCAAATGCATCACGCAAATGATTTGCAGTACCCAAGACTTCAGAGGATCTGACAAACCCACGTGAAATAAATCCTACTGCCAACTGAAAGCCTTGGAAAATGCATCTCTCACAAGGATCAAAATATTTAAAAATAACGGATGTGTGGTGTAATGTCGCAAAAATAGATCCCTTCATGACCTCAAGTAAAGTTCCTATTGCCAGTCTACGCCACGTTAGCATGGGAAAACTGGGGTATGACACTCCCGTCTCGAAGCGGCTCATCACGAGGAGTTCGCCAGTTCCATTCACCACGCTTCAGCCGGAGAGATTAAGATGTCAATCCGTAACCTGTAATTACTACCCGAGGTAATTCGGCTCGTTTCTATATGTCATGAAGGGAATTTTTGTGTTATTCTATCCTTGCCAATAGCTTCCATTTTTGAACGTCGCATACAAGAAAAAACGCTTGGTATCAGCAAAATTTAATAATAATAATAATAATAATAATAATAATAATAATAATAATAATAATAATAATAATAATAATAATACTTACAAATGGCTTTTAAGGAACCCGAAGGTTCATTGCCGCCCTCACATAAGCCCGCCAGCGGTCCCTATCCTGTGCAAGATTAATCCAGTCTCTATCATCATACCCCACCTCCCTAAAAATCCATTTTAATATTATCCTCCCATCTACGTCTCGGCCTCCCTAAAGGTTACTAGTACGAAGGATGAAACAGGTAATTGGAATTAGGTACAATAGTCTATAGTGAGATAATATGCACATTAGAACTGAAGTCTGTATTGAAATGGACGGCCACCATTTTCAAAAATGTGCTTAAATATTCATATTATGATTATTTTTGAATTTAAATTCACTCTCTATATTGTACACTAATGTGCTGTAGACAGTGGACTGCATAATGAATACGTCCTCATGGATAGCTCAGTTCGTGATTAAAAACACTTATTGTTAATGTTGTACTATATTTTGATTAAACAAAAACCTAATGAAAATTATCAAACTCAAAATCGTGAAAGGCCTATTTTCTAGTTTACGTAAATGAATGCACTACTTTTCTTCCCTCTATATCAGGTAAAGTGATTTGTTTGTATTTTACGCCAGTAACATCGAACTCCATTCGTGGAAGGGGGTAGCAAACGGAGTTTCCGGTTCTCAACCTTTAATCCAAAGGCATAGTCAGGTTAAATAATAATAAATAAATAAATAATAATAATAATAATAATAATAATAATAATAATAATAATAATAATAATAATAATAATATAATCATCATCATCCTTGCATGTATTGGGCCTAGTAGCCCGTTACGGTCTCTTGCCAACACTTGAACGGTCTGCCCAAGGATCTCTTCCCCACAGGATGGTAATTTAAAATTTGGCGTGGAATTCTAGAACGAGGCATTCCGATGTCACGTGATCCCCAGTTTTGTCTGTATTTCTGTATGTATTCCGTAATCGGTTCAATCTGCAGTTCTTTCATAATGTCAAAATTTCTAATGTGATCCATTCTCGTGTATCCCGCTGTACGACACATACATTTCATTCCTGCCGCCGTTAATCTTTGTGAATCAATATTACGAATCGTCCAAGCTTCACTACCAAAACAGAGTAAGTTCATAGGTCTGGCCAAGGTTTCATAAATTCTGGTGCGCGTGTGTTTTTGTACTAAGGTTGGTTTTTAATATCTGATTACTTATCTCCATTGCTCTGTTGAATTCAACAATTTTCTCATTCAAATCCTTTTCTTCTTCATATGAAATTTGGTAACCGAGATAACTGAAATTTTTGACTTGTAATAATAATAATAATAATAATAATAATAATAATAATAATAATAATAATAATAATAATAAATAGTAATAATTAATAATAATAATAATAAATAATAATAATAATAATAAATAATAATAATAATAAATAATAATAATAATAAATAATAATAATAATAAATAATAATAATAATAAATAATAATAATAATAAATAACAATAAATTAATATTAATAAATAATATAATAAATATAGTAATAATAAAATAATAAGTAATAATACAATCGTCGTCTTCCTAACAAGTACTCTATTAGGCCGAGTGGCCTGTTACGGACTCAAAACTAGAATTTTCAGTCCATCTCTTCCTCGGACAACCTAGAGATCTTTTGCCATGCGGATGGTAATGAAACAGTGCTTTTGGAATTCTGCATCGATCCATTCGTTCGAGATTACCCTTCCACTGAAGTTGATATTTGCTGATGAACTGCATAAATAATATAATAATAAATGTAATAATAATAATAATAATAATAATAATAATAAAATAATAATAAAAATAACATAATAATAATGCTTTATTTCATCTGACAGTCGCCCTGGTTGGCAAGTTGGTATAGCGCTGGCCTTCTATGCCCAAGGTTGCGGGTTCGATCCCGGGCCAAATGCTACAGGCTCATGTCAGTAGATTTACTGGCATGTAAAAGAACTCCTGCGGGACAAAATTCCGGCACATCCGGCGACGCTGATATAACCTCTGCAGTTGCGAGCGTCGTTAAATAAACCATAACATTTTTCATCTGACAGAATTAAGGCCGTAAGGCCTTTTTATTCAATAAACCAGAGAATGAAAAATAAATGCACAGTAATAGGAGAATGTTAACGCAAAATAAATGTATATACAAAAGTCAAAATTCAAGCAGGAAAATATATATAAGCCAGACGAATATCGAAATTAAATAGTCTACCTACTTAAATTAGGTGAGACATTACATGATATGGTTACCTATTTTCTTTTTAATTTTACTTATGGCTTTTAGAGGAAATATAACACACACACTCTTACAAATTGTGTACATAAGTCTTTTGAGTGTGTTTTAATATTTCATAAAAGCTGCTGCAATGTTCGTCAATTTGCAGTGACGTAATGGAAGCACTACTAGTGAAAATTGTCACGGCACTGTAGGACAAACGATACGGCAACCAAAAGCCAGCTCTTACGGTGTTGCAACATTAACTTCCTCCCTGTAATAATTTACTCACTCGCACTTCAAGATTCGCTCGACTCGCTGTTTCTTCGCTTCTCTGTCTCGAGTATTATTTGGAGAAGCTCAAAGCGTGAAAATTATCTTCTCAACATTCAAGAAGTTCGATCAGAGACAGAGAGAGCAGCCTTTCTTCTCAGTTCCGTAAAGTGTATTACATAATAACTAAAACGCAAAATGTGTAGCTAAATACAGACACACTGGAGTAAGTACCAATCATTTTATCTTCCACTTGAAACGTAGAAGGGACAGTGTCTATTACATGTAAAAATGCTAATGATTACATACCCACTTCTACATCATTTGTTTTTTGCTTTGGCTGTAAAATTTGTACGAATTGTACTTAAGATCTAATTGGATTTAAAATTGGGCTGCAAAATTTGTACGAATTGTACTTAAGATCTAATTGAATTTAAAAATTGGCTGTAAAATTTGTACGAATTGTACTTAAGATCTAATTGAATTAAAAAATTGGCTGTAAAATTTGAACGAATTGTACTTAAGATCTAATTGAATTTAAAGATTGCTCTCAATTTCCTGTCTTTGAGCCGACCATTTACATTACTAGTGAAATATAAAGATCGCAACGTTTCGAGGGTTGAATCTACTTTCGTCTTCGGGAGTAAAGAGGGAATAAGTACTTTTTCGCTGGCGCCTTGTAAAATGGCAACGTTCACTTGACTTGGAACAGTCCAACTCAATAAATTCACTAACGAATAATCTACCATTGCTTGTTCCTCACTCGATTCAAATATTTCTACGAGCATTTCAATAGGAAATCGCACTCTATTTCAGTTGAAATCAAGTGTAAATGTCGAGTGAAGTCGCTCTTGCTATAAGTTTTCTAATATTATTCCATTTCCCTTTGATTCCAAGTTTCCATATCATCTTCCCCACTACATCATCATCATCATCATCATCATGTTAAAAAAAAAACAAACTACTGTTTTGGGTCAAATCACGAAAATACAAAGACACGTATTCCTAGCGGAAAATTAACCACTGGGTGCATCTAAATGTGATGTCAAAACCTTAATAAGAAATTTAATTAGTTTTACTCACAGCAAAAAAGCACATTCTGTTTACTGCATTATTTATCTTAGCTACCGGCGTAGGGACCTGAGCTCAGCTTCCGCCGATTATTCTGGTTGGGTTTCTTCGAAGTTTTCCCCAACTGTGTGGTGAATGTCAGGTAATCTTTGGAGAATCCTTGGTCTCTTCTTATTAAAATATCATCCCGCTATTACCAGTTGGACTGAAGCTAGATATTCTCGTTGTTCACGTAGCGTCATTTGTCCCATGCTAATTAATAACTTATAAGTCAAATAGGGTGCGTGTTCTGAATTTAATTGTGTGTTGAGGATATGTTTTGAGTTTGTTTTTGTGTGTATATTTCATACTGTTCTTGTGTATTCAATTTCTGGTGTTCCGGTT
The DNA here is from genome assembly GCF_040183065.1 of Periplaneta americana. Classification (NCBI taxonomy): domain Eukaryota; kingdom Metazoa; phylum Arthropoda; class Insecta; order Blattodea; family Blattidae; genus Periplaneta; species Periplaneta americana. Next base: position 170,331,215 of record NC_091126.1, on the reverse strand, counting down.
GGATATGTGGTATTTTCATGTATGTTCCTATGTTGTTGTTTTTGTTGTTGGTGTCTGAGATGTGTTCTGCATATGTGGAGGTACTATGTGATATGGTTACGGCTGTGATATGTTCTTGTATCACGTTTGAAATGATCTCCAGTTTTTCCGATGTAGAAATCCTTACTATTACATGAAAATTTATATCCTTCTATTAGGTTGTATTTGTTTGTTTGTTATGAACTGTGTTATTAGACAGTTCAATTCACAGACATACCCGTATTGTTTCTGTCAATGATTAGACGTTAATTTTCCATCAGTTATACAAGGTGGAAGTGAAATAGCCTTCAGATTGCCAAAGCGAATAGCTCATGTTTTAGTGTGTGTAACAAAAAACTATACCATGTTTGTGAAAAGTTGATATTTTTTTTTTGCAGGAAAAAAAAATGTTTTTCCCAAATGTTTAACAATGTCTTATTCGGTAACTATTGCGAGTAGGGTAATTATTTTTGTCTATATAGATAGGAAATCTAATAAAGAATAATTTATCCTTCTGTCGACCTGGTTGGCAAGTTGATATAGCGCTGGCCTTCTATACCCAAGGTTGCGGGTTCGATCCCGGGCCAGGTCGATGGCATTTAAGTGTGCTTAAATGCGACAGGCTCATGTCAGTAGATTTACTGGCATGTAAAAGAACTCATGCGGGACAAAATTCCGGCACATCCGGCGACGCTGATATAACCTCTGCAGTTGCGAGCGTCGTTAAATAAAACATAACATTTATCCTTCTGGCGTATTTCAATAGCGTGCACGTTTTTCATGTAAATTTAATTTTAAAAATCTCTAAATTCAAGCCATTGACCAATGCCAACAAGTCGCAACGTACGGGGATATCCTGAACTAGCACCAACAGATAGCGCGCGTGTACTTTGAGGAATCCGCTTCGCGTGTGCGTTTCTTTTACAGTATATAAACATTGAGGGTTTACGTAGCGTATTAGTACATTAAATACTCTTAAAAATAACTCAAAATGCCAAATTTTTGTTGTGTTCCTATATTTAAAAACCAGAGAAAGCCTTTGTTTTGATTCAGGTCCCGAAAGATTCTGAATATATGCTTTAAACCTTAAAAAATTTAACCAATTAAATTGCGCCTCGAAAGTGCTCATTAAACAAAAATAATTACTTCAAGTAAGGAATTGCTGACTACAGTTTCATTTTGGAAGAAGGAAAAGAAAAATTGATAAAAGCATATATATGCAACCTCAACAGCAAGCTATGTTAGCTTAGATTATATTCAGTACTTCTAGGAGTCTCCGAAGTTTACGCCAGCATTTTACGCCTGCAGTAAACTCTCGATTAACTGGGATGTTTATTATCCAGGACGATGTTTTGTGAATAATGTTCTTCATGTGTGTAGACTAATTAAAACCATGTTTTTCACTTCAAATTTTCAAAATCAGCCTACATATTATTCAAAACTGCATATTATTAACCTACACAACACAGGAATAATCGTAATACTCTGCGATCATATTATATCATCGTATCAAACATTGCATTTGATCTTTCTGCAGCTAGATAAAAAGTACGAGGAATTAAATCTCGATAGTCCCTTCCCTATAAAAACACATTGGTGGCTGCATATCCTGTTTTTACAATACTAATCATTAAATAGGTACTATTCATCTTCGACAAAGTTCCTATTTTTTTTTATTCGCGCATCTCATTCTCAAAGTTCTCGTTTAGGTTCATGAACATTCAATTTAATCATATCTATATTCTGCATACTGCAGATCTCTCCATCCATCTCTTAAGGGGAATCGCTCAGTATTATGCAAGTTTACGCTATTATTTATTGTAAATTAAATTAAATTATGATGCAAGAAAATACTGAATTATATTAAATTATACTAGGTTATACAAAATAATTATAAATATAATATGACACGCACAGAAAACCAACAAGCGGGAGAACGTACTCAAATGTAGAATATGACATAATATTGCCCTACAACATGTTGTGCCGCATGGAACGCTCCTGCCATCTAACGGTAAAACTTCGCATAAGATATCCCTTCTGGCATAGAACGGCTCAGCTACCTATACACACTGAGTTCGTTGACCTCTTACATCTGTATCACGAGTAGAGCGTGTTAGAGGCGATGTTGCCGGACTGCTGAAACTTCTAACTTAATTTTCTAATTAACCGTGCATTTAATCAGAAGTCATAATATAGGTTTTCTATACATTTACGTGTACTCTATCGTCCCTTTCCATCTGCAAGGTTATCTCACTTTCACCTTGTATAATATCAGGCTGGCCATTAACTATACGGGCTATTCCATATGAAATCGATCAGTAAAAAACCTCGCATTTTTTATACCCTAACTTTTTCCCTATTTATGCAAGGTGCTGAGGAGAGTGCATTTGCAAAAATATACTATCGAAAGTCAAACGGTTTTCGTAATGTTGAACGACAAATTTAGCGTATTTTAGAAAAACAAGCCTCTTTCAGCGCTCAGAACTCTGGAACCATTTATTGCAGAACATTGAACGAGAGCTCATTTTGAAGCTGACATTTGGTAGGTTATGTTAAGAAGTAATCCTTATTTTTATTATATACAGAGAGAGAGATAATCTGATTTTACTTACTTTTAGGCTTTTTGCTAATTTGTAAAAATGTAAAAAAAATATCGAGAAAAAATCTTGCATTATTAAGAGGGATTCGGCATTGTTTGCTTAGTGGCTCGCCAATAAGTTTCGACGGTATTAAATAAATTATTTTCACACGCCTGGACTTGAACGGCGCAGTACCGCACGCACTGGCCGAGAGATGAAGATACGCGAGCATTGGGCGTCATTTTACTCCTGTGTTTATGAAAGCCTGTGATAAAGCTAGCCCAGCTATGCGCTACTAGACGATACGTCACGTGTTTATGTCTCCTGGCCTTGCTTCCCTCGGCTAGCTCCCGCGCGTACTATTTATTTTCTTTATTTGATTTTTCAATACTTTCTTATTAACGTTGCACCAGTAAAAAATATGTGTTTATTTGTACTTTCAATGCGGAGTCTAACCATATATTTTAAAAATATTTTTTCGTGGGCAAAGGCGTCTTAATGAAGAAAAATCTAAATTTCTCCATTTCCATAAACATTAAGAAAAACTGTTTACATGTCAATATAAACTTTAACTTTTCAGCATCAAAATAAACCATGATTTTGATCATTGGATGAAAGGGTTTCGGAGCCTCAACATTTTAAAGTTACTAATCTTATGAAAATACGATACATTTAAATATGTTTAATTTAAACACTATGAAGTTCTGATGCCTCAAACTTTACACAAAGCATTGTTTCACAGTTGTCTACGGACAAAAAATTTTCATTGTATTTAAAAATTGCAAGGTCAATTTTCTCTATAGTTCCGTCGATTTGAAATGGAATAGCCCATACATAGTAGTTTGTGGGGCCTCGTGTCTAGTCGTTCGGGCTATCGAAGCATGAAAGATACAATATAATGAGACTCAAGACCTTGGATAATTCAATTTCACTATGAAACTTTTAAGAGATTCCTAAATTCGGGTTCAGTAAATCTCAATTCACGATTCATAATCTTTCACAGATAACTCACATTCTATCACCACTGCAAAGAAGACAAATTAAAACGTGTGGGGCACAATTTAACCCTTTGATGCACGCATTTGGGAAGGAGATAAAAAATTGTGTTTGTAATGAAATTAAACTTTTATTTGTCGACCTCAAATTTTGAAAAGTTTAAAAACTTCCATTTTTTTACACAGAAAATGGGTGGTTTCATGGTAAAACCACTATGCAATACTGCAGAACACAATGTCTTCAGACTTATTGCGAATGATACAAACGGAAACAGTTTCTGGTTTCAGTAAGGCAAAGTGCCACTTCACATGTGTTGCGTGGTAATTAGACAGGAAAAGAATGGACCTTCTATCCTTCCACTTGAGCCAGGACACTCCAGCATATGACGTACGGCCATCACTCTCACCACGTTTCATGTCGCGGTCTCTTCTTTCGTCGTGTGGTAAACCAATACGCCCATGTCTAACTGTACCACACGCATAGATATCTTGCTCCCTTAGAGATCATCAGATTCAAACTTGTGAAAAAGTTGTCAAAAACACTTTGTAATTGTCGCCAACCATCTCTTCCTTGTAGCCATGATGAATAAGCTGACACAAAAATGGAACATTTTATTGGATATGGTGAGCATAACTACCCTGTTTGCTTAGTGGTTACGTTTTGAAACCACCACATTATTTCTACTGGGTGTTCAGTTCAAAGTGTGTCATGGCTCGCTGTATGCCGTCACGTGGCTAGTCGATGAGCCTAGAGAATTATCTCTTCCTACACTTCTTATCTGCCAGAGAAGTTGGCTAGCAAGTACGGCGTTCATTCAGAAGAGTACTTACCGATACCTACGGTAACTCCGGCAGTGGCAGGAATGTTAACTGTTTCGAAATATGTACTGAGGTGAGCTTTTTTTTACTCTCGGGATATGGGGAGAGGGTTAAGACGATTACTTACGTATTTGTTGACATTAACTTCGACGGTCAACACGGACACTGAGCATTTGATTTGTATTGTGGAATGTTGTCGTACGCAACCGATGACAACAAATACCCTGCATACGACTTGGCCGCGCAAAACACAGTTCGAAAGAGGTTATGGTAGCACACAGACCGTACAGATCGCCATCTGTTGCTACGACGTTCAAGTTATAACGTACACGTTCTCAAGTTCAGATTGAACGCCTTGATTAATAGGCAACTTCTCTGACACAAAAGCTGAAACTCGCTTCAAATCCCTGACTCATCAACAGTGACGTCATGACACACTTTGAAATTAACACCCAGTATATTGACGCCACATGTGTCGAAGAAATTACAATCGTGTTACTGAAATATGTTCTAAAAGAACGAAAGACAAATAATACTAAATAGAAACTTACGTAATTGTGTTATTTTAGCATACAACTGAAATAAAAACACGTAGCGAGTCTTCCACACCCCAACTATACGCAACAACATCGGCCATATTAGTGGAGCAACACATATATACAGGGAAAATAAAATTCTTCTACAGTTACTAGCGATCAGTGAACGCAGCGCAGTGGTTTTGAAATAAAAATCACACTGTAAGTAGGCAGGAAACTCAAATTTGAAAGGTGGTTATGTACTGTAACCACTGCGCTTCAAAGGGTTAAATATCATATACTTTATATATGGTTTTGACCAAAATGAAGGAATGTTCTCTGTGATTTAGCTTTCTTTCTGTGTAAAGAAGGGAAGACTAAAGTGATGGTTATTTAAAGTACTGGCTTGTAGTGCAAATCAAGAAGCGAAACTGACAGGTCAGATAGAGTAGGCCTACAAGTGAAAAATGTAAAAATAATGCACATGAAGTTGCTGTCACATATGTCATAGAGAGAAAAACATGCCTTCGAAAATGGACACGAGCCAACATTTCTGTGAGCAGGTTGGAACGGCCGCACCTCCTATACACAATACAAGTACCGGCATAAGAAAATAAAACAATTGCCATGCCACCGAGTATTCTAATGGCGCGTTCTGGCCAGGAAAGCGCAATTAAAAATTCGTAATGATCATTGTTCTCTTTAACGAAGAAGTGTTCAGGACATCAGTGGTTTAAGTCGTACTTCCAGCCCTTATACTAAGGGACATAAGAATACGGGTATCAAGGTTACACCACATTCTACAGGGACATCATTTTATTTTTACTAACATTTTTAATATTAACCTGTCTATACCTTTAGAGAACCGGAAACACCGCTTGCTCCCCCCTCCAAGACTGGAGTTCGATGATACTGGCGTAAAACACAAATCACTCTACTAGATACAGGAAGGAAAAAAAGTAGTTCATCCATTTACGTAAACTAGGAAATATCGCGATTTTGAGTTTGATAATTTTCATTAGGTTTTTCTTTAATCAAAGTACAGTACTGTATTAAGAATAAGTGTTTTTACTCACGAAGTGAGTTATCCATGCGAACGTATTCATTATGCAATATACTGTCTACAGCACATTAGCGTACAATATAGGGAATGAAGTTAAATTGAAAAATAATCATAATATGAATATTTAAACACAATTTTGAAAATGGTGGCAGTTCATTTCGATACAGGCTTCAGTTCTTTTGTGCATATTATCGCACTATAGACTATTGCATCTAATTCCAATTGCCAGTTTCGTCCTTCGTACTAGTAACTCATGTTGAAATAATTCTGTACCTACTCTACGTACTGTAAATTCAATCTTCACTTCTGCCCGACTCGAAAATATAAAATTACACAGACATGCTATCTACTGTCCGTCCAAGTGGTTATGCCGCAGGATTGTAGAAAGGGAGGAAATCACGTGACAGTTAATTACTTAACGATGCCCTTTTATTTAAGTTAAATTAAACAGCTGTATAATATTACGTAAACTTCCAATTCCTAAGAGAAATTAATGTTTTCAGAAAAGAGCTAAGACAGCCCAGCTATTACAGAGGGGCGAGCAGAAGCAGGTGGGGGAAATCGGGATGCGACGTAGGCAAACGGACAGTACCTGTGCGAAAATATGATTCAATATTGAAAGCTCTTTCGGCACTGGAAAACGCGAACATATTTCTGGAACATACTATACTCAGTAACTCAGTACTGCTTACTATCTGCGGTCTTGGTTCTGTGTGGAGTTGGAACTTCCTTAGTAGAAGGGGTGGGAGTGAAGTACATTGAAAAACTCAGGTATAATAAAAATTGAAGTAAAAATAAAATGATGTCCCTGTAGTACAGTGATGCCAAAGAAAGCGCATTTTTCTGACCTTGACATCGTACGTGGGCAACAAGCGCTTGTTATGGAAGAAACAATAAGCAGCCTGTTGGATTAAGGAAACAGTGGTGCACAAACTTCAAACGGAACTTGAAATTTTATGTCGTTATTTTTATATGGATTCTTTCTGTTTGATATTATCTATACTGTCTGTAAAACAAATGTACTATCACGAATTTCTTAATATTGCAGTTGTGTCTTAAACGTTAATAACATAATAAAGAGTTAAGAAGGAATATTCCCATTAAATTCCATAGCAGTACAACTATACCATACTAAGTGGGTGAAACACATCATTCATAAAGAAAGTGATATCCCAAAAGAGATTGAGTATGACATGATAGGTTGGAATAATTGATATTTATGGTATCTTTAGCCTTATAAAAGTAATCAATAAACTAATCAAAACAATATTATAGTACAAAGCAAAGTTACCTAGGTACTGTATATATTTTAAGTGTAACTAATAGTCCATAACAAACTCTTATCGCATTATGCTTTTAAGGTGACATTGGTGAACAACTTCCTATCATGAGAATATGAAATTATTTTCTAGAAACCTGCTGAAGCTATAGAACTTACATTTTTACAACACATGGGCACATATCTGTTGCTTATGATGTAACAGTAGTTGCTTTGTTAATTCATTTGCTTACAAACTTTTCCATGCGAATATTTTCAAAATGTTCAATACCCTATCTTCAGTAATACGTATTTACGGTATATTAGATTGACGAAAACATTGGTTCAGTACCTGGAAGGCTACTAAGTAAATAGGGCTATATCTGAAAATTTCTCTTTTCTATAAAAAAAGTTGAGAAAATATTCCTTTTGAATTAAAAAAAAAACAAACTTGTGAAAAATGTGCATTAAAATTAAAACATACATTCTTATAATGCACTCATACTTTTCAGACAAATCTAAAAATTAACACGGATACAGTTTTAACAAGTTCTCCTCCCTTTATCTATTGAATCAGTGCTGGCCATCCCTGTATATAGCTCGACCAAGCGGCATGTACTACCTCTTTCGTCTGTCTCTTTCCTTTCCGCTGTAAAGCGCTCAGGCTCTCCTGAGCTCTAAAGCGCGCGCTTGCTCCTATGGGCATCAATTGACATGACTGGTCAAGTATATACAGTCACGAAGCTCAATACGTTGTAAATATGCATCCATAGATAGTTGCTAACCACTAGGATCGCTAATATCGCCTCATTACAGATAATGCGAAATAGTACCGGCACATCTATTGTTCCTAGCAACCTCAACTCAAGCTTCGTGACTGTATATAGCAGACTGTGGTAATACATAAGTCACAACTTAATAAAATGGCCGATTACAGAGAGCAGCGCCTTCTCGTTTCGAGACGAAGCAGGCAACTAAACAGGACATCACGTGACAACTCAGCCGGGCGAGGGGCATAGTGCGAAGAAGGGAAACCGAGTCCAATACTGTAGAATTTGAACCGAAAGTATGAAACTAAGTATAACAAAATTTAAAACAAACTGCTCTTCCATTAAACAGGCTTATAAAAATGCAAGATAATCAGGAAGCGCGCTGAAAAAAATAGATCTCTTAAAATTATATCGACTTGCACTTGCAACTACATGGGCCATTAGAGAAATCTGTGGAATAGCCGCGTTGATAGCATAGGGAATTAAATGCATTATTATTAAGGCCTCTTAAAATATAGCCTATTATACATAGTAGGCCTACGCCGGTGTTAAGTTGTTTTTCGATTACTAGAGTTCAGTTATTACAGATTTATATAGACCTAATCTTCGTTTGTTACACAAGATCCAATGGCACCACTTAATGGTTATGCTGTCCTGATTTTAGTAACAATTTATCACCATTCTATTATAATTTTCAGATAAAAGTTTACGGAAATTACGTAAGTTTCTCCGTTCTATGTTCCCTTCCCAATTTCGTGCAAATTCCTGTACCTTTAAATTAAATTATGGTTTAAGTAACGACGCTCGCAACTGCAGAGGTTATATCAGTGTCGCCGGTGTGCAGGAATTATGTTCCGAAGGAGTTCTTTTACATGTCAGCAAATCTACTGACATGAGCCTGTTGCATTTAAACACACTTAAATGCCATCGACCTCGGCTGGGATCGAACCTGCAACCTCGAGCATAGAATGCCAACGCTATACCAACTACGCTACCGAGGGCGACTTTCTGTACCTTCCTCAACTTGTAGGTAAGCCTTACTTACAAATGGCTTTTAAGAAACTCGTAGGTTCATTTCCGCCCTCACAGAAGCCCGCCATCGGTCCCTATCCTGAGCAAGATTAATCCAATCCCTACCATCATATCTCACCTCCCTCAAATTTATTTTTATATTATCCTCCCATCTACGCCTTGCCTTCCCCAAAGGTTTCCCCCCTCGAGTCTTCCAACTAACACTCTATATGCATTTCTAGATTCACCAATACGTGCTACATGCCCTGCCGATCTGAAACGTCTGGATTTAATGTTGTTAATTATGTTAGTTGAAGAATAGAATGCGTGCAGTTCTGTGTAAAGGCTGGTTCACAATAAACCGAGAACGGAAACGACAACGACAACGAGAACGGAAATGTTAAAATAAATGTATTTAAATGTGAGCATTCACAATAGTTAATTCTGAATGCTGACATTTAAATACACTCATTTTAACAATATTTCCGTTCTCGTTTCCATTCACCGTTTATTGTGAACCAGCCTTAACTTTCTCAATTCTTCTATAACTTCATCCCTCTTGGCCCCAAAATATTTTCCTAAGCACCTTATTCTCGAAAACCATTAACCTCTGTTCCTCTCTCAAAGTGAGAGTCCAGGTAGGCCTCTGTCATGAATTGAAAATGTAGTAACGTTTTTTCAGTTTTTGAACGAAATTTCAAAACGACACATTTGTGTACTTTTTCACTTCATCTGGAGTCTGAGGCTCAGTTGATTTCTTTCACTGCGTCATATAACATACGTATATGCAATTGACTGGAATCTAATTGAAGGGGCAGGGACAAAAAACAAGTCTCTGAGATATTGATTAAAAAGGTATGTTGAGATACCTCCAACACCATCTATCGGCGCACGAATGAGTCACTACATTTGAACTACGACAGAGCCCATTTAGTATGATATGCTCATATGGATGTATCTCCCTTAGAATGAATAAAATGAAATTAGAAAAATTGGCAAGATAGGTCTTCAATTCCTGTTTCCCAGCGTGTAAAATTATGTTATTTTTAATTATCTTATTTAACGACGCTCGCAACTGCGGAGATTATCTCAGTGTTGCCAGTGTGCCAGAATTTTGTCCCGCAGTTCTTTTACATGCGAGTAAATATACTGACGCGAGCCTGTCGCATTTAAACACACTTAAATGCCATCAACCTGGGCCGGGATCGAATCCGCAACCTCGGGCACAGAAGGTCAGCACTCTACCGATGGCGCCACACAGGCCGACCTCCGTGTGTAAATAGAAACTGTAATTAACTTGACTTTACTTCTACAAAGTTCCCATGGTAAATACCCGCTTCAACTTCAAAACGAAGTTTTCCCTCCACCTCAGAACTGATCTACCTGTATTCTGTCAGTCTCAAAGCTAGCTTTTAAAAATTTGAGTTTCTTCACTCCCTTCCACACACAGACACACACATGTTATATATATATCGTTAATCTGGTAGCAGTTTTATTACCATTTTATATCATTTCTTCTTTTACCTTGTTGTCTATATTTTGCCACTATAGAATTACTTCAAGTTTATTAAGCATTTATTTTATATTTCAATACACAAAAATCCTCGAAAATGTGCAAGGAAGTTAGCCACAAAAAACTGAACGGAAATTCGTAACAACAATGTGGCCACCAAGATATCCGCACCTCACTCGATCGAGACAAGTCCACAATTCACTAGTCAAAACGTAATTTCAGAGCTGTGATCTCCTTGCGAGATGGCCTAATTCGCTACGCGTTCACTTCGACACGAGATTTAGGGACACAACAACATAATGGAGATTGTGGCGTGCTCAGACCACAGTGCGTGCCTTGGTACATTTATTTCTGCCCAAGAAACTTATCAAGGAATCGCCCTCCCACCACATTATTTATTGCTAGACAACGTGCTATACCACCAAGAATAAAATCACATTATACCAGTATTGAAAGAAAGACATGTTCGTTTCTGCCTAACATAACTAAAATTATAAGAAATCAGTAAATTTTCTTGAAATTATGGAAATGACATATGCAAAATATTAAATGACAGCATCATATTGTTATATATTCAAGTTTTCGAGGCAAATTGCATTTAATTTACCAGTCAATTGACATGTATAAAATTATCTATACTAATAATAAATCTGTAGCCCAAATTTTTCTGGTAATTTTCGATTTTCCAAAAATAATTGGTCCCAACATATATAATTAACTACCCTGAAACCGACAATAGTTTTTTTGAAATTTTTGTTTGTATGTCTGTCTGGATGTTTGTTACTTTTTCACGCGATAATGGCTGAACCGATTTATATGAAAATTGGAATATAAATTAAGTTTGTTGTAACTTAGATTTTAGGCTATATTGCATTCAAAATACTTTATTTGAGAGGGGGGTTATAAGGGGGCCTGAATTAAATAAATCGATATATCTCCCTTATTATTGATTTTTGTAAAAAATATTACATAACAAAAGTTTCTTTAAAAAATGATTTCCGATAAGTTTTAGCCTTTGCAAAATGTTGATAAGACTGATATTTAATGAGATAAATGAGTTTTAAAATTAAAATAACGCCATCTAAGACGGTGCAATGAAATAAGAAAAAATTACTTCGTCTATAAGGTGCCTTGGACAACAACAATCGAAAGATATTGAACATAGCCTACAGAGAATGTTTCTGTGTTTGTATGAAGTAATATCGGATGCTAAATTAACCGATTTGTATAATTAATTATTAATTCACCATTGGAAAGTGTAGTTTCTCTAGATGGACATAATGCTATAATGTTATTACAGTAACTTCTGAGTGAATTGAGGACAGGTAAGATTAAAATAGGTTCTTATGCACAGAAAACTTAATAGGCTATTTTCTACATTCATTAAACTATGGTTGCATGTAATAACAAATAAGAAACATGTTAAAGGAATTGTCATTGCACCAAATGATTGCTGTCTGGACCAAAATGATCGCATTTTAATTATTTAAATACAATTTAAATTAAGTAACATGTTAAACGATTTATCCTTCTATCAAACACGAATGTTCCCTGGATCAAACGTCCTATTTTAATTATGTAATTACTTTACATTTATTTCTAACAGGTGCAGCGGAGATCACGGGTACGGCTAGTATAGTAATATTACATAAATTGTCTCATTGTTCTGTGATGTCTGAGGCTGATTTCATACTAATCCCAGGTCACGGAAGTCCCAACGTGTGCATATCTAGTTTTGGCTCGAGAAGAACTTACTGCCGAAAACTAATAATGAAACTCTGATAGGGGTATGTAAACCCTGTATGTCTGTCTCATTACCGCGGCATGAATACACATAGTTTGACAGTTTCGAATTCCTGTTTCCTTTACTTCTTTTATGCTCGACCATGCAGAAATGTAGCAGACCTTTAATGCATGTCATTAAAGTACACCTACTCATTAAAGGTCAGGTCTCTCAGCCAATGACGACTCAGGTTACAACTTTTCAGCCAATGACAGGTCAGCTTTCTACCGTTATAAAACCGCAAGTATCGATTATTCTCGGATATGCAATCGAAAGAGAATTAGCGAAAAGTCACGGAGGCTGGAAATCCAATACTGTCGCAGAAGGTTATGTTCTGTTACTATAATAATTAGCGTTAATTGTAAATAATATTCAAATAAATTCAATTTGTCATCTCGTTTTTCAATGTCTAATTTTATTTCAATGTTATCTCTGTAGGTTCTTATGGCCTAGCAAGGTCAATGTGAACATCTGTTCCTCGGAAAAAATCAATACTTTCGTGTCTGCGCACATCTCACAACATACGGGACATTGCTCCAGGTCATATACAAAAAAAGTAATAATATCAAGTTAGAAATATGGTCGAGCATAAAAAGTCGTATGAAACTCGCCTATAATGGTAATTAAGAAGCTCGTATGAAAATTATGAAACTCGCTTGCGCTCGTTTCATAAATATCCATACTCACTTCTTAATTACCTTCATTATAGGCTCGTTGCATAATGTACTATTAAACTGTTAGGGCCATATTCATAGACATACTTAGCGCGGGCTTCCGGTGGATGATCAGCGAACTAACGTGTTTCGTATTCATAAACCAATGTTAGCGATATGATATGATATGAATCCTGTACTGGTTAAGTCAATAGCCGTGGCTAGTTTAGCACGCTCGTAGCGCGGGCTAGCGAAAAGTCTATGCACAGTACCCTTGAAGTGAAGATTAAAGATAAACTCTCACATCACTGATTGGAACACAATTCGTAAAACGACAGTATAAATTACTGGAACACTTTTAAAATTAGCATTACATTCTTAGAAACCCCTTATTTGCTGTCATGAATGTAAATAAGTGTGCAATTCTAATTCTGTTTTGATGGTGGATTTTGTTGCTATTGTACTACACTACAAATTATTAGTCCTTAATCACCACTCATCGGAAATGGAGCACAATTGTTTATCATACGGCACATTTGAATGCTATCAGACATTACGATCGATGATGTAACTTCATGTAAGAAGTGCAACACATAATGAATAACGTGACAATAATTAGTTCGAACTTCTTTCCATGTACACATTTCCATATCATCAGCTCGTTTCGTGACAAACTATTCTGAGTTACCTCCCACGGGAGTAAAGTTTCTAAGTCATTATGTATGTATAGCTCTTTTATGATAATATTAGTCGGAGTCTTGATGTATAATAAAATTATACTAGAGAAAAAAAAATAAAACAAACTAAAACTGAGTAATATGTGATATGGGCGTATTAAAACACTGTGTAGAATGTACACTTGGTCAAAATGAAAATGGCCGGTCTCTTGGAGCAGTGAAAATTGTCTAAATCCCTTCGGGTGAGCGCGCAGTTTACAACCGTAAACCTCCGTGCGCCGCTTCAGTTAACTCCATAATACAAGGCGATGATTTGGGCTACCTCCACAGCATGCTTCGAATCTCCGTACAGAATTTTTTGTTTTGTCCTTTCTTTAATTTTTTACATCTTCTTTTAGTGTAATATAATCAAATAGTTTTGCTTATGTTAATTCATGCTGAATAACTCTTCTCGGGTTCTCAGCCAGGTGAGTTGGAGATTAGCTTCCAAGCTTTCGACGGCTAGCTCTGCCATCTTCTTCGTCCCTGAAGAAGATGGCAGAGCTAGCCGTCGAAAGCTTGGAAGCTAATCTCCAACTCACCTGGCTGAGAACCCGAGAAGAGTTATTCTACATCAAACGCCGGGAAAGCCTCAAGTCTTAATTCATGCTACTTACAGATAACTACAAAATTGGTGCAAATTTGTGGTTGTAATTCCAGGAAATCAGAATATATTTTGTCATCAGAATTATGTTTCCTCTTCTTGTTTAAAATTATTACGTTTAGGCCCTGATGATTACGGACTTAGATGAGTAAAATAAACATATTCTTTGTAGTACAACTTGCAAATTAATTATTGCCAATTATTTAACCGTCAACATATTTACTGGATGTTCCTTAGACAATAGAGTATAAAGCAGCAGGGATTAATAAAATAATTAACCTCCACAGCATGCTTGGCGTGGAGCAGTGGTTAAGCTACTTAACTTGTATGCAGACAGTTCGAGTTCGAATCTCCGTAGTGAAGTTTTTCTTTTGTTCTTTCTTTTATTTTTTTACATCTCCTTTTAGTGTAATGTAATCACATAATTTTGCTTACGTTAATTCATGTTTCTTCAGATAATTACAAAATTGATGAAAATTTGTGGTTATAATTCCAGGAAATCAAGATATATTTTGTCATCAGAATTATTGTTTTTATTCTTACTTACAATTACTACGTTTAGGCCCTAATGATCAGAGATTTAGATTAGTATAATAATCATATTCCCTGTAGCACAACTTTCAAATTAATTATTGCCAATTATTTAACCGTCAATATATTTACTAAATGTTCCTTAGGCAATAGAGTGCAAAACAGCAGGGATTAATAAAATAATTAACACAACATTTTAATATGAAAGCCCCTAATTGTCGTCTTTAGTGTTACTTTCATCCAGCATCAAATGTTTCTATTGACACGAAAAAAATAATAAAGCGAAACGTATTCTAAGGGTAAAAAATGAAGAAAACCTGTTATATTTTCGCTAATGCATTTAAAAGGCAACAAAAAGTTTAGTAATTCCACGAAGATTTCAACTTGCAACCTCACGAATTCTTAGCTAACGCTCTACCACTACGCTAAGAGTTTTACTGTAGTCAGAATGGCACTGTAACGAGCAATGGTCGTACTCCACTTGAGAACAGTAGCCTATATAGTGTTTGTGTTACAATATTTAATGTTTAAACACTCTGAATGATCTGTGCTTTAAATCTCGTATATGAATTATTTTCTCGGAAGATTTTAGTGATTAATAGATGTGTTTCCCATTGTAAATACTAGAAGAATATACGCAAACTTTTGAACAAAGCCTGGCTGTCCCGAGCGCTCACAGAAATACCCGATTAGAACTTAGTCTCTCAGACGCCGGCCACTTTCTTTTTGACCGTGTACAAAAGCAGTCTGAGATTTTCAATGTCGACAGTTTTGACTTAGCAAGGTCCTTCTCGATCGCTTTATCTCCGCAATCCTTGTATTCTTTTTTATAATTTCTCGTACCACCCACACTTATTTGTGTCCAAAGATATGCAACATAATAAAGCCATGTATATATCGATTTTGACTTGAATATGTCTAAGTTTAATCCAGTACTAGGGTGACATTCCAGAAAGACGATCGACACATTTTCAGACAAGTTTTGACGCGTACATACAATTTCTAAACTACACGACATATTCCAGTGAAGTAAACGGCGATCGACAGACGACGACAAAGTTTTCTCTGGCTTCAAAATGACCATACAGGACCTTCATCTTTACTTTCTTCCCAGAAGAAGCCATACTATAGATTTTACCGCTCATTAAAATCCATGGAATTCGGCTGGGTTTGTACCGACAAGGCTTGGAGAAATAGAAAACTGAGGAACACTGAACATTTTAATACAAATTACCAAAACGCGGCTGGAATGGATAACGTAGACCGTGTAGGGTAGACCAGGGTAAATGTAAACACTTTTCACTGATTTCAAATGTATTTCAACATTACACAACCCTCAGTAACGGTAAGCATGACAAAGAAACTTTGTATTATTTTTAGATATTTCTTTTACCTGAAAATGTGTTTAAAATAATAAGGTTGACTTTTTACAGCTTTTAATTACTAGTTTACATTTACCCCACCTATTTAAATTTACCCCTTTGAGAGGGGGTAATTGTAAACACCAATTTTCGTACGGGCTATCAGACACTGAACATTTTTTGTTCTGTTTCAGAAGAAAGAGCTGTACTCCTTCCAACTCCAATTTTGGTCACTGGTATATTTCGTCCCTTTAATCTATGATATATGACGATATAGGAAATCTCCTGAGCTTCACGATAACTGTAGTTATTATTTTTCTCACAACTGTAACAACCCTCTATAAATCCTCTAGAGTGTAGTTGGGTCTCTTTGATATTATTGAAAAGTACGAAATGTAACCATAGTAAAACATGTTTACAATTACCCCCAACCAATTAAAACTATCGGGCAAATGTAAATACGTCATAATTTAATGAACTGAGGTTATGGGAGATCTGAAAACCATTGTAATAAATGTTAACTACTATACATTACTCATAAAAAACATATTCTTAAAAAAATAGCACTGTACGTTTACTTACAATGCCAGAAATGAAGGTGAAGCAAAATTATTTCTCACCTTTTTTTTTTGTCGACTCTTACGAAACATTAGTTCACTACAAAGCAGTTACTCCTATTTGGCACCAAACTGCTTTGTAGGTTAGCCGACATGTTAATTTAAATATTCCCCCGCATTAAAATTTTTATATTGACAGTTTTGTATTTTTCACAGCATTTGTTTACAATTAACCCCTATTTACAATTACCCTCATCTACCCTACATCCCACAGCACTTAGGAATGAAAAGCGCACGATTGAAAAATGTCTGAGAACAAAAGTGTAACCGATAAATGAAATCAATTTCTGTTCCTTATTCGTTCTTAGAAGCTCTAAAAGAAGCTGTGTAACACCTTCAATATTGCAAATCAAGATTTCAGGTATAACTCCCTGTAAAGTTGATTTGAATAATTTCGAGGGAAAAATTGTTCCGGAGCCGGGTATCGAACCCGGGACCTTTGGTTTAACGTACCAACGCTCTACCACTGAGCTACCCGGGAACTCTAACCGACACCGATCCAATTTTTCCCTCTATATCCACAGACCTCAAAGTGGGCTGACAACCGTCAAGCAACCAACTTCGAGTGCACACTAACTCCGTGTGACTTAAATTGTGGTTTTCTGTTAACGAACAGTGACGTGTATTATGCAAATCAAGATTTCAGGTATAACTCCCTGTAAAGTTGATTTGAATAATTTCGAGGGAAAAATTGTTCGTTAACAGAAAACCACAATTTAAGTCACACGGAGTTAGTGTGCACTCGAAGTTGGTTGCTTGACGGTTGTCAGCCCACTTTGAGGTCTGTGGATATAGAGGGAAAAATTGGATCGGTGTCGGTTAGAGTTCCCGGGTAGCTCAGTGGTAGAGCGTTGGTACGTTAAACCAAAGGTCCCGGGTTCGATACCCGGCTACGGAACAATTTTTCCCTCGAAATTATTCACCTTCAATATTACCTATTAACAAAGGGAAATTCATCATTAGTTTAATTTTTGCTATGTAATTTTTCATGTAATAGAAATGAAATAATTTAAGTCTTTTACTTAACGCAGAACATGACACTGGGTAAAAGATCAGGGTATCCTTCAGCTTTGATAAATGAATACCTGCAAACTTTTAATAATTGGCCTTGTATGTATTACCATTTATTCTCTTTTCGCTTGACTGTAGCAACGGAAACGCACGGCTTCCAAGGAGATGACAACACGAGTGGGAGCAGGTTATACTGCTCGCTGTTAGAAACCAACAGTTACGCTTTCCGGTATTTTTAGCCTCTCTGTCGACGGCAGTCCTACCACGCCGTCTTTCAAAGTCAAGGCAAAAAGTGCACAGGAAAGAAGAGTGCGTACCTTACATTACCCCTCCCTCACAACATTCGTTCCAGGAAACCCAAGACAGCGAATCGCAGGCACATGGACCTTTACATCGTTTCGCGATAACCTACGATACATTTTTCATGAAGTCTTTTTCCAGAATTTCCAACCTTCGCTACAAGTATTATATTATTCAGTTGTCATCGTGTACGTCATTGAAGAAATCATGAAATTACATATCACAGAAGCATAGTGGTACAATTCGTTAATATATAGCGTTTTACTTACTTACTGGCTTTTAAGGAACCCGGAGGTTCATTGCCGCCCTCACATAAGCCCGCCATTGGTCCCTATCCTGAGCAAGATTAATCCAGTCTCTACCATCATATCCCACCTCCCTCAAATCCATTTTAATATTATCTTCCCATCTACGTCTCGGCCTACCCAAAGGTCTTTTTCCCTCCGGCCTCCCAAATAACACTCTATATGCTACATGCCCTACCCATCTCAAACGTCTGGATTTAATGTTCCTAATTATGTCAGATGATGAATACAATGCGTGCAGTTTTGTGTTGTGTAGCTTTCTCCATTCTCCTGTAACTTCATCCCTCTTAGCCCCAAATATTTTCCTAAGCACCTTATTCTCAAACACCCTTAACCTATGTTCCGCTCTCAAAGTGAGAGTCCAAGTTTCACAACCATAAAAAACAGCCGGTAATATAACTGTTTCATAAATTCTAACTTTCAGATTTTTGGACAACAGACTGGATGATAAAAGCTTCTCAACCGAATAATAACAGGCATTTCCAATATTTATTCTGTGTTTAATTTCCTCCCGAGTATTATTTATATTTGCTACTGTTGCTCCCAGGTATTTGAATTTTTCCACCTCTTCAAAGGATAAATTTCCAATTTTTATATTCCCATTTCGTACAATATTCTGGTCACGAGACCTAATTATATACTTTGTCTTTTCAGGATTTACTTCCAAACCTATTTCTTTACTTGCTTCAAGTAAAATTCTTGCACTTTCCCTAATCGTTTGTGGATTTTCTCCTAACATATTCGCGTCATCCGCATAGACAAGCAGCTGATGTAACCCGTTCAATTCCAAACCCTCTCTATTATCCTGGACTTTCCTAATGGCATATTCTAGAGCAAAGTTAAAAAGTAAAGGTGATAGTGCATCTCCTTGTTTTAGCCCACACTGACTTGGAAACGCATCTGACAGAAACTGACCTATACGAACTCTGCTGTTTTATATATATATATTTTCATCTGTAAATATAAATTAAGTGAAATGGATCATCGACTATGTGAAAGTATTCCGCACAGTTTCTTGAAGTCCTTATAAAATTACTCCAGAAGTACTATTTCTTATGGGAGCCCGTTACCTTCTGAAATTTATCATTAAAGAGCACAAGTGCGTATTGAGAGAATAGAAGTTTAGTAGACGGAGTGCTTTAATAACTTCACGAGTGTTGGAGTTGTACCACAGTCTAGTATATACAGTCGCGAAGCTCAATACGACGTAAATATGCATCCATAGATAGTTGCTAACCACTAGGATCGCTAATATCGCCTCATTACAGACAATGCGAAATAGTACCGGCACAGTCTAGTGCTCCTAGCACCCTCAAATCTCAAGCTTCGTGACTGTGGTTGTACCTCATAAATACGCCCAATTTACGCTCAGAACTCACTGCTGAATTCGTAGAATTTATTTATCATTCTTCGGGAATTCTTTGCTTGCTCCCGTATTTCTGCACTTCCTGGCACATTTCTTCACATTCCTTCAGACGTCTTTACTTTTTTATTCGTGCTTCTGCACTACGTAGGCCTATACAGAATTTCTTTATTTCGTGCCGTAATTTATTCTTCTCATCCTTTCGTACTTTGTTACTTAATTTCGTAGAATTTATTTACCTTTATACCAAAACATCGGTAAGATATGCCGAAAGAAAAATCTTGGCACTGGAAGCTGCAGTGTTGTAATTTTTTGAAGAGTTCGGACCTCAACACTTCTCTACGAAGAATTTTATCAAGAGGAGAATATTATTGTAGGCCTACCCGTAATTCTAGTTTACTTAATTTTATATTTTTGTACCGTAATTTTAAGAATTTATATTACACATTCATTTGCGAAACAGAATAAAATAATGGATTGTATGTTTAATGGCCTAAGAAATTGAATTATTCGAAACGTTCTTTACTTTTGGAAAGATTCTCTAAGTTCCATTGGCGGGAAACAGGTTAGCTGCTTGAATTTGTCACAACTGATCCGTAATCCAATATTAACAGGGAAAACAGTGCTCAGAGGGAACCTGCTACAAAAGCCGTTCATACACATACTTTCAACGAAATCCAACGAATAGTCTCACTTTCTAGAAGTCATAATTGAAACAATATTTATCCGTAAGAGAATAATGTATTAAATTTTTTCCATTTGAGTTATTTTCTTTGTATACAAATAATTTAAATTAACGACATATGCATAACATTTCCTACTCTTATGATGGTATCACAGTCTAATATATACAGTCACGAAGCTTGAGTTGTGAGGCTTCTAGGAACAATAGGATGTGCCGATGCTATTTCGCATTGTCTGTAATGAGGCGACAGTAGCGATCCTAGTGGTTAGCAACTATCTATGGATGCATATTTACTACGTATTGAGCTTCGTGACTGTATGTACTAGACTGTGATGGTATTTTGCGGCGTCCAAAGAAGCGTTCAAACGATAGAAGCAATACGTCGATCATTTCATAAGCGAATCTGATCTTCGGTGTAGTTCATATCGTTTGTTGATTGTAATAACTAGAGTTGTAAATGTTGGGGACCGATAGGGTGCGTTACCGTGGTTTCAAGTTGACTATCCGTTCACCAGTCACTACTCTAGCATGTGTAAACAGTGTAGGCCTACCTGCTGAATAGTTGTCCTCCAGTCACTACCCTGGCATTCAGCGGAATTTGATGAGTGTTTTGAAGTGAATGGCGGTAACATTACATGTAAATTATGTAATACAAACATACGAGGTGACAAGCGATATTATGCAGAGGCATTGTAGCACAAGAAAAGAAAAGAGAAACATCAAACCCACGAATAATTCGATGATAATTCTTCTGCACTTGACGAAAGGTACGTAAAATATATACATATATATATATATATATATATATATATATATATATATATTTGTAATGCTATGTAGCGTATATTTACTTTTAGAGCTGTCAAGATTTATGTTCACCTTGTTATTCGCGTGATCGCTCGCAGAATCTAGTCATTGCCCTCGTACTAGCTCACGTCCCAGGTCTAGTACCATGCTGCAGTCAACTTGTGTAATCGGTCCCCAGCATTACAAGGCTACTGATAACTAGACAGTGGATGCGGGATGACTTAAGGAAAAGTGAAGTTGTTTCGTATCGGAGTACAGACGTGGACAAATTATTAGCAAAATTGAAGATTTTTATTATATATTTTTACAAAATATGATTTTTCAATTTAGACTACAGTTGACATTTTTGTGTATCTCCAAATAATTAGCCAAATTGAAGATTTGTATTGTATATTTTTCAAAATTTAACTCCTCAATTTGGACTACATTGGATATTTTTGCACATTGACAAATTATTAGCAAAACTGAAAGTTTTTATTGTATATTTTTACAAAATTCGATTGTTCAATTTGGACTACAGCTAACATTTTGGATATTTCCAAATTATTAGCAAAACTGAAGATTTTTTTTTATATTTTTACAAAATTTGACTCTTCAATGCAGTTGACATTTTTGCAAATTTACAAATTATTAGCAAAATTGAAGATTTTTATTATATATTTTTACAAAACTTGACTCTTCAATTTAAACTACAGTTGACATTTTTGCATATTTCTGTCTACTGTAATGATGGAAATATGCAAAATTGTCAACTGTAGTTTAAATTGAAAAGTCAAATTTTGTAAACAGAATTATCATAAGAATCGTCAATTTTGTTAATAATTTGTCCACGTCTGTATATGGCACGTGCCGCGCCGTCCGTCTTTTGTGTACCTGGCGAGTACAGCAGCGTACAAGTATTTAGTACGCGTTGAATATGTTGTGCTGATCCATTGATAATGGCAAAACGTTAAATTCGCTCAGAGATACGAAATGCAATTAAGAAGTATGAGAGTGACATTTTATGTATTAACGAAGACAATACCGTGTGTAACGTATGTAAAATTGAAATAAAAACCAGAACAACTCAGGCTATAGAGAAACATTGCAACAGTACATCGCATAGGAAATGCGTTGAAATGAAATCTGAGGAACCATCATCATCATCATCATCATCATTTAGTTGTGCGGGTTTAACGACACGTGCAACATGATGCTCAGTACAAATATTCCTCTAAAGAAATTGAGTGATCCCCATTTTAGAGGCTTTCTTCAGAAATTCTCTCGATACAAAAACTGTTTAAGCGATAGGCGAAGACGATTCAGCTTCGACAACTTACGAGAATATATCGTCGTTCACTGCAACGTTGGTAATTGCATCAATGATGACGAGGACTGAACCTTGCAAGGTATGTACTACTGTACGTTATTTTTCTTTTCCTTCTGACTGTACGGAGATACAGTAGCATGTTGACGTCGTCTGTTTACGTTTAAAAACCTGTTCAGCCAATGGTCTGGATGAAAAAAATATAACATATAGTAAATGTGAACTTACATTCAACGATAAGTCATCCCGCATCCGTCTAATGATAACATTTTCTTTATTCGAATCTCTCGTATTCCTTACAACGATTACTTAATCACAGTTCCTGAACTATTTTTGCAAGACTACGGTAGAGAATTTAAAATAGATGTGGGTTACTTCACGATAGAAGATTGAGAAACAGAGAGACGCGACTTCGCCCGAAGTTGGTATGCTTGAAACAACTTGAGAGTTTGTGTAAGAGAAGGGGTGAAGGTCTTTTTAAACTATACACCATCATCTGTTGTTGACAGTTTTCTTTTCTTTTATCCGAGAGTAGACAACTGTCAGCTCCTGCCCCTTGTTACGATACTTTATTGTAGATCATGATCCGATTTGTTTCACGATAAAGCGACATCTCGAAGAAGCGTCACTAATTTCCACTAGCAGTAATACGCGGCCCAAAGAAAAGAACACAATCTTCTTATCTAAAAGCCGCGTGCCAACTGGCCGGCATCCAGTGGCAAGTCAAGACCATTCCTTGACATCTCGTGTGCCGCTGTCCTCTGCATCCTGGGTTGTGCTAATTTAATTTATCGACCACTATTGTCAGTTGTAGTATTACTAATAAATACATACCTGGCCGAGCAGGAATTCACAGAGTAGGTCTACTCAGAAAGAAATGTTTCAAATGAACATATCAGAACCCCTTCGAAAATTGAAGCGTCCGTCGGCGGGAACAACGTTATAAGTTACATTTAGTAAAATTTACAGGAGCTGCAAAAATGTGTACACGTACAACGTTGTTCTTATAGGGTAGCAAACTTTTGAGTGGACAAATTTCACGTACTGTATTGATGGACAGTTGCAAGCCAAAGAGTATAGCAAGGTAACATGACACAACATTATTACACGGAAACACGCCGAATGAAAATTTTGTAACTTACAACGTTGTTCCAGCCGACGCTTCAATTCGTATGAAGGAGAAAGGAAAACCAAACAGAAAAAAGGGTGTTAATAAAGTATATGGCGCAAGAAAAGTCTTCAAAAATATATTTAATATGGTCTGAGTAGCCCCATATTTGGGGATATAGGAACACATCTCATAAGCAACTAGATCTGCGGACCGTATACAGAGTGATCCACGAGGATTTACCGTCACTTACGGAGCTTATTTCCGAAACCAGTCTGAGGAAATATGTCATATAATCATGTGTTCTCATCTCAATATTTTCAGAGTTACACTAATTTGGAGTTGTTAGTGAAATATCCGTTTTCTTTAATTTTAGCGGGTAAAAGATTATTAAAAATAGTATCATTTATTTAATTGGCTAGTATTCTGAAGCTAAAAATGTGTTGCTAATTCTTTGTACATATTTCATTTTCCAATTTTTAACTTAAAATTACATTATTCTTACGCAATTATCACAAAAATTGTTACAAATCATACGACTTTACGAATCTGATCCTTTACAGTCTTGAAGAATTTACAAGAGTGGCGTCATTTGTAACAACTGTTATGATAAATGCGTAAGAAAAATGTAATTTTGTAGTTAAAAATCTAAAAAAAAAAAAAAAAACTCTGTACGAAGCAACTATGGAATTCACAACACTTTTTTTATACATCTTGATTACACAACTTTTAACACTGTATCAATTCGGAATATGTATGGTAAGACTTTCCTGCGTTAAATTTCAACGTACCTCATTTACATGTTTCGACCTATTTATGCGTCATCTTCAGAACTGGTCGTTGTTGGTCTTGGCACCACTTGTTCTGTTTCCTGTGAGGGTGTGTTCCTGTGGTGTAGTGTAGAGTCAAAGAGTGTGTGTGTTTTGTAGTTGAGTTGTGTGTTGATAATTTCGTTGGGGTGTGTTTTCGTGTGTCTTTATATTTCATACTGTTCTAGTGTGTTTAGTTTCTGGCTTTTTGTTTGGATGTGTAGTATTTCCAGGTCTGTGTTGATGTCTCTGTGGGTGTGGTTGGCATTTGTGATGTGTTCTGCATATGTGGAGGTGTTTTGTAATTTTGATATGGCTGTAATGTGTTCTTTGTAACGTGTTTGAAACGATCTGCCTGTCTGTCCTATGTAGAAGTTGTTGCAGGTGTTACATTTGAGTTTGTATACGCCTGTGTGGTTGTATTTGTGTTGTTTGTGTGTTGAGATGTTTTTGTAGAGTGTTATTTGTTCTGTATGCGATGTTGTAATTTTTAGCTTCAGAATACTAGCTAATTAAAGAAATGATATTTCTGAATAGTTCATTCTTTATCTACAGACGTGGACATATTTTTAACAAAATTGACGATTTTTATGATAATTCTGTTTACAAAATTTGACTTTTCAATTTAGACTACAGTTGACAATTTTGCATATTTCTATCATTACAATAGATAGAAATAGGCAAAAATGTCAACTGTAGTTTGAATTGAAGAGTCAAATTTTGTAAAAATATATAATAAAAATCTTCATATTTTGCTAATAATTTGTAAATATGCAAAAATGTCAACTGCAGTTTAAATTGAAGAGTCAAATTTTGTAAAAATATAAAATAAAAATCTTCAGTTTTGCTAATAATTTGGAAATATCCAAAATGTAAACTTTAGTCCAAAGTGAAGAGTCAAATTTTGTAAAAATATATGATAAAAATCTTCAGTTTTGCTAATAATTTGTAAATATGCAAAAATATCAAATGTAGTCTAAATTTAAGAGTCAAATTTTGTAAGAAATATACAATACAAATCTTCAATTTTGCTAATAATTTCGAAATAACCAAAACTGTCAACTGTAGTCTAAACTGAAGAATCATATTTTGTAAAAGTATGTAATAAAAATCTTCAATTTTGCTAATAATTTGACCACGTCTGTATAATATTATTTTACCCTTAAAGCTAAAGAATAATGGTATTTTACAAACAACTTCAAATTAGTGTAATTCTGAAAATATTGAGATTAGAACACATGTTCATATGACTTTTTTGCTCAGAATGTCTTCGGAAATAAACTCCGTAAGTGGCGGTGAATCATTCTGAATCATCCTGTTTATAAACAACCTGTCTTCGACCTCTCATATTACACTATATGTTTATTCTCAGGTAAGGTAGGGAATTTTCTTAAGATCAAACACAGCTGAGCAACATTCATGTGTTCAATAACTCTTACAACACAGTTGAATTGCCGAGGTTAAGTTTCCCCATAACCTGTCAGTAAGCAGTACAGTAGTAGCGCTTCCGTCAATAGAAGAATTGTTCTGCTTCGGTATAGCGAAACTTTGTTCACTCATTAGTACCTGCATATATGGCTCATCGCTAACGCGCTTGACTTCTATATTGGCGGAACGGGTTCGATACACAGCCAGGTCGTGATGGAGTATGTGTTTGGCAAAACAGAAGTTACAGTTTATCTCGGGGTACTCACGTTGCCTCCAATAATCCCTACTTCCGCCTCATTTCATCTATCATCTGCAATAGTTAAAAATAGGCGCGGGTGAAGTCTTACGGATAGTACGGGTTTCTGATGCTGTATAGGTAGAACTCGGTACTCAGGGCCCTACTGATTATCAGTACTTATCTGGATTAGTCAGGGCTGAGGAAAGATGGCCCAGATGTCAGATCGGTTTCATGAATGCCATCCAGGCCAGCTGTCGGACATAGAAAATCATCGCAAAGTTAGGACGCGCAATGAGCAATGCAAGCCTAAGTATATGGCACAACCTCGGTAGCCAATATTCACTGACGAGCTAATTTCCTTCTTTCCCACCTTAGTATGTAGGCTAACTATGTTTATTTTGACGGCATACTCTGCCGGTTCAGTTAGTGCATCAGATATTGCAAATATAATTTTAAATTTTATTCATGCCAAGTGAAGGAAATGTGAATCTTGCAATAATTAATTTTCGTTTACAATATTATAGTCAGCCTTTTGTCCGTTGTCAATAATAATAATAATAATAATAATAATAATAATAATAATAATAATAATAATAATAATAATAATAATAATAATAATAATGTTTTATTTTCGTTGGCAGAGTTAAGGCCTTAAGGCCTTCTCTTCCACTCAACCAGCCTTAATCAATACAATACATAAATTTAAATTGCGAATATTTACACTACATTTAAAAGGTTCTCCAGCTATATTCTTCAGTTAAGTTTTAACGACTAGTAGACTACATATTTATTTAAATTTATATAAACCTACAAGGTAAAGTAGTAACTTAATTTATGAGCTAGTTTAATTCAATCAATTATAATTAATTTGAGATTTGAGGTAGCTAGTAAAATGATAAAAATTAATTTAATATAAGCTTACTAGAACTATGTTACAGGGAGAAAAAATATATATGAATCTAAAATATATTTCTATAATGAGAATATTAATGTAATTGCCATCAGAGGTTTTGTAAATCTATTTAGAGAAATTATCATAATAAGACTGGACATATGTTAGTTTCATTATATGTAATAAAAATTAATCAGCAATTAATTTGTTAAGTAAGAATTTATGCAATTTTGACCTAAATGAAGTTATTGTCCAACAACTCCTTACATCACTGGGTAGCGAGTTCCAATTTCTAGCAACTGAAACTGTATAAGATGAAGAATATAAAGATGTCTTGTGGTAGAGTATAATGAGTAAATTGTTATGATGAGATCTTGTACTTAGCTGATGTGATCTGTGCGTGCCTTAGGTGTAGATTTGGTGTCGTACTGACAACACATCACGGGATCCTCGCTGTGTCCATTTTGAAATTTAGAACCGAAAGGGAGAGTCAAGTTTCTGAAGAGATACAATTCAAAATTAAATTGGAAAATGTTATCTTATTTAATGCTTTTTAGGTATTGCTAGCAATGTTGATTAGTGTTTTTTTTTTACTCTAGATTAAAATTGCAAGTTTATTTTTTATGTTCGTTAATTAGTTACGATATAATTAATTACGACACTTAACCACTCATCCAAAGTTTGTGTGACTGCAAAATGTGTATATTTTTGTGTGGCTTTACTTTGTTTATTGTGCAATTTTTCTTTTTATTTCTATTACTAGCCGCACCCGTGCGCTCCGTTGCACCTGTTAGAAATAAATATAAAGTAATTACGTAATTAAAATAGGACGTTTGATCCAGGGAACATTCGTGTTTGATAGAAGGATAAATCGTTTAATATGTTACTTAATTTAAATTGTATTTAAATAATTAAAATGCGATCATTTAGGTCCAGAGAGCACTCAGAAGTTTTTGTAATAACATTATAGCATTATGTCCATCTAGAGAAACTACACTTTCCAATGGTGAAATAATAATTAATTATACAAATCGGTTAATTTAGCTTTCGATATTACTTCAGACAAACACAGAAACATTCTCTGTAGGCTATGTTTCATAGCTTTCGAGTGTTGTTGTCCAAGGCCCCTTATAAACGTAGTCATTTGTTTTCATTTCATTACACCGCCTTAGATGGCATTGTATTTTAATTTTAAAACTCATTTGTCTCATTAAATATCAGTCCTATCAAAATTTTGCAAAGAATAACTTATCGAAAATCATTTTTAAAGAAACTTTTGTTATGTAATATTTTTCATGAAAATCAATAATAAGCGAGATATTTCGATTTATTTAATTCAGGCCCCCTTATAACCCCCCTTTTAAAGAATATATTTTGAATGTCATATAGCCTAAAATCTAAGTTACAGCGAACTTAATTTATATTCCACTTTTCATATAAATCGGTTCAGCCATTATCGCGTGAAAAGGTAACAAACATCCAGACAGAAAGACAGACACAAACAAAAATTTCAAGAAAGCGATTTTCGGTTTCAGGGTGGTTAATTATATATGTTAGGACCAATTATTTTTGGAAAATCGAAAATTACCAGAAAAATTTTGGCTACAGATTTATTATTAGTATAGATTGTATTTGTATTTCTGGTGGTGTAGAAGAGAAGGCCTGATGGTCTTAACTACACAAGAATAAATAAATAAATAAATAAATTAGCCATAAACCGAAATTTGTTAATATACAATAAAATTACGTCACTTGCTTATTTTATCAATACTCCAAGCGCCTATGTAAATTGTTGTTAATTTGAACCTTACTTTCAGTATTTTGTTTCGCGAGTTAGACTCAATAAACGCTCCTTATTTCTACTGCTTTAAAATTAATAACTTGATCGGTAATTAGTGCTGTCGATGTAACTGCACTAGCGCCATTTCTACCTTCAGCATCCTCCTGTTACACTAAAGAGTAGCAGTATTGACGAAACGCAGCTCGTCAATGAAGAATCATGCCACGGAATCCGTTAGCCCATGCCTCGTGTTATTCCTGCATACCCTGGCATTTCATCGCAGGCTGTGGGCGTACGCTTGGTATAAATTCCCCGAAATATGCAGTAGACGTCACACTCCGTTACCATGGCGATATGCTTATAATATTCCGATTCAATCTAATATAAATCCAGAACTTCTCATCAACACTCTTTTATACTTTCAGTCACTTTTGCTCGTCTCTGACATGACAGCGCCATCTTGTCGAACAGAGTTATAATGCAACGTGTACAGATGATCGATTTTCAATATCGCTTTACTGTGGGAGAAGACCGAGAGATGAGACAGCCTGTGTCGACGCACAAACACCACGCACCACGCATCACGCACCACGCACCTTTGCGTACGAAAAGGAAAACTCTTTTTCGGAAAATACTGCAAGCCCATTAAATGTGGATGATGTTGAGTGAAATATCATGCCTTATTCCAGTGAATGTACGTATTGTATAAACTACTCATTTGACAAAACTCACTTCATAATTTAATCTGTAGGAGAGTGTCTATGCAACTTGAGTACGCACTATTTCAGAAAAGCAGGAGAGGAAAATAAATTAGTGTGAATTGCTTTAAGCTTCATATGATATTTTCTATATTACTTTTAATTACATATTATTAGTTACACGAGATTTTAGGCTTTCGCGATGATTGTGTTCAGGAGAACATTCGTTTGGGTTTCCAACCGTGTAAAGAATGGTGAAAGGTTCAAGTACTTCGTAATAATGGAACTATTGTTTGGACACTGTTGAAAACTCAAACCAAATATTCAAATTTAAATTATTTATTAACTAATAATTGAAAGGTTTGGATAAAAAAAAGAAGGCAACTCTAGTATCATTAATTGTTGGTAAATTGGAAAAAAAGCTGTTAAAAATTAATGTTTTCTCTCTTATTATACATGCATTAACACATCATTCAGCATTATTAATAAGTAAAATAATATAATTAATAGAGAAGGGTGAATTTTTTAAATTTTGTAGCTGCACCAAAATATGTGTTAAATTCTTCATGGACTAAGAGATTAAAGTAGCACAAAATTGTAGTGCAAACACGTCGGAATAGTAGAGAATAGAACAAAACTTGTGTGAAACAGTGGACACACCAGCATGACTTTTCCGCTTGCCGTCAACAAGTAAATTGTTACCGTCATGTGTGTGAAATATGTCAGATGTGCAGTTAATAATGTTGTCTATAATCTATCAAAATGTTCTAAACTGAGTAGCTACGTTAAAAAAGTTGCAGTTAATGAGTGTCTAGACATTCTTAAGCATGTGATTTAATTTTCTTTATACTCTTTGAATATTGTTACATTTTTCCCCACTGATAGGCATTTCACTTGCATTACTACATTTACGTATTTAGTTTGAGGTACATTTCAAGCTGTAAGTTTGCAGTGCGTCTATTACCCTACCAAACGAATTACATATAAATTTGTTTTAAAATGACGTTTTGAGTCTACCATCACAATCAAAACACGTATCCGGAGCTCGCGTGTTACTACATATCTAGCAAACTGAAAGTACATTCTGATACAATATCAACTTCACTAGCGTCTCTGCAGGCTGTAATGATAATTAACTACATAAATCACACTTCATTATTATTTTCTTGCAAAATTACATATTGCTCTAGATTGACATACGTATTTGATAAGTTTATTTATGCTCGACCATGCCGAAATGTAGTAATTATACACCTGGTAGCAGCCTTTTAATGGACCCCATTAAAGTACACCTATTCATTAAAGTGCAGGTTTTCCATCAATCAGAAAGCAATATGAAAGTGCAAGTATCGATTATTCTCGGATATGCAATCGAAAGACAACTAGCGAAACGTCACGGAGGCTGGAAATCCAATACTGTCGCAGAAGGTTATGTTCTGTTACTATAATAATTAGAGTTAATTGTAAATAATATTCAAATAAATTCAATTTGTCATCTCGTTTTTCAATGTCTAAATCAATTTCCAGGTTATATCAAGATTAATGTTCATTTTACTCTCTAGATTATATCAAGGTCAATGACATTTGTTCCTCGGAAAAAATCAATACTTTCGCGTCTGCGCACATCTCACAATTTAAGAGATATTGCACAAGGTCACTTCCGCTCCCCAGTCAGATAAGAATAATATGAATACTTAAGAATAATTTCAAGTTAGAAATATGGTCGAGTATGAAAAGTCATATGAAACTTTCTTATAATGGTAATTAAGACACTCGTGTGAAAATTATGAAACTCGCTTGCGCTCGTTTCATAAACATACTCGCTTCTTAATTACTACCATTATAGGCTCGTTGCATAATGTACTATTAATGTTAATTTAAGGCGAATTACTATACACATTCTTTACATTTATGAACACATTTTAATGTCTGAAGTCTCGTTAGCCATCACACTCCCCGAGTCCCAGATCAGCGAACAACCGTTAATGCAATGCAACTCTAGCGACCCTAAGGACACCTTTAGTACCTACATCGCATACAGCTACCGACAGTAACGTAGGCAGAGTAATTTAAACTGCCAGGTGGATTTGCTCCACCTCAGTGTCTGGGTCATGATTTTAAAATAAGTTTTGTGTATAAATTTACTTGATGTTCGAAACATCTAATACGAAACCGCGAATGTGTACAGTGCCGCGAGGCAAAAATAAACGCGAAATAAAATACGATGCAAACACACGCTGTACAAAAATATTTCCCCGACACTCCTAAATATAATTTTAACATCCAGGATTCCGTTATGTGCATTGGAAACGCTTCCTCTACGTTCAACTGCATTTAATGTACCATGCACTCTTGCCGCATCCAGGGTCGGCTTTAATAAAATGTGTGCATGACAATAGCGGAAACTTGGCACGTTGGCAGACTAAGTATGCGACGAACTGATGAAGTAGTGACTTGTGAACCTTCACATTCCAGACGCTCACGGCGTACTCGGCGCGCCCCGCCACGTCGAGACGTCTGTCGTCCCGCGAGCTTGAGAAATTACCGATATGCGTACATCGATACACCAAACAGTAAGCACTGCATCAGTATTATTTCTCTATCACGCAAAGAAAGGAGCCAGAAATAGAAAAGTTCGCATTTCATACACAGTAATTCCGATTGAAGTTAAAAATATCACTTACCGCAAAATCAATTATTTTCCAGTCATGTTGCGAATTATATTGCCGTTTAAACTTTATATTCAACTAATGTCTAAAAGAAACAAGACCATGTGATAACATATCCAGCATTCTGTAACGCTAGAAAACAAGATATCTCACTTCGTTATAAGTTGCATGGTTGGAATGATTGGACGTACGCACATCTATGTATGTACGTACATGGATAATTTGCAGAATTTGTATAACAAATGACGTCCATCAATTCTTACCCTTCCCATTATTGCATTTATAAGGATAGAGTTATAAATTCCTAACAGTGAGTAGTTTCAATACTAATGTAGTAAACGTCACAAGAATTATTTCCTTCATGTGAAATATTTCACGAGAATAAAATAAAATTCTCATAGTAAAAGCTGAAATGCTGTGTCCATACTAGTTAAGTTTTTAAAATGGAGCATGATTATGTCCAGATAAAGGTTTGTTTAATAATGTAATTGAGAAAAAATCAAAGAAACATTTGATATTATCAAAACTTATTCATTTATATCTGAGTTTATATTTCCTTAAATATTATTGCATAATTACTCTAGTCCAGTAAGTCAGTCGGGCCTGTTACACGATTCTGTTCCTATGGATACACAGTTGAAAAAGAAATCCCACAGATGTCAGCACAAGCCTAGATGATGCACAAAGAGTCATTTTGATTGTACTGACATGTTCACTCATTTTGATTTGGCGAGATTGTGTGTCATACTCTTGCTTTGTTTTAGTCTAAGCGTGCATTTTTACTCTGTCAGATTTGTTTGTGTTGTGTTTTCCACAAATAACAACACATAAAGTCAAAATCAAGAGGACATAATAGTGCACGTGTGCTGTAGTTAAGTTGCTATTTTGAAGATTTTCTAAGCAAGAAAATTTTAGGTTAGCACATGATTGTTTGCTTTGTCATGTCTGTTACCTGTCAGATCTGTTACTCCGTCATGTCTGTTACATCATTCAAAACAGTGCTGTAAAGCAAGGTGAGTGTACAGTGGCTGATTACTATGCCAGAGACAGTGCACTACATTAATACATGCAGAATATGCACTAAATAGTACTTTAATTTTGACGTTCTCAATCGTCCATTTGTTATACAAATTTTGCAAATGACCCACATATGTAATGTACATAGCATGTAATGCACGTAATTATGTATGCAATGTACATACCAACATACGTATGTACTGTACTTAATTTCACACATCCACTTATATGTACATGTAATAATACTTCATTCTCCGTTTCTATTTAAGAAAATTGGTTTAAAAGTGAAGTAAAAATTACGAGTAACATAAGTTACGTGAACAAAAATGCACGAGAAAGTGCGGAGAATTCGGAGAATTGCTGAAGGCATGTGAAACTTTCAGGAAGTGTTCGCACTTGATATTCGAGTTTTCTACGAACATCTATTTTCGTTTTCATCGAAGCAAAGGTGTGTACACAGAAGACGTCTCGACAGAGATGTTTAAGTTGGGGTCGGGAAGCTGAGGCGAGTCAGCATCCAGAGTGGAGCTACATACGTAAACTCGTGATTATTTGAAATATAATAAATCTCCGTTTCCTGACCGCTAAGTTCCATTTTCGAAGAGTTACTGTTCCGAATTCATTATTATACATAGATTCACTCGTGGGAGTTTACATTCAATAACTAACATCCTCATTTCTTAGAATATATACCTATATACACACAAACATACACACATACATATATACAGGTTGAACCATAAGCAACGTTATTATTTTTAAGGGGTTATTCTTTTATATACCGTATTAAAAATAAATAAATAAATAAATAAATAAATAAATAAATAAATACATAAATAAATAAATAAATAAATAAATACATAAATAAATAAATACATAAATAAATAAATAAATAAATAAATAAATAAATAAATAAATAAATAAATAAATAAATAAATAAATAAAATGTTGCTCATTTGTGCTCCTTTCAGAGATAAAAATTGTTTAATATGAAAGATTTGATAGCGTGTTTTGGGAAAAGCCATTGATTTAATTCCCAATACGCTTAGTTAATTTAAGAGAGAAGCTTATTATGATAAATGATTCAAAGAATTTTAGTTTTGACCTTAAAATATCCAGAAATTTAATCCGAATGAATGTAACATTTTCAAATCCCTTTGTAGAACAAAAAGTTACATTTATTCAGATCAAATTTATGCAAACTTAAAGGGCAAAACTAAAAATCTTTCAGTCATTTACTATCATATTAAAGGGAAAAAACTAAAATTCTTTCAGTCATTTACTATCATAATACACTGCTTTTTTAAATTTACCTATCATATTGGGAATTAAATCAATGGCTTTCTCAAAAGATGCTATGACCCGTTTCATATAAAAGAATTTGTATCCTGAAAGGAATCAAAATCGGGCAAAATTGTATTAAACGTTTTGATTGAAATATCTCAAAATATAACTCCCTGAAATTAATGATATTACTTACGGTTCATTCTGTATATATATATACATACATACATACATACATACATTTTTTTTAGTAAGTTACTTTACGACGCTTTATCAACATCTAAGGTTATTTAGTGTCTCAATCAGATGAAGGTGATGAGTCCGGGGTCCAGCACCGAAAGTTACCCAGCATTTGCTCATATTGGGTTGAGGGAAAACCCCGGAAAAAAACCTCAACCAGGTAACATGCCCCGACCGGGAATCGAACCCGGGCCACCTGGTTTAGCGACCAGACGCGCTAACCGTTATTCCACAGGTGTAGACTAAATACATACATACATATATAGGGTAAACTAGGGTCTGTTAGACAGTCGGGCATGTTGGACACTCTGAACTTTAACGTGTTACCTCGCCACTTGTGGGCACCACATTCTGCTAGAATGTCAATGACGGAAGTAGCCCCACTCGTGCCTACTTCCATCATTGACTTCTAGCAGAATGTGGTGCCCACAAGTGGCGAGGTAACACGTTAAAGTTCAGAGTGTCCAACATGCCCGACTGTCCAACAGACCCTAGTTTACCGTACATACAATTTAATTACTCCTTTGACATATTTATAAAATAACTCTCCTATCTGTGAAGAACTTGAAATATTGTAACGTAATTTACGCATCTACATTGTTAATAAATATCCATATCCCAGACACGATTCGAAAAAAAAAAAAGATTTGGTTCCTATATACATCAAGACAGACTTAGTGACGTATGTTTCATATTTCCATTGTTCACTTTGCAGCACTGCACAAAATCTAATAATGTTTAATATGAAATCATTTTCTTTCTTTTAGTTATTTTACAAAGCTTTATCAACTGCTATTGGTATTTAGCGTCTGCATGAGATGATGATGCCAGCGAAATTAATCCAGGGTCCAGCGCTGAAAGTTACAAAGCATTTGCTCTTAATTGGTTGAGGAAAATTCCTGGAAAAACCTCAACCACATAACTTTTCCCAACCTGGATTTGAATCCGAGCCCGCTTGTTCCACGGTCAGGCGTGCTAACCGTTACTCCACAACGGTGGACAATATAAAGTCTACAACGCGAATTGTTAGTTAAAGGTAATTCAAAATCTACTTATAATCAATTACTTCAGTTATTGTGGACAAATCGCTATGAGAATGAAAATACGTTAAACTTAAAACAGTTATCAGCAACAAAATGTAAGGTTTACATATTAAAATATAGAGGTATTTCAAATGTAATATTTTAAAAATATACGCAAGAAGTCAGATGCACAATTAAATTATTGGATATATGAAGTTAACATCAAATGTCAATATTTATGATCTGTAATGCTATGCTGTATGGCAAGTTGCCCTGCTTATCGATTTTGGAACAATACGAGACAGGTAACTAAAGTACGGGAAATTCCAATTCGTCATTGAGTGGCGTCTGATGAAGTATTCAAGTCACATTAGCTTCATCAAAGGAAAAACCAAGTTTACTGTACATATTTTAAGTAAGAAACTTTAGTAATATTAGGTTCCTCCGCTAATAAATTGTCTGAGTCGAAAAATATACTCGTTAAAACACTGAACAAGAAGGCTACAAGCTTCACTCACTGAATTTCTTGTTGTAGGATAAGCAAAAATAATACGAATAACAATTTCGGTTAATTAAAGCCCTTTGCAATGC
This sequence comes from Periplaneta americana, assembly GCF_040183065.1. NCBI lineage: Eukaryota > Metazoa > Arthropoda > Insecta > Blattodea > Blattidae > Periplaneta > Periplaneta americana. Next base: position 170,294,853 of record NC_091126.1, on the reverse strand, counting down.
ATGCTTTCTTTAGAAGCTAGTCATATTAAGGAGAGAGGATGGTATTTTTTTTAACTTTTTTCCTATTTGGTGTAAAATATTATTTTTTATGTAGAGAGCTCATAGCTGTGGCAACTCAACCAAATAAAAATATTCTGAAAAAAAAATATTTGGGGGCCCAAATTTGAAAAAAATATACCTAATGCAGCATTGTACTAAAACCGATATATCTAAACTGTTTTTAAAGATAGAGTCAAACAGTTTTTTGCAATGTATTTGCAAACGTATGTTCTAGAAACTGTCTGTAACAGAATTTTGATATTAGCCCCTACGTTTGTAAAATAAACAATTAAAATGTAATAAAAATTTTCTTATTTCCTTTCTTGCAAACAAACGGACGTATTTTTTAAAAGAAATAAATTAACAAAATTCTGTTACAGAGAAAAGTTTCCTAATAGTCTAAACAATGTTGTTCTAAATTTCATGCATTTAACTTTAATAGTTCAGAAATTATATCCATTTTTGTCTGGCAATGTAGCAAAAAAAAAAAAAAGTGAAGTTACTGGAAACCGATAAAAGCGGGCGTGTGATTTAAAAATCCATAGCGCAGGAAGTTTAAAAATGACGTCTCAACATCCGATAAGGGCACAAATACCCACAAAATGTTATGCAATGCATTCCACACATATCAAAGGGTATTTAAAAAAAATTGTAAATTTAATTTACCGGAAAAAACAATAAAAGTGGGCGAGTGATTTAAAAATCCATAACGCAAGAAGTTAAAAAATGGCGACTTACATCCGATAAGGGCACAAATACCCACAAAATGTTATGCTATGCATTCCACACATATCACAGAGCATTTTAAAGTTTTTTTTTGTTTTGAAAATTTACTCATTTTTCACCAAAAAATACCACCCTCTCCCCTTAATTCATATTTTTTTGCAATAGTAGCATTTAATGATTATATTTGTCAGTGTTAAAACTAATGAAATATATACTAAGATATAAGTTGATACGAAATAGAAATAAAGTAACAACTCGAAGTAGTACAAGAGGCAGAAACTTGAGAATATTGTTTCGAGGAAAAATATACGAAAGGAAGTGGAACAGGAAAAGAAAATATCTCGAATATATCGAGACGGAGAACACAGAAAGCAAAAAGAGGGAAGGCGAACTTCGAAAGAATGGAAAATAGATTGAAAAAAGAGAAAAGTAGCAGCCAGTACACATCGCAGACAAAGCAAGACAAAACAAAACACTAAGACATAACTGTTCTCGAGATAAAAACTAAAGCTTCCTAAAGGTAAAGTTTAAGCCGTGAAATGAAATACGTCACACAGCATATAGCAAAAAGAATGGATATACATGCATTTCTCTGCAGATATAAAAGTTTGGAGTAACTTCTTAGAAATGGGTCGATGTGAAGAACTCGGCAACTTGGCCAAAGGATGCATGACATTCATATTCTATGGGGTCACCATGTGTGTTGTCAACACAATTACAAGTTTCGAGTTCGAATAGAGTCATTTTGTATTTCACATTCCCTAGAATTCTTTTCGATGCATAAAGTTAAAATATATACACAACTCCAAACATGGAAAGTGTGCCTGTGTGGAAATGAAATGCGCTAGTTTTGAAACTAAAGTATTACATATCCTTCAACATTATACTAAATGAACTTAGTTCAAAAAATAAAATAAATGCAGTGGTATCTGAGTAACCTACTACATTCAATAAACTTTGGTTAAAATAATGATCCGCTTTTGTTCTTCATTCGCAGTAAAGCTCGATTACTCGCAAAATGTGAAGTGAAATTCAAGGCATAAATTATGTGCCTATAAGATATGAAATTTGAATTGGCGTGCTCAAGGACATTGTACGGAACCAGTTAATAATTATTTCTACTACGTACAGATATTCCTGAAAAGGGATTCGCTACAATTTTACGCCGCGTATACCAGCAAATTCTTTTTAATTACATAATTACCTTATTTACAAATAAGCACTTCAAATGCATATACGAATGTAAATAAAGGTCTAGTGTAACAAACGAAAGTATTCCTTCGATTCCAAAAATTCGTGGAATAAAGTACTTCTAACCTCGTCTAAACTTTCTTAGTCTTCAACCACTGCTTATTTTCAGATATAGAAAGAAGGTTGATTTGAAATTATCGACACGTCATTCATACCTCCACAGTGTGTGTTTCTAGAAATAAATTTAACACCCAAATAAATAGAGTCAAAACTCACTTTCAGCACGAGGGAGTTTAGAAATTCAATTATTTATTAAGTTTCCTAAGTTTACACAACTTTCGATAAATATTAGGTAGGCCTACTTTGTAATTTTTATGGAAATTGTGAGGAATTACACTTGAATATTTCCGTAATGTGCAAGTTTCCAGTGACTAATACAGCCTTACGATCTTCTGTGCTGATTACCCCTACGCATAGACTACATGCTTAGTAGCTGGTATGAAGAAGTTGCCGATGACTAAGGCGTAACAGTACTCTCCCAGCCCAACATAAAATGAGAGGGGCCATAGATCCGTTTTCTGAAGTAATAATAATAATAATAATAATAATAATAATAATAATAATAATAATAATTCTTTTATTTATACTGACAGAGTTAAGGCCATAGGGCCTTCTCTTACACTCTACCAGGTCACAAAGTATACAAGCAGTTAAAATTTAACAAAAAGTTAAAGAACAGAATACTAACATATTACAAAAAATTATAATGATAATAGCATAATAAAATAGACACTAAACAACATGAAAATAATACCATAATTGAAAAAAAGAAAGTAAAGTACATTGGTATATAATGAAAGCAACTCATTTAGTACAAACGGTTAATATGGAAAAAACGTAAGGAAGAATATATCAAAATGGAATGTAATAAAATAAAAAAGAAAATAAATACGAAAATTAAATAAAATTCATGATAAAAAGGCTATGATAATAAATTCATCGGCTGATAAAGAGAACAAAAAGGGGAAAGGAAGGAAAAAGAAATATATAGCCTATATTTTTAAAAAACTATGACAGAGAAAAGGACTTATAACTGAAAGGAGTCTAATTCAAAAAGTGCAATTTTAATTTATTTTTGAAACTAGACAATGTCCGACAGTCTCTGACATGTTGTGGTAGAGAGTTCCAGAGATGAGCTGCAGAGACGGTGAAAGATGAAGAGTAGAAGGATGTTCTGTGTTTAGGAATGGAGAGTGTGATATGGCGTTGTGAGCGAGTATCTATTTCGTGATGTGAAAAGTAAAAATCTAGTCGAAAAATTTATTGTAAATTGAATAACAAATTATTCGGATCTACATGCAATGAAGTCTGAGATATCATGCCTAAAATATAAGGTGCAGTAATGTTCTAATGTTGTAGAAAAAATTTAGACAAATTTAAAGCACGTAGGCTAATCTCAATGCAGCATTTCGAGAAAAAAAATAACTGTGTGAACAATAAATAGATATTACAGAATATACGTGAGACAAGTCACAAGTGACGTCATAAAGATTCTCACGAAATAGCTCCTCTCCGCTGTAACATTACGGAATGTAGATATAGAAGGCCAATGAATTTCAGGACTTCCAATTTTCAGAGGGGGCAACTGACAACACTTCGGTGCAGGTTGATGAACAAATGACGTCACTCTGAACGAATCATTCTAAGTGGAATATCAGAAGGGTGGCCCTGTATAGAATGAGTCACTGAAAGAACTGAGTCCCCCGGGCATAATGCAAACTCTGTTCAGTATTACACACTGCGTACAGTCCAGACAACTATTCGCTAACATTTTAATTTGCAATACTTGGCTCAATTTGTAATTCAGCTTATAACAGACGGAATTAAGTATGAAATCTACTTTGTTGATCGATGTCGCTCCTACTTCTTCAATTGCCCTTCTTCCTTTAAAAGTTCTAAGGGATTTGAATGTAACATATCAAAAGAAATACACAGCAAAGGGAATTCAAATACTTATTTCTCAGCAACTACATCGTCACCTTAGCTTTTCCGATTTTATAATATTGGTTCTGGTATGCTGAAAGTGTTACCACTTAGTTTAAAAGAGTAATTAAAATATCATTCACATGAATTTGTGCAGATTCAAATTTTGTCTCCTGCACATTATAGTTAGAAACGTACCTACACTAATGACAAGTATTCATCACACTCCTGGCTATCACGTTTCACTTACGCCGACTATAGACAAACCATCGTGACTTACTTCACATTAGGGAGTAATTTTTTTTTAACTTTGGCGGGAACAAGAAAACTAAAATCGTAAATAACAATTGAATCGTCTTTTGCAAAAAGGACATATGTTACATTTTTGTCAAAATCGTTTTTTTCATGGAACCTGTAATTTAATTGATGGCCACTGGAATAATAATACGAGTAAATTACAACATATGTCAGTCACATTTGTAGCTAACTTCATGTATCAAGAATATCAAGTTCCGATTTTAAGTTTTCTACCTGCTATTATGTTTTTTCTTGAATATCTCAAAACATTAAATTTGTAACGTGTACTTTTTGCAAACGTCCATTCAATTGTCTTCAATTACTTGAAGATATGAAGTTTGATTTTCTGTGTGTTTACTTCATCCAGCAGAATAAAATCCAACTATGTCTAGTGTGCATAAATATACAAATGCGCATTCAGATACAATATCTCAAATTTCTTGGAACCACTTGCAGAAATAATCAGGGTAAAGCTGTTAACTTAGTTTTCGCCCTCTGTTGCGGGCATTTTTCCCTCTGAAGATGGAACCTACAAGTATTCCGAAACTTGAAAAATATTAAATCTCAGCAAAAGGTTAAAAATTCAAATCAATAATTCCTACAAACATAGTCACTGTCACAATCTAAAATGTTAGAAAGTACTTGTCTATCAACACTTGAAATGATCTACAAATTTGTAAATTTTCGCCATTATTTGCCTACTTGACATGTCTTACGTTTGGTTTATTTGGCCATAGTTGGATCTGTTATCCAGTACAGTATAACTGCATGGGGAAGCATTAAAAACTGCTCTTGCTCTTCTAATTCCATTAAAAACACAGAAACAACGTTTTTGAAGAGACTACCGGATTATTCCAAGACTTGATCTATTCCGAATTTAATGATTTAGCACCGACCAGATTTATAAATACTCTATGGTAATTCTCTTCTATAAAAATCTGATTAAATTTGTAGTTCAGCCACATGATTATAATATAAGATGAAATGAAACTCTTACTTTACCTGATTCTAAATGCTTAATATCTGCTGATTTACTGAATAGTACAGATTATGGTCCACGGTCCACGCCTACATAGTGACCTTAATCCAGAACTGACCAATTTTAGTAATGAAATTTTCAAATCACTCATATGGCAGATTTCCCTACTTTGTATGCAAAATGTATTTTAAAGCAAGTTGATTTTTTCCCCGAGGTATATTATTTCTCGAATTATCTTTATTACTATATCAATATGATTTGCTACTGAAAATAATATTTATCTATCATCACTGTTAACACCACTTTTTTCTTCATTCTGAAACTAGTACAAAATTACCTTGGTTATTAGTATAATTGTTATTAATTTTATTACCTTCAAGCACTTCTTAAGAATCTCATCCTGGTGTTAAAATGTTAGTTTACAAATCATGCATATTTGTGAATTATGTATGCTATTAATTTATAACCACGCATTGTATTCTTCACCTGACATAATTAGGAACATTAAATCCATACGTTTGAGATGGGTAGGGCATGTAGCACGTATGGGCGAATCCAGAAATGCATATAGAGTGTTAGTTGGGAGGCCGGAGGGAAAAAGACTTTTGGGGAGGCCGAGACGTAGATGGGAAGATAATATTAAAATGGATTTGAGGGAGGTGGTATATGATGGTAGAGACTGGATTAATCTTGCTCAGGATAGGGACCAATGGCGGGCTTATGTGAGGGCGGCAATGAACCTCCGGGTTCCTTAAAAGCCAGTAAGTTAGTAAGTAAGTATTAATTTATAATCTTCATATACTCTTCTTAAGAAGCCGATCCTGGTATTTGAACTTTAAATTTTAGCTTTGAGACAACAAAGATATTTTTGTCAATTACGTATAATAGTGTAATACCCTTCTTACCTCACCAAAACGGAAATGTCTCTGAACACGAGCTTTGATCTTTCGGGTTCGGGGTATTACGTAAGGTTATAATACTGTAAAAAGTAAAGGTATCCCCGTAACATGCCATGAAGGCACTTGGGGGGGGGGCATGGAGGTAGAGCCCCATGCTTTCCACGACCTCGCCACTAGAATGAGGTGGTGTGGTCAGCATCACGCTCTGACCGCCTTTTACCCCCGGGAAAGACCCAGTACTCAATTTTATTGGAGGCTGAGTGAACCTCGGGGCCGTTCTGAAAGTTTGGCAACGAGAAAAAATCCTGTCACCACCATCGAACCCCGGAGTCAGCTGCTCTACCAACTGAGCTACCCGGCCGCCTATAATCCTGTATGTTGACTTATTAAATAAATAAAGAAAACTGAAGTTATGCAAAAAAGTTCTGTGAAGTATGTCTTCAGTCACTGAAATTTAGACCTACGGAGTAAATAAAATGTCAGAACTCGGTGAAGGCACGAAAGGACATAACCTGCTGAGATTCAAAGTGAAATTTTCGGAAAATGAATCGGGGTAACTTCAACAAAATAAACGCTACATCTGAAAATTTTATACACAACACAAGTATACAGATTTATGCAAGTCGATATTAAAATTTATAAAGTACAATTATCGGCGAATTAATTATAAATATAAATTAATCTATCAAGCTACGTTATATTACTGGAGTTTTAAATATACTGTTCAAATCCATACGAATTTGAACTTGTAGACAAATGTTGGTTGATAGGAGCTGGCTTGCATCCCGAATGCAGCATTGTACAAGTTAATTCGCCCCTCTCGACTCTTCCCATCTCTCTGTCTCTTGACATTTACTAGTAGCTTTAATTGCACTTTCTTTTGCTTATGCAATTCGTTAATTGTGGGAGTCTTGTTTACTCCCTTTAATTCTTTTGTCATTCAAAGGCACTCCCTGAAGATCAAAATTTACTGGCGTCCGTACCATTCTTCAGAGACAAAACAATGCACTCCAAGCATCCACTGCAATTGGACGAGTGAAGTGTACTGGTACAGAACAATTCTAATTGCATGCCTGGAGGTAAATGTTTATTGCAGTGTTTATACCAATGTATTCAATCGGAAACAATGCAAAGGAAATGTTTCACTGTCAGTCGTTGCAATTTGTAGTTACTCGGGCATCTAAAAACTTCAAATTAAAACAATTAACTAATTTCACATCGCTGTTAAACCTGCAAGTAAATAATAGCCTTCTGGCCCTATTTCTCAGATGTTACGGACTTAAATAAAGAAATTGTTAGTTACAGGATTGTTCATAACGACAATTTATCAGGAGGAGATTTCAACTTAAAATATTACCTCAAACTGTTCAAATAACAATAATAATTTTTATTTCATACTGGCAGAGTTAAGGCCATAGGGCCTTCTCTTACACTCTACCAGGTCACAAAGTATACAAGCAGTTAAAATCTAACAAAAAGTTAAAGAACAGAATACTAACATATTACAAAAAAATAATAATAATAGTATAATAAAATCGACACTAAACAACATGAAAATAACACCATAATAGAAAAAAATAAAGTAAAATACATTGGAATATAGTGAAAGCAACTCATTTAGTACAAATGCTTAATATATAAAAACGTAAGGAAGAATATAACAAAATGGAATGTAATGAAATAATAATAAAAAACAAATACGAAAATTAAATAAAATTCACAATAAAAAGGCTATGATAATAAATTCATCAGCTGATAAAGAGAACAATAAGGGGAAAGGAAGGAAAATAAATATATTGCCTATATATTTTTACAAAACAATCGCAGAGAAAAGGGTTGTAACTGAAAGGAATCTAATTAAAAAAATGCAACTTTAATTTATTTTTGAAACTAGACAATGTCCGACAGTCTCTGACATGTTGTGGTAGAGGGTTCCAGAGATGAGCTGCAGAGACGGTGAAAGATGAAGAGTAGAAGGATGTTCTGTGTTTAGGAATGGAGAGTGTGATATGGTGTTATGAGCGAGTATCTATTTCGTATATGAGGACAAATGTTGAAAACGAGAAGCTAAGTAGCTAGGGTTAGAGGTTTGAAGAATATGGAAGAGTAAAGTGAGAGAGTGAATAGTTCTTCGCTCTTTGAGACGGACCCAGGACAGCATATTTAGTGAAGATGTGATACGATCAGATCTACGGACGTTGCAAATAAATCGAACACATGCATTATGAACACGCTGTAGTCTGTCTGTCAGTCTCATGTTAAGGCCAGTGTAGAAGGTGTCACAGTAATAAAATGAGGCATCAAGAGCGACTGCACTAAATTCTTCTTGAGAAGCAACTGAAGGAAATTTCGAATTCGTTTTAGTGTGTGAATTTTCATAAAAAATTATTTTACATGTGTGTGTGATTTGAGTATTCCAACTATGCGTACAACGATTTAAGGAGTCATTATCAGTAAGGTAATATATTCCATACTTAAGCGTTTTTCGTCAATTAAGTCTATTCCTTGTTTCTCTTCATAGCACTGTGTTGTAAGATGTCATGCCTGGGACACGCGTTACGGAATAAGCACTGGTTGGAGTTTTTATGGGGAAAGAAATTTTCTCATGACATTTCCGCTCGTGTATACGACCAGTGTACACCCGGAATCGTGATGAATTTTGAGAGCTACAACAAGTAGTAAAATCAGCTTCCTGGAATCAGTTATGTAAGTAAGGGCTTGGGAATCATCGTGGTAACCCCCCGTACTGGTTGGATTATCATGCAGTTCTGCTGAGGCACGTGGGACAGCCGTCGGCCCTCTATGGGCTGTCGCGCACAAGTTTATTATTAGATATCCAAATACCCGTGGACTGCAACTAAAAATTATTGAATCGTGCATAAATGAGTGTACAAGAATTTCACAATATTTAATCGAAATAAAGGCAGATATTACACATACGAACAACGTAATTTTCACATAAAAAATAATATTACACCTTAACTCGCAAGTGAATTATTTCTGAAGTGTCTCATAATCATTATTTTAAATTTTATTAATGCAATTACACTACATTTCAGAGAAATACATGTTACTCTTTATGCATTCCAACTAATTTATATGGTTGAAACGCCGCCCTTCGTGATCGGATTAAGCGAGTTACATGGTCTGCCTTAAGGCCTGTATTAGATCACGATGGCAGTGGCACAGTCTATTGTTTCTAGTACTCACAGCGCTCCAAGCGGCTAGCAACTATCGCGAGAAATGCAAAAAATCACCCCAAGCTCCGTGACTGTATATACTAGACTATGGTCATACGACGAATGTAATGTGTCTGCCGATCTTATGAGAGGTAAAAAACGAAAGAACATTACTCCTCCATAAGATAAACCGTCGGTAGATGAAATGGACTTAGGAATAATTCTCTTTCACTCGTACAAAAATTTTAACAGAAATGAATTTATCTGAAGTACCGATTACCTTTTATGAAATGATAACATGTAATGGAGTTAAAATATCACTAACGTTCGAAAAGTGAAGGCTGGTCGACCATTAAACTCAAACGAAACCTTTATTTTACCTAAATCTTATTTACAGTAAATATTTATTTCTCCACGTAATAATCATAAGACGTTTGCCGTAGCATGACTCAAGGATAATGCTTTCATCAAACTTGCCGTCAATAAAAACAGCCAATAATTCTACATCGCAAATTTTCAGGTACACATCATACATGAAACGTTGGAAGCAATTTCGTACAAATTACTTGAGGTGTAAAACGAGGTAGTAATGATTGCGAACCAAGTCGAGGCTGTAAGGAGGTTGGTCGAATACGTCCTACTTGATATTTCGAAGCAGCTCAAGTGTATGTTGTGCTGTGAGATTACTTATGTTCGTTATTGTGGGCAGAAGTATACAGACTACGTCTTTTGCTTTCAATTTTCCGTTAAATACATCACAAACATAATAGTTTCCAGGTTTATCGATTATATTTCTCATCTACACCAATATTTCACAAGACAACCACACGAGGTCACGAAGTAACACAAGGCTTTCCAATTACTTGTTCTAACAGATTCCGCACTAATTTATATATTCAGAACGCAGGTCTTTGATAATATTTGACCGGCAATCATTTTCGGAATTTCCGTCGTAATTTATTTCAGATATTCTCAAATATAAATAGAATGAGGTAGCATGAGTAGGGGTATAACTTGAAATACCCATTGTAAGCTTTCCTCAAAAAATTCTGAGTCACGTACTAAAAGAAGACTCAGAAAAATTTCGTGATGAATTACAGGAATGACTCATGTCACAAACGCAGCCAACTTAGGTGGTCAGGAACTTCGCGTTTCTGAGTCATGTCCCTTAGGTCTATGGTTCAAATCTCAGGACAAGCAGCTGTTGCGTATTTTGTTTACTATCTTTCCTTTTAGTGTACATCATCAAAGAGTCCAGAGTTTCCTAGTCGTGCTTCGCTATAACAGACACTACTTACTGCCAAGTTGGTACACCAAAGCTGAAGTTTTGAATGTGACGTTGTTATTGGACCAAGTACCCTAAATAATCTAACAAGAGTAGCCGAAATGGACAGTGACACAATTATGAATATTAAATTTCAAAACATGTGTAAACTAGACACAAAATTTCCAAGCCAGGAAAACTTTTTATATTCGTGGAGTCTTAATAAAAAAAATTGTGGCTCTTATACACGGTGTCCATGGCTTATTTTCTTGAGACACTCCATCACTCACATCTGCAATATTTTTGTTTGAACAAAGGGCATTTTTGGCCTTTGTGGCAGCATAATTTATCCCCCCCCCCTACATGTATTGAGCATCATAGTTAATGACTAGCAATGAGTACAGATTGGAAGGAAGAGTGAAAGTATTGCAATCTTCTTCAATGACAAAGTTTCTCTGCTCATTAATTTACATGAATTGTATTAAAAATGTGAATCAAAACGTAAAAGTGCTAAATCATAAATCGCATTTTTATTGGACCCGAATGTTATCGGAATGCATTCAACAGACGAGTACTCTAATTGAGTTTGTGTAACAATCGTGTTCCTGAGGAAAGCAGAACTATAAATATAATAATAATAATAATAATAATAATAATAATAATAATAATAATAATAATAATTTATTTGTTTAATCTGGCAGAGCTAAGGATAGGCTTTTATTACATTAATACAAGACCGTAAAACAACAAGAAAGTGAATAATGAAAGTAAACGTAAATAATGAAAATTAGATAAGTAATGTTAGTGAGACAATAATAAATATTGGTAAGAAAAAGTAATAGTAATAATAATAATAATAGTAATAATAATAATAACAATAATAATAACAATAATGATAAAATATTAAACTGATATAATAATAATAATAATAATAATAATAATAATAATAATAATAATAATAATAATATATAACCATTAAATAGCGAAAAACTTGAGACAGCTATTATTGTTAACAAGAATTGTTAGAAAAATATTTCCTTAGTCTGTTCTTAAATTGGTTTGATGTCTGACAGTCCCTGACATTACTCGTTAGGGAATTCCAAAGTCGAGGAACAGCCACAGTAAAAAAAGATGAATATGAGGATGTTCGGTGGGAGGGAATGGATAATATTGAGGAGTGTTGTGATCGTGTGTCTAGATTATGGTAGGTGGATAAATTTTGAAAACGAGATGCAAGATAGACAAGAGTAGAGAAATGCAATATGTGAAAGCGGGAAATATATTGAATAAGCAGTCGTGGACAGCCGATAAGGGGTGGTCCTTCAACTTTGGGGTTGGGCGAAGGGCTAACAACCCATCACCGTAAAAAATAGCTTGTTACGAATCCCTACAATAATGGGAGGATAATATTAAAATGGATTTGATGGAGATGGGATATGATGATAGAGAGTGGATTAATCTTGCACAGGATAGGGACCGATGCCGGGCTTATGTGAGGGCGGCAATGAACCTTCGGGTTCCTTAAAAGCCATTTGTAAGTAAGTAAGTGGGTGAAAGAGAGAAAGACTGTGGATTTTCCTACGATCTTCTAAACGGAGCCGGACAACATTTCGAGGGATAGTGTTACGTGATCAGCCCGGCGAATATTGCAGACGAAAGGGACGCACGTATTATAAACACGTTACAGTCTCTGCACAGTAACGCTCAGGTCAGTAAGCGGAATATGACTTACATGAAAATATAGAAAAGAATACAATACAAGCTTTCGAAATTGTTCCAATATAAATATTACTATCAACTTTAATACAACTTACAATGTCACATCAACGGCCAGTAGAGATAATATTAGCAGCGATTCCAAGAATTCTCAGCTATAAGACGACAGCTTTTGAGATGCACACACAAAGACTAACTTGGCAACAGTGCAATGAGCTGAGGAGTATGAACGGTAGGGAACCTGTCACGCAAATAAATTCAACCCAAGTGACAAATATTGTTTTAATTAGACTAATATATGATGTAAACAATGCCATATTTGCTTTAATAAATTTTCAGTAGTACCATTAGTCTATTTTCGTTAAATGACCGCAATTTATGCTAATTTAAACATCGTAATATCTGTATCAAAGAACAATACTTTCAAAGAACTTGAAAATATATTTCACGGTTTTTAGTTTCACGAGAAATGATTACACCTACATGTTGCCAAATTTCACGCTCACTTTAGATAGCAAAGGAAAACTTTTCAGGAAGACTTATACTGCTTCTTTGTTAATGGACATTTCCAAGTAACGCTATTTTAGAAGGCAGTTCATTCTTTAATAATTATAAATAGAGGGTGAATGTTAATGATCTAAATTACACGAAAATGGCCAATAAACTGCTCTTACATTTCGCATAAAAATGCTTTAAAAGTTAAAAGGAAGACACAAAAAAATGCAAAATATTAATATAAACATCTGCCCATTTGATCTTAGTTTCAAGTTTTAGTCATGTCTCTACGTCAGTCACAGGAAATGCTCAAGATGGCCACCTTCAGCCCGAATGCAGCCTGCAGTCGTGTCGCAAATTGTATTCTTTTGAAATTACCAGATGTTTGTCGAATAAATTGGCAGTAGTCTTGGATACGCTGACGAAGTACAGAGTTCTTATGAAGACCGATCCAAATCCAATCTTTACCTAACAAAATCTGTTGTCGGGCGGAGAGCGGTCAAGCGCCGATGTACGGATAGATCCGTGCACGCTTCTTTACGCAGACCAGTCCCACTCCACCCCTTATCGCTTAGCTTCCTGTGGCCAGGAACTTCGCACTACGTCTTTAAGGGGAGGGGATGGTATTTTTTAAAACTTTTTTCCTATTTGGTGTAAAATATTATTTTTTTGTATGTAGAGAGCTCACAGCTGTAGCAACTCAACCAAAAATAAATATTTTGAAAAAAAAAAAATTATTCGGGGGCCCAGATTTGAAAAAAAAATATACCCAATACAGGATTTTACTAAAATCGATATATCTAAATTATTTTTAAAAGTAGATTCATCCCTTTTTTGCAATGTACTGGCAAAAGCATGTTCTACAATCTGTCTGTAACAGAATTTTGATATTAGTCCCTACGTTTGTAAAATAAACAATTAAAATTTAATAAAAACTTTCTGATTTCCTTTCTTGCAAACAAACGGACGTAGCTTTAAAATGAAATCAATTTACAGAATTCTGTTACAGAGCAAAGTTTCCTAATAGTCTAAAGAATGTGTGTTCTAAATTTCATGCATGTATCTTTAATAGTTCAGAAATTATATCCATTTTTGTCTGGCAATGTTGCAAAAAATGAAGTTACCGTAAACCGATAAAAGGGGGAGAGTGATTTAAAAATCCATAACGCAGGAAGTTCAAAAATGGCGTCTCAACATTTGATAAGGGCACAAATACCCACAAAATATTATGCTATGCATTCCACACATATCACAGAGCATTTTAAAGATTTTTTTTTTTTTGAAATTTACTTATTTTTCCCCAAAAAATACCATCCTCTCCCCTTAAGCCGATGGACCTTTACTAACTGGGACCAGTCTTCATAGGAACTCTCTGTACTTCAGTGTTGGGAACGAGCATCAAAAATAAAAGTACAATGGATTTAGGTCTGGAGAACGCACTGGCCAGCCATATAATGCCTAACGAACAGGTCGAGAGAAAGAGCGTATGTACAGTTGAGTTGATTAATTCGGCAGTAACGCGTAGGAGAAATGTGTAGGTCTATATGATTTTGCCAATGTTCTTTTATCTCCTACTCACTAATGAAATGGGCCCCAGATGTTACGAAACGACCTATATTCGTGACCTACAACATGAACTACGACTACTGGAAACTGCAATTTGACTGCTAAATTTTAACGCCTCACCTTTATCGTCTTATTCTGTAATCTGAGGCCGTTTAGCGTGTTGATCGCCTTCTCTGCATCCTCTGGTCGATGGTAGTTGACGAATCCGTATCCCAAGCTTTGACCTGCAACAATGAAATGCGAACACTTGTAGTTTGACATTTTTTCTTCGTATAAGCTGGTATATTTCAGGTAACAAGACAAAATCTCGAAATAAAATACAAAATTTGTTTTCTAGAATTGATTTTAAGGGGAATTGGACGTTATCGCATGCAAAGTAATGGTAAAAATGGCCTATCTTGAAGCGGTCAGCATTGTAATACTATTTATCACAGCTCTTTCATTTTTTTTTAGTGATATATGCATACACATTAAGCTTTAAAATGAAAGAAGAATGGTTAATCTAGAGTAAATCTTACCCTTACATTAATTTTTTAATTTAATCATATTTTTTATATAAATTCACTACATACCTGTGATTAGGTACACTCTATTCACTTATCATAGCACACATTGAATTAAAATTTTGGCCACTTACTGCTAACAGATACTAAAACATACCCTACTAAAATTATTAAAATATCTATAATATTATGGGCATACGGCTTATACTAATCTTCAATTCCTTTTTAATTTATTGACGGTGATGATTGCTATAAGCCCTATGCCCATAATATTATAGATACATGAATAATTTTAGTAGGGTATGTTTTAGTATCTATTAGCAGTAAGTGGTCAAATTTTCAATTCAATATGTGCTATAAGAAGTGAATAGAATGTATCTAATTACAGAAATGTAGTGGATTTATAAAAAAATTGTGCTTAACTAAAAAAATTAATTTAAGGATAAAGATTTACTCTAGAGTAACCATTATTTTTCATTTCAAAGCTTAATGTGTATACATATACCACTAAAAAAAAATGAAAGAGCTGTGATAAGTAGTATTATATTTATGACTGCTTGAAGAGAGGCTATTTTTACCATTATTTTGCATGCGATAATGACCAACTCCCCTTAAACGTCCGACAAAAAATTATAATAGTACATTATGCAACGAGCCTATAATGGTAAGACGCGAGTATGTTTATGAAACGAGCGCAAGCGAGTTTCATAATTTTCATACGAGCGTCTTAATTACCATTATAGTCAAGTTTCATACGACTTTTTATGCTCGACCATATTTCTAACTTGAAATTATTCATAAGTATTCATGTTATTCTTATCTGACTGAGGAGCGGAACTGACCTTGTGCAATACCTGGTAAATTGTGAGATGTGCGCAGACGCGAAAGTATTGATTTTTTCCGAGAAACAAATGTCGACATTGACCTTGATATAATCTAGAGAGTAAAATAAACAATCTTGATATAACCTTGAAATTGAATTAGACATTGAAAAACGAGATGACAAATTGAATTTATTTGAATATTATTTACAATTAACGCTAATTATTATAGTAACAGAACTAGTTGTATTTCGATTGCACATCCGAGAATAATCGATACTTGCGTTTTCATATTGCTACAATGGTATTTTCTGATTGGTGGAACACCTGAACTTTAATGAATAGGTGTATTTTAATGAGGTCCATTAAAGGGCTGCTACCAGGTGTATAATTACTACATTTCGGCATGGTCGAGCATAAAATAATGTAGGCAACTACATTAAACAAATCTCTTTTTACCCTGAATTTATAACTTGTGTTGGGCAAGCCTGTAGTCCAGGCAAACACAGGGGTTTTCCCCGGGCACTCTGGTTTCCCTGTGACAACCCAACAATTTCTACACCATCATTCATTACGAGTGTAATGTAGATTCACTGCCTGTGGTGCAGTCTAGATAGTCTCTGACAAACTAAGTGTTCTACGCTCTGCAGCAGTAACAATTCTGAGCCCGCTAGTAGAATTGGGACGAATAACGGAAGGTTAAGGGCCCCTACTATTGCAGATATATATATTTTTAATAATTAGAATGCATGGTAAACTTGCTGGTTCCAAGTGTTCATTCAATGTAAATTTTTCATTGGAATTCCACTATATTCAAATCATACATTTTACTTGCGATAAAATATTATTTGAGAAATGAATTAACACGAATAGTGTACTTTCAGTATATGTAAAATAATTCATAATTAAAGGAAACTAAAATTAATCAAAATGGAAGTGTTTTCAATCACTGTGAACAACCATAAGAAAGTAATTTTTATACAGATGAAAGTGATATATCTCTGCAGACTGGAGTGGACAGTGAAATATATTAAAATGAAAAACTATTATGCGTTCTGTAAAGGCCCATTCACAATGAAAATTAAACATAACCGTAAAATAAACACAGAAGTTTGCGCCCAGGCCACCAAATGGGATCATTCACAATGAGTCACATAAGCATTGACATAAACATTACCGTAAGATATTAAGATGAAAGTTTGCAAACTCCAAACTTTCATGCTTATGCTTACGTGATTTGCAAACAGAACACAATCGTGGAGCGCTGAAGTATACGATAGAATATGAGGAAATGGCGTCGTTGTTATATTTCCATGGTTACCAAGTATGTTTGCTGTTATGTTTATGTTCCCATCGCGAATGATGGTATGACTTCTTGATTTTACTGTAACGTTAAGTTAACGCTTATGTTATGTTTAATTTTCATTTTGAATGAGTCTTTATTAAGTGCAGTGTTAAACAGAAAATTAGGCTGAAAAATTGCGTAGTTCAGCAACATAGCATTGCCGGCTCATCTACGAATGCACACACACTCCGTTCGAACAGCAGCTTTCCGTCCCTTATACTGCAGTAGGGTTATCAAATTTCCTAATGACAGAAAATAACGATGCGTGTTATTTTTTTTGTTTAATTTGCAGGAAAATCGTCCATTTTATTTAACACTAAAAAGGGATAATTCATTCCTCATAAGTTTCTGTAATGATAGGAGTAGGGGCGAGTCGGGTACTATCGGACATCGGGTAATATCGGACAGTGAGTTTCTTTCATCTACCACACGGTGATAGTACCTGATTGACATGGTTACATTTCTGTGATGTCGCATAGAGAAACGTAACCATTTCATTCGGGTACTACATATGGTGGTAGATGAAAGACACGCACTGTCCGATATTACCCGATGTCCGATACTACCCGACTGTCCCCTAAGTGTCAAAACCGTACGGACAGCACTTATTGAGTAAAACCACATTCTAGTATATAGTCACGAAGCTCAATACGTAATAAATATGCATCCATAGATAGTTGCTAACCACCAGGATCGCTAATATCTCCTTATTACAGACAATGCGAAATAGTACCGGCACAGTCTAGTGTTTCTGGCAACCTCACAACACAAGCTTCGTGACTGTATATACTAGACTGTGGTAAAACAGTGTTAGCATTTAGGGGAAAATTAAATTTTTTCCTGAGAAAAGTATTCATTTGTGACTTATAAGGTATTAGAATTTCTCGTTTTACTCTAGCCAAGGAATAAGCTGTTAAAATCTGCAGAGTTACATTATTTCTGTCCTGTATAAAAGCAAAGCGAGTCACGACTCTAAAATATTTTCAAGTTATACCAATCCTAATATTGAGGAGAGAATATGAATTAAGAAAAATATAAGATTGAGGAGGCAGAAATTCAGGCATGAGATAGGTAGCTATACCTTGAAAGAAACAGAACAATAATACAGACATATGGAAACAAAACTCTTGAAATTTAATAAGACAGAAGAAAACTTCGTAAATGGAACAAGTAAGGAAGTGGAGTGAATAAAGTGG
Organism: Periplaneta americana; assembly: GCF_040183065.1. Classification (NCBI taxonomy): domain Eukaryota; kingdom Metazoa; phylum Arthropoda; class Insecta; order Blattodea; family Blattidae; genus Periplaneta; species Periplaneta americana. The sequence goes on along the minus strand of NC_091126.1, from coordinate 170,276,654 downwards.
AATCAGTAGCAGTACAAGAAGAAAAATACAAGGAATAGAAAGAGAAGACTGTATTTGATATTGAGTTGACAAGATATCAAAATAAATACTCTGAGAATTCTACAATCCGCTGTTGTAGGCTATTACTCCACGAAAGAGTACGAATTCTTCTTGCTCTGAGTAATAAAACTGCGCCAAGTCCGTAGGTAGTAAAAACTGTAACTGAAGTCATTGTAGTTTACAAATGTGTTGCATCCAATTTACTCTTAAGGACGCACTTACGTAGACTGTCATAAATTCTCTAAAGTACGCCCTTTCTTTTATCTGAGGAGAATTCTACAAACTGAAGTCTATGACACTATGAAGGCTATCTATCTCTCGATGCTAAAACTAAAATATTGCCGGAAGTACTGTCATCCTCTGAGGAGTTTAGTGCTGAGAGGAATGCGGTTCCGACTAGTCTAGCGCGGTACTGGAGTGGGAGGGAACAGTGACAGCGGCAGTCTGGAAGGAAGTACAATCATACTGAAAACATTCGTTCAATTTACGAGAGCAGTATGCCTATTAGTTTTCTAACGTATTTTTGGCGAGATAGAAAATTGTAGAAATTATATTATTTATTTATTTATTTATTTATTTATTTATTCATTTATTTATTCTGTTGAAGTTAAAGTCATCACACCACCAGACATACAAATACAATAAAATAAATAAAAAGAAAAATCATAATACAGCTACAATAATATAAATGAAAAGAAGAATCATACTATAAAATTGAGTGATTAGTAGAATTGAATTAAATTAGTAAAGTAATCAATTTAAATATACTGTACTGGTGAACTTACTTGAAAAGTAAAACTACTTGATTTGTATTTTAAGATATTACCATCAAATGATTTTCGCATGACATTATAGGAATCTGTTTTTCACGATACCAATCACACATATTCTAAAATTCTAATAGAATAAAACCAAAAATTTTTCCGCTGCATGTTTCCTTAAAAATGATTTGTAACAGTGAAATATTAACATAAGTAATTCATATAATATTAACATAGCTAACATCAGGGAGACATTTAAGCAAAAACTGGAACAATATATTTAATATATTAATAACAAAACCATATAGACCTAGGTAAACAATATGTTTATGAAATATTCACACACTACTACAAACTGAAGACTGCATATTTTTGGACGATTAATACTTCCCACTCCTCTCGGCTCGGTTTGTCTGTAGCAACAAAAGAATCTACTTGCAACCCCCCCCGCACTGATGGCAAGAATACCTCAGGTCCCAGCGCTAAACTCGTCGGAGGAAGACAGTATGTACATATCCTATAATATCAGATAACCCGTATGCGATGAGAAATAAATCTATTATGAAACCTAAAGATTCAACAAACTTAATACAAATGTCGATATGAATTGATCTGTAATTCGTAATCGATATCTGAACGCACCAAATAACGATTTCTAAGTATTAGCCACACCCTCGTCCAGTGAGATTTTATCAGCTGAGAGAAGATTACTACTCTCGCCCAACTCATCTATAATTCACGATTTTAAAATAACGAGCATCGCACAAAATAACGCCATTTGCCTCCAAACAAGCGGCATGCTACGCAATCGAGCTTCTATGAATTATCTAACAGTCCCTGAATTTAATTATTAATGTATTCAGTAAATCCCCTTCGGACAGCATCCCCCCTCCCTTCCGAAATAAAACTTTCATTATGAGAGAGAGAGTGAGGGGAATATTTTACATCTGTCCCCTTCGCAAACCGCGGCCTTCGCCTGGAGCTACGAGGGTGAGAGAGCTTCCCAAAGCAACGCAGTCCAGAGATGTTTCTGTGCAGGCAATTAATAATACCTTTTTTAAATAATTCTCAACAAAAATATCCTCTCTGAAATCTGAACAAAAGATACCACCATTAGTCACTCAAATCAAAATTTTATTTTGAAACCAGTCAACTCCAATGTTTAATTACTTCCAGTCATCGAGTGGTAATTAATTAAATTACACCCTTATACACTGACAAGCAATATGAAGTGATTTTTTTGTACTCATGATAAATGTGCTCAATTTTCGAACAAAAATTTTTCTATAATAATTAAGACAAAACTATAAAAGAAACAAAGATTAGTAACATGGATAAAAAACGATTAAGTTCTAACTGTATTATAATTAAGTACTTTGGTTTCTGTAACTATTCTAAAACATTTCCTTTTTTATAGTAACATATTTACTAGTTCCTTAATGATTGATGATCCTGCAATATTAATGTTTTCATACTAGGCTTATTACTGAGGGACAGAGTTCCAAACGAAGTGCTACAAAAGATGTCAGCAATTAAAGATCCAACACTGCAAGCCACCAACACCAAATGGAAGTGGGGAGGCCATGTGGCAAGACTTAGAGACGGAAGATGGACGCAGACAGTCACACTATGGGATCCCCGCATTGGCAAGAGATCACGCGGAAGACCAAGAAGAAGATGGACCGACCTCTTCAGTGAACGAGTAGGAAGCCATTGGTCAAGCAGGGCAAGACATAAGGAAGACTGGAAAAACCTAAGAAGACAAGTGAACAGCGACTAAAACCAGTGCGACGGAAACAAGCGAACAATATCCAACAGTGCAAAAAGTGAACCAAGTGAACAATTCCAAGGTTATAAACATCTCTTAGGCGGAGTAGCTCACCGCGTGAGACAAATAGAGCTCTCCCTCTATAGGAGGAGGCCTTTGCCCTAAACGGGACACTTTTAGGCTAATCATTTCATTTCATTAGGATTGGAGATACCGGTACCTAGTTTTCGCAAACCACGAATTCGCGAAATTAGTTTTTCAGCTAATCACTTAACGATATCTGTGAGAGAACAACCGTTTGTGTACATCCCATATCTCATTAGTGAAATATGTTACTAGTCAGCAATGTATGCAATGGAGGGAGAAAGGGACTCGCCATCCTAACCCATTATCTCCTGACTTAGTTGCCTCATAAGTAATGTCTTATTAGTGTTTCTTGTGAGGTTCAAACCTGTCTTCGGACAGTTGACTAAACAACAACAACAACAATAAAAAATCGTTTGTTTCTAGCCCTTCAAATATATAATTTTTTAACAAAATTTTAATTTTAAATACCCAAAAAGATATTTAAAGGAAATCACATCAATATCTGCATGAAGTAATACAATAAGCTTTGGTGAAGCTAGGTTCTCTGCCCGCTGTACTGTTGGCAAACACTGCAGTGACTGGAGTTATTTGGATTTACAATTTATTTTAGGGCTGATCTTGACATGTCTTTGCGTTTTATCTTTTTCTACAGTGGTAATATTGCTCTCTACAACCACCAGATCTTCTGTCTTTGTAAAATACTGTTTTTTTTTTATACTGAATATATATTCTTTCGAAGTTAATATTATTAGCGTTATACGATGTTCAATTGTTCATGAAATATTGTACAACTCACATTTACTGCACCATTCTCTTCACTTAATTTAACCCAATACTTTACCAGGCTAATTGAAATCTCTGATAATTTAGAGATCCAGTGATTTTTACTCCTTCAAGAAGAAACTTAAGTATAACATATCGAGGATATTTTTAAGTAATACCGGGGGTGTGTTTCATTTTGTCGATAATTTCACTAGTGCGGAGTGAAGCTAAGCGCGACGGAATTTATCTGAAATGATGAATCCCCGAATGGTATTCGCTAAGAATATTTTACGGACAGAATATTCAATAAAGAGTACCTAATAATAAAATAAAAATGATTACATATATTTCATTCAATTTAATTTACTTGCTTATCGAACTTCGTACGTTGTAACGGTCTTCTGTGAATGATTTTGTATACTTCCCATTTAGTGTTTAAAATCTGAATTACAGGTTTAGTTTTAATCACAATTCAGTACTACTTGCTATCTGGTGTTAAGGATCTAAGCTACAGGCGACAAAGTGAAGAGCTTAATGATGTGAAATATTGAAGTTTATTAAACTGAATGCACGAGTAATATACCGTAACAATGACAACAGTCATCTAACCGATGCTAATTGTAAACACTATGTGCAATTATGGAATTGGCATCCTTTAAAAGTAAAAGTATTTGATGAGGATATTGATTGGTTGTTCCATAGTTTTTAATGATGAGATTATGATGTCCCTTGTTAATTTGCACACAGCTTTTCAGTGAGGCTGAGCTGTCACTGCCTTATAAATATCCCCCGTACCAACCAGGAACAATTGCGAATCACGTGCTGCAATATGCAGAATATTGAGAATCAGGTGCGACAAAATTATTTCCACAATATTAGACTACATTGATGACCGTGATTGGTTGAAATTGAATGTATTTTTATACGGGTTTGGTCACTAATTACATGAACGAAATAGTCATTGTAATGAATAGGGACCGGATTTTTATGTGTAATTACATATTATATTCCTTTCAACCTAACAAACCTTTGCGAATCTTGTAATTATCATTGATTTAATCAAATTTGATACTACACATTTTTACATATTTACCCCACATTACATATTATGGCTTGATATTACATAGATCTACATATTTAGGGGGTTTATTCATTTTTACTTCTCTAAAAGGAAAAAATAAACTTCCGTTAGGGAAGTTTACAATTTGAAATACACAGATTTAAAAAGCCTTTTTACCTACCCGAGAAAAGATATATTTCGGCACGAAACACAACGTCCTTAGTTCTAAGCAAACAACAGTTATTAAATGCCTATAGTTTGAGGTTTTAGTAGGTACTTTGTTTCTTACAGGGAGCAGCTAAAATGCATGTGTCCCACATCTCCTCTTATTTTCTCCTAATCCAGTAAAGCGAAACAGTGCTTGCAGTACTGTTGTGTCATTCATTTCACTCAGTTCTCTAGTTTTAGTACTTACAGTATGAAGTGCAAGTGAGTTTATCTACTGCTTTTGACTAACTAAAAGGCCCCTTATCTTCAATCCTAACGACAAAAATAAAATCATGGATTGCGATGGACGAAGGTTTCACTACAGATGGAAAAATTGCAATGTGTCTAGTATGCGGTAAAAAAGTCGGGTGCTCTATGAAATCTCAACTGGAGAGTCTTACCTATCCTATACCCGCCAGATATTGACATTAAATATTTTCATGATTTTATATATTTTGGTACATATTCAGCTTATTTTTCTTACATAAATATGTACATACTTCACACCTTGATATTACATAAAAAATCCGGTCCCTAGTAATGAATCGGTTGTATTAAATGATTTGAATTATGGACATGAGAGAGCTAGTCTCAGGGGATTAATACTGATACTGGCATAACAGTCATTGTCGTCGTGGGATGAACTCTTTAGACTGTTCAAATATTTTATGTTACAGACATCACACAATGCCACTGCTAGAGAAAAAGTATAAGACAAAGCAAGGCTGGATATAACGAAGAAGGAAGGAAAATTGTACTCTCCGGAGACAAACTGAGCATCTACTAGTTCAGAACCGATATTCCGCCGCAGAGAATTAAAGCAAAGTTGAATATTATGAATAATATTATTATTCCAAAGTTAAGCAGCGGAATGGTGCTGATAGATGCCAGAAATAGGATGTACGTAGTACTTGAATAACGCTATTCCACAAATAATCACGGAGAGAATTCACAAACAGGCGACTTCTAATTCATTATACTTTGAATTGCTTTGAACAAATGTTGAAAGAACGTCAAAGAAATTCTTTTCTGTCGAGTCGTCTTAGTGTGCGAGCAGCTACTTCAGTGTTTTAGTCTTTTTACTATTTCTATTTCGGTTGGTACAGTTATTTCCCCCAGTCTTTAGCGTATTGAAAACAGATATACATAAAACATAGACGAGTGTTGTTTCGTAGTTGTACAGTCAAAAATTGCCACCTCTTTATCACAAATGTTTAGCGACATTCTCGGGAATAATAAAACCGGATATAACTCGAGAGAAAGTACACCACAGTAACACAATCTACACCTAAAACCAGAGTGTTTAGCCCAGGGCTGGGCAGCAAGAGCGTATTCTACTCTCTCACGGGGAGCCATATGATTTCTCTTCATCCCCTTTCTTCCTCGCCGAACACCGCGCAGCGTTGATTCAGTGACGGATTAATATTAAGCGTCCCCGTTTAAAGTCTGGATCCTCTCCCGATGCCCAGCCCTGGTTCAGACGATTCTCGAGATTTGACTCGCTTCTATAAATTATTGAAATGCAGCTTTCTTCTATAAACAGACGAGTAGATATTGACTATACCTGGTAAGGTTTATCTTGTCTCAGTAGCAATAAAACCAAGTCCCTTCAAATGAGGGTGGAGATTACAGGAGAGTTGTAAATTTTTAGGATTCCTTTCAAAACCTTGTTATTGTACAGGCTGCCGGAACTCAGTTTCTTGAAAGACAAGCTCAGTGACGGAACTACACAGTACGAAGACAGATATTTTGTTATTTTATTTTGCGCTAGAGAATGTATCAACTAGTCCTTTCCGCCACTGGATGAATGGACGGCATCGCTCCACTCCCCCATCGCCATAACAATACAGACGAAGCAAGACATATCTCCTTTCTCTCTCTTTTCACAGTGAGACAAGATTTATCACACAGACTTTAAGAACAAAACCCGTGGGAGGAAAAGCTGTATACAAACCTACAGACAGAAATATATATATATATATATATATATTCTTTTTTTAATCCCTGTAACATAGTCCTAGTAAGCTTATATTAAATTAATTTTCATCATTTTACTAGCTATCTCAAATATTAAATTAATTATAATTGATTGAATTAAATTAGCTCATAAATTAAGTTACTACTTTACCTTATAGGTTTATCTAAATTTAAGTAAATATGTAGTCTACTAGTCGTTAAAACTGAAGAATATTGCTGGAGAACCTTTTAAGTGTAGTGTAAATATCTGTAATTTAAATATGTATTGTATTGATTAAGGCTGGTTGAGTGGAAGAGAAGGCCTTATGGCCTTAACTCTGCCAGCGAAAATAAAACATTATTATTATTATTATTATTATTATTATTATTATTATTATTATTATTATTATTATTATTATTATTACAGACTTGCTCGAAACGTTTTCTTATGTATCTATTAAAACTTACTTTTCCGCAGTAGTCTAAAAATGTGTTTCTTGCCACATCCCAATACACATTTTCTAAAGGAAAAGTAAAAATATAGAAATTATAATTTAAAACTTAAAAAATTTAGTTTTCCCTCAGTTCCTTAAGAATTAACAGTGTAATAGGGTTACTGCTAATGTTTTATTTTACGTATGTCCAATAAGTACTACTCTATAGGCTAACTCAGTTTAAATCTTACCTCGCGTTTATGAACACTACACGTTGTACTTTCTTGCAAAGTGGAAAATATGAAAGAACCGACTCCAATATTAAATTATCCTCAGACGTCCTGTTAGTTTGCCAGCTGTATGCTTTAGTGTTACTGAGTCATCCGAAATTGCTAAAATATTCCGAGAATAATAATAGTCAATGAAAAACAAAATTATTTCTTTACAGCCTTCTTGACCAGGGCTTTCTGATTTATCTGTTTACCTTCTCTGACAGGTTATAAATTTTTCGCTCATTATTACTCTCCTATAATCAGAAGAATCGTAAATTTCTTAACCGAATGTTTACTTTTGGAGCAAGTATGAAACAGGCGTTAGATACAGCACATTAAAGCGCCCATAACTTCCCACTACGGAGCACTAAATATGTTCATTGTAATGTATTACAAAAATCTCTACATAGCTGGCGTATAATCGTATTCATAATATTGTTCTTTATAGGAACAGACATGGAGTAGTTTATACAAGAAAAAGAGTGTAGAATTCTAAATCAGAAATTCTGGAGTTTGGTCTCGGTGTGAGCTACACCTAACGAGATTTCCCTTCAATTTTTAATTGCTGGAACATTTGAAAAATAAAACTTCATTACCACTTCCATCAGTATCACATTTATAATTCCATAATCATTACAACCACCCACATGATCGCGTATCATCAGTATCAGCAATAGCAATTTAATCATCAATATCACCAACACTAGTACAGTAATAGGCCTATATGTGGATTCGTTGCTTTGTGAAATGCATGATGAATAAACAGACACTTAAGCAAGTTTTATGAGAATAGTATTTCGGTCTCCTGTCGCTCCTTTCTTTCAACCACTACTCCACTATCGCAATAGTAACTTAAAATCTATAGACATGGCGTCTGTGGTTTAAAACTAATGTTAAAATTTAATTTTATTCGATTTTATTCAGATATTACGTCCCTTCCAAAACTGCAGTCTCTGAACTGCCATCATGGTAAAAATTATGACAAAACTTCACTTCCTCTGCAAGAAATAGAATCAAAATTTTTTAATACGTCAGAGCGGAAACATGACAGCTAAGTGATAAAATAATAAAATTAGAATTTGTCTAATGAAACGGAAATTTTGAGAAGAACCGCTGGAAAATCCAAGTTGTAAAGATTTAATAAAGAACGTACAAAGGATGCAAAAGATGTAAGAAACCAAGGATTTTCCTAGTTTCATTTCGGGCAGTGTATGGGACCGGTGCTCACCCAACATCGTGGTGAATTTGGAAGCCACGATAGGGAGCGAACTCCGATTATGAAAAACAGCTATAACTTCTTTTTTTACTGGGTTATTTAACGACGCTGTATCAAATACGAGGTTATTTAGCGTCGATGGGATTGGTGATAGGGGGATGACATTTGGCGAGATGAGGCCGAGGATTCGCCATAGATTACCTGACATTTGCCTTACGATTGGGGAAAACCTCGGAAAAACCCAACCAGGTAATCAGCCCAAGCGGGAATCGAATTCGCGCCCGAGCGCAACTCCGGATCGGTAAGCAAACGTCTTAACCGACTGTACAGCTGTAACCACACAATATATTCGTTCTGTTTGGATGATCGTTCACCTCTGCTGAGGAATGTGAACATGAAGCCAACAGCCGATCTGTAGGGCTTGATTCTTTATGGGGTGTCACTCCTCGGATAATAATAATAATAATAATAAAAATAATAATAATAATAATAATAATAATAATAATCATAATCCTTGAGCAGCTCTTAAACATGGTGCTAGTTTCTGCCCAAGACTTTATAATAAAATTACAAACCATTTTCCAAATATGAAATATTTAAAATTGAAGAGTTTAAAAAATAAATTTGTAAAATTATCCATGATATATAATATTAATAAATGTATCTTTTTACCTTTTATTTCTGTCGACTATATTAATGTTTTTATTGATTATCACTGGCTTCTGTCGGATTGTTAATTTATATTAAATGTGTATTTTTCTCTCCTTTTCTCTTTCTTCTTTATTCTTGCTCTTGTGTTGTATTTATTGGTTTGAATTAAGTTACCTACTGTATTTAGTAAACTGTCCTTGTAAATTTTATGTTATATTATTGACTAAGACCACACCGTACACGAGCCTGGCTCTTACGGTAGTGGCTAGAAACATTTTTTGTTTTATAAATGTAATTTGTACTCACTAGCTAGCTAGTTAAATAAATAAATAAAATAAATAAAATAACGTTTCTTTCTTCGTTTCAGACTTCCTGTTCACGAGATATGTGGAGTAACCGCTATACAGCAGTACTGGAAACAAAGTAACGTCGATTTAAGATGAGGGTGGTAGAGAAAAGGGTTACAACATAGATTATTAAAAGCATCAACACCCTTCGCTGTCAATAAACTGACAACCTAGTTGACTCAGGTGAAGTACGTTGCTTAGATACCAATTTAGAGTCGGAAAGTGCCCACCACCCTCCCTCTCCAGCGCCATTATTGTAGATATGAAGGCGATCGATACGCAACGTTGACAAAACACACGCTTATCACCCAGAACTCGTTATCTCGCGCTGGGCACGAGTGCATTATGACTATAGGGCAGCTCCAAACTTACACACTAAGATCTTCAAAGCGCACAAATTCAAGTGAAAAGCAGAGAAATTTAGGAATGAAATATTACTAATGTTCGAATAACACTATGTTTTACCAGGAATGCTAGTACTTCGACAGCAGACTCTGCAATCATCCGCGTTAGCTTGCCAGTTGTCATACATTGCTCCATACACTTTCCGATATCTTTCTCAATTTCTTTCCTACGTTACAACAAATTACTTTTGTACGAGATCGTGCGTATTTGCTTGGTTTCCGCACAAAACCAATCCGCGAAAAGTCTAAAATTACACATTCAGTATTCCCAACCTAACACATAATTTCCCTCTTCTTACCGCTTAAGTGACATATTGATTTTACTGCTTTAGGCTTTTAACATATTATTTTTAGAGACGTTCAATATAGTAATAATTATAAATTGGAAACTTACCACTGCAATTTCAACTAAATTGCACTGTTAATTATTGTTTTTAAATATTTGCAAAAATTAAGTAAACTCTACAACTCCACTAAAGTTACTGCATTCGTGATGCAAGTAACATTAAGGAAGCCGTGAAAAAATCAAGAAGATTCCAGACCCATCATAGACTGGGGGGGGGAAGACAGACGTATATCACGGCCTGCTGGATTATAGTAAACACAGAAAACATTTTAAAGCAACAATGTTGAAGATAGATATTTTTGTTTTGAAAATTTGCCGTCATTGAACAGACACCAAGATGGAGATTTCATTGCAACTAATTAGAAATTACTCTTTCACGTATTTAATAAACGATCTTCGCACAAAATAATGTACGATACACGAGCGGTATGTTTTCTTTCAATTCTCGGAAATTAAAAAAGCTCAACTACGTTTCGCTTTTTCAAACTTTTCCTCGAACATGAAAACTTGAACATACCGCTCTTGTAACGCACATTACTATTTTGACAAAATGGTAAAGTGCCTTGTGTTTTGGGAACCGTGTGTATTATAATGTACTATAACTCAATGGAATTTCTCCCTGTTGCAATAATTATTCTGGATGCGTCGTTACCCGATCGTATATACAAGCCGACGAAGACAAGCGAAAAAATCATAATTGCTAATATAAAAATACAATATAAACGTTGATTTTATGGAGTTAAGCTCCTTGTACGCGATCAAATTTTACTTCCATTTCAATACTTCGCAAGAAAACTAGCCAAAGAGTGATCAATAAAGAAAAAATATATTTGTCAAAGAATGCGTATATTGCTAAAGAACTGACTAGATTTTAAAACATGTGCTTCAAGTTCATTCTAATTTATTATTATTATTATTATTATTATTATTATTATTATTATTATTATTATTATTATTATTATTAACATCATCATCATCATCCTCCGTTTCCATACTTACAGCAGAGTCCGTATAGGCCAGATTCTATCTGATGCTTTTCCAATTCACTGTGGGCTAAAGCAAGGAGAAGCACTATCACCTTTACTTTTTAACTTCGCTCTAGAATATGCCATTAGGAAAGTTCAGGATAACAGAGAGGGTGTGGAATTGAGCGGGTTACATCAGCTTCTTGTCTATGCGGATGACGTGAATATGTTAGGAGAAAGTCCACAAACACGGAAATTTTACTTGAAGCAAGTAAAGCGATTGGTTTGGAAGTAAATCCCGATAAGACAAAGTATATGATTGTGTCTCGTGACCAGAATATTGTACGAAATGGAAACATAAAAATTGGAGATTTATCCTTCGACGTGGTGGAAAAATTCAAATACCATGGAGCAACAGTAACAAATATAAATGACACTCGGGAGGAAATTAATTGCAGAATAAATAGGCTATGGGAAATGCCTATTATTATTCGGTTGAGAAGCTTTTATCATCTAGTCTTCTGTCAAAAAATCTGAAAGTTAGAATTTATAAAACAGTTATATTACCGGTTGCTCTGTATGGTTGTGAAACTTGGACTCTCACTTTAAGAGAGGAACAGAGATTAAGGGTGTTTGAGAATAAGGTTCTTAGGAAAATATTTGGGGCTAAGAGAGATGAAGTTACAGGAGAATGGAGAAAGTTACACAATGTATTCTTCACCTGACATAATTAGGAACATTAAATCTAGACGTTTTAGATGGGCAGGGCACGTAACACGTATGCGCGAATCCAGAAATTCATATAGAGTGTTAAATGGAAGACCTGAGGGAAAAGACCTTTGGAGAGGCAGAGACGTAGATGGGAGGATAATATTAAAATTGATTTGAGGGAGGTGGGATATGATGATAGAGACTGGATTAATCTTGCACAGAATAGGGACCAATGGCGGGCTTATGTGAGGGCGGCAATGAACATGCGGGTTCCTTAAGAGCCGTTTGTAGAGTAAGTAATCATAAACTTATATTTTAAGATAGTTAGTTAGTGTTTGTTGGTGTCATAATATTCCCGAACCCAGTTGGCAATTCCCTCAAAGAACTGTCAAATCTCTGACCATTAGAGCATGTTACTATAATTACTTTTGAGATAATCAAATACTTTTAAAGTTCGTAAGCGATTTGAGAACACAACTTGTAAAGTACTGGCATGTCTTGAAAAGTGTTGTAAAGCGTTGAATTTGACGAAAACATGATCATGTAAAGCAGCTTTAGTTTCTTTCTTCCTGGAGCATTGGTATTAATACATCATGGTTTGCAATCCTACCTTTAATCGATTGAGAAATTCTAGAATGCAATATGCGTCAAGAGGGGCTGAATGATATTTCCTAAAATTTACGTCAAAGTTTGAAAACAGGCAAGACAAAAGACACATCCAAAATGCTTTCAACTTATACTTCAAATGAAGGACGTAACTGTAGTCTTCCAACATCTGCATTTAGTTTTAAGAAGGTAAATTGATACTCCTTTTCACAGTTTATGCAAGAAATTTCTATAAAATGATGGAGAGACTACCTGTTAATCTTCTCTACCTTTGTAATAAGTGATCATAAAATTCCATTAAAATTCAAATTAATAATATCAGCAGGAGTTATAAGCCTACAAGTAGTAACAAATAAGTAATGATTCTGTGGCTTTTCCCGCCCATAATCAATCGTTCTAACGACTTCGCTTATCTGTGGATAATTGGGCCAATGCCAAGAAATATATTTTCCAGGGAATCAATGGTGAGTTTCTTTCACGCTCCTTGCTTGCCAAATTTCCTTCAGGATAGACCACTAAATATCAAAAGACAAATGCGGTATTTGAGCTCTGGAGCTCCGCCATAGATCTCTTCTTGTGTCAGAGATAATCTTGATAAATTGTAACATAAGCAGTGGATTGGCCACGGCAACACATGCTATGGCCATCAAGATCACCGCACCTCAAATCCATTAGAATTTTATCTATGGGTGTTAGTTAAAATTTACAGTTCATTAAAATCTGTAGACAATGAAAAATATCCACGAAAACGTGTGCAGAACGGATTTCCGGTGATTTCAGGAAACCTTAAGTAGTTCAGATTGATTCGCCAAAGTATTTCATCGTGTTTTTACGTGTGTGGAGAGAGAAAACACCAAATTCCAAAGTCTATTGTACATGACAAATATATTGTCGTCTAACTTCTTGAAATGAGGACATTAACTTAAAAATCATTTATGGCTATTGTTTCGGTGAAGTATGCAACGTTTTGAGTATCCACAAACACCCATACAAAATTTGTGAATAGGTTTACGACTCTAGTTTGATATATTGAGTCCAAACATCGTTAGTCAGTACATATCCATGATAATGTCTTTTCTCGAAGAGAGAAATAAATCGAATGACTAATTTGAAGGATTCATTTATTCGTAGTGTTCTGCCCAAGTGCAGATCTTTCACTGCAAACCCAGCATTCTCCAGTATTTCCTATTTTCTGCATTTCTCCTAGTCCGCATATGATCCATACAGTATATCTTAATGTCGTCTATCATCTGATATCTTCTTCTGCCCAGAACTCTTCTCCCGTTCACCATTCCTTCCAGTGCATCCTTTAGAAGGCAGTTTTTTCTCAACCAGTGACCCAGTCAATCCCTTTTCCTCATCCTGATCAGTTTCAGCGAGGATTAAGTCTCTCTATAAAGCAAATCCTGAATTACCTTCATGTTTTGGATGTAACAGTTCCCTTCGAATTTCTGGTCCTTTTATGAAATAGACGTAAGTCAGTAAATGAACTATTTTTCATCTAGTCAGCATATTATCGATTAAGAACATGACATTGAATAACGAAAAGAGAAAGGGGACATAATGAATTAATTGGGTGCTACTTTCCTGTGTGAAATGAAATACAATTCCACTAAATCTGGGACCAGAAAACTAGCATCATTATTACGCAGTTTTAATATTATGTCAATGTTATCTATACTAATAATAAATCTGTAGCAAAAATGTTTCCGGTAATTTCCGATTTTCCGAAAATAATTGGTGTTAACATGTATAACTAACCATCCTGAAACCGAAAATCGCTTTTTTGAAATTTTTGTTTGTATGTATGTCTGTCTGTCTGAATGTTTGTTACCTTTTCACGCGATAATGGCTGAACGGATTTCGATGAAAATTGGAATATAAATTAAGTTCGTTGTAACTTAGATTTTAGGCTATATGGCATTCAAAATACGTTATTTAAAAGGGGGGTTATAAGGGGGCCTGAATTAAGTAAATCGAAATATCTCGCTTATTATTGACTTTTGTGAAAAATATTCCATAACAAAGGTTTCTTTACAAATGATTTCCAATAAGTTTTATTATTTGATAGATTTTCATAGGACCGATATTTAATGAGATAAATGAGTTTTAAAATTAAAATAACTGCCATCTAAAGCGGTGTAATGAAATAAAAAACAAATGACTTCGTCTATAAAGGGTCTTGGATAACAACAATCGAAAGCTATGAAACACAGCCTACAGAGAATGTTTCTGTGTTTGTATGAAGTAATATCGGAAGCTAAATTAACCGATTTATATAATTAATTATTATTTCACCATTGGAAAGTTAGTTTATCTAGATGAACATAATGCTATAATGTTATTACAGTAACTTCTGAGTGAATCGAGAACAGGTAAGATTAAAATAGCTTCTTATGCACAGAAAACTTTATAGGCTATTCTGAATATTCGTTTCCTGCATTTCTTAAAATAATGTTTGTGTACACATTAAATCTAAATGATGTCAATCTTCATTAAACTATGGTTGCAGGTAATAAAAATTAAGAAACATGTTACAGGAATTGTTACTGCACCAAATGAGTGGTCTCTGGACCAAAATGATCGCAATTTAATTATTTAAATACAATTTAAATTAGGTAACATATTAAACGATTTATCCTTCTATCAAGCACGAATCTTTCCTGGATCAAATGTCCTATTTTAATTATGTAATTACTTTATATTTATTTCTAACGCGTGCAGCGGAGCGCACGGGTACGGCTAGTATTAAAAATATAGCGTGATTTCGAAATGGCGTGAGTTATTCGGAAACTAGTCTAAAACAGGAAACCGTATCCATGCTCTCTGCTAAAGGCAGAAAGACATGAGTAAACGTGAGATGAAACTGTGCAGTGTGTGTGAAATAGAGCCGCCATGTCAGATCGAATCTTGGCAACACGGACACGCAGATATGAGTGGACAGCGCCGGATTCATTTAAATGAAAAATGCACGTTACAATGAAAGCTGGAGAGAGAAAGAGGAATCCATTACCAAGTCACCTAGCTTATTCCGAGTCGGCCGTGCTCTTCCCCTTCAACATAGATTATACATTACCATACGTTCAAATTTTAAAACCGCTTCTGTGTTGTTACCATGGTGATTCTGTCTCCTCCATCTATTCAATCCAAGTAGAAATGCAATGTGGGGGAGAGACGCCGGCGATGCAGCGGGAATGATATTGTACGGGAATGTACCTCCCATGGGACGTAAGCGAATGTGTTTTCGGTTTGCAGAGGTGTTTTTGCGAATCAATGGAACCATTCCGACATCAACACCAAGTTCTGCTCTGCAGGCTATGTTATTATTCTGGGCAAAATCACATCTCCAAGTTCAACTCTGTTTTGGAGAGAAGTATTACCGTGGTAGAGAAAGTAATTAGAAACTTATATTTTAAGACGCGTTATGTACAAAAATGAGTGCTATTCAACTGCAGGCGTAAGATCGTATTTAGAGAGGCTTGGAAATGTTCATTATTCGTCTAGACCTCATGCATTTTATCTTTCAATCGTATAGTACTCGTATGTTGCAAATAAAATTGCGTTAGTTCTCGTAACTTCTCTCATAATTAACAGTTGAAAAGATTAAAAGAAACAACTTTCCTTTAAGTTTATAACACAGGGAAGATGAAAAGTTCCGTCTATATTGAAATGACGCGTCTGGCCGCGAAACCAGGTGACCCGGGTTCGAAACCCGGTCGGGGCAAGTTACCTGGTTGAGGTTTTTTCCGGGGTTTTCCCTCAACCCAATACGAGCAAATGCTGGATAACTTTCGGTGCTGGACCCCGGACTCATTTCACTGGCATTATCACCTTCATATCATTCAGACTCTAAATAACCTAGATGTTGATACAGCGTCGTAAAATAACCCAATAAAATGAAAAATATATTTAAATTGCCATGTCAATTGACAAAGTCTCACGTTTTAGCTCGTAACTTGAAAAGTATTAGAGATTTTTTTTTCTAAAAATGTGTCCCTTTTTATTTAGTATGTTCCATTGCAGTAATGCAATACTACACACATTTGTTGCTACACTGATTGTACATTCTATCTGAACTTAAAACAAAAACTATAGTAAACTGTTTGTAACAATAGTAGTGCTTTGACTATTTGCAATATTTACAAGGATGTAAAGTCAGCTGACTGAATAGAGTTTATGAATTACTCACAATTATTAATACTAATACTAATTTTAACTGGAGTAGTATTTTCACTATTTACAATATAATACACTGCCGTGAAGTCTATTGACTTAATTAAGGTCGTGAATTGCTTATAATTATTTTAACATATCTAACTTGAATACTAATACTAATTTCGAGTAGAGTAGTATTTTCACTATTTACAATCTATTGACTGAACAAAGTTTCTGAATTCCTTATAGTGTTTTAACAATAGAGATATTAGAGATATTTAAAAAAATCACCATACTATTTTTTGAAAGTCCATGCAAGGAAAATAATCACATTTTCGACTTCTGAAAGTGTACATGTCCAATTAATAATATTCACTAATGTGTTACACGATGTTTTTAGAGTTTATTCGACTTTAAAAAATAGAAATTTCATCGCAGTGTAATAAATTACTCGTCTGTAGTTTTATTCAACTACAAATCCCCTCTGTTATTTTTATTTTTTATATTTTATTAGGTTATTTTACGACGCTTAATCAACATCTAGGTTATTTAGCGTCTGAATGATATGAAGGTGATAATGACGGTGAAATGAGTCCGGGGTCCAGCACCGAAAGTTACCTAGCATTTACTCGTATTGGGTTGAGGGAAAAAAATCTCAATCAGGTAACGTGCCCCGACCGGGATTCGAACCCGGGCTACCTGGTTTCGCGGCCAGACGCGCTAACCGTTACTCCACAGGCGTGGACTCCCCTCTGTTATAATCCAATATTCTAAATTCTACCGCATTATAAAATATTATTAGTGTAAAAATCTGTCTAACATTTATACCCACAATAATTTACTACTAGAGATGTAAAAGTTGTTAGAAAATGGATTAAATCTGTACCATAAATAAACAAAATGAAATTCCTGTAGACCATTTCCCTCGCATTCCACATTCTTTCAAGATCGCAAAATCAGAGCAAGCAGACACTTTGTTCGAGAAGGGTATTGCGCACTTCAGGCGTGAACGATGTATCTGGGGAAAACCGCGAGCGCGTGTGTGTAAACCCGCACCCCTCACGTGGCGCGACCAGCGAGGGAATGTCGCTGAATCACGGCAAAAAGACACCATCTTGTTTTTAAATCCAAGAGTACGGCAGTTACTCGCGTCGATCACCATTCCGACCTCCCCCTATTTTCTTGCCAAGTTAATCCACTCTGTATCTATTTTGGAGGCGGCCCCAGCCTAGATAGGAACAACACAGTTCGTTGAATCGCAAGACAGGCCGAAGAGACATTAAAAAGCTGATTTAGCAGACCACTCTCTTTTCCCCGACTTACACAACTCACTCAGTCGGCCCAAATTTATCCCCCGCACAGAACGACTCCACGGCCGAGCAACGTGACACAAAACAGAAAGACAAGATAATTCCTTCTATCCTTTTCTACGCCCTCAAAATTTATAATCTGAGACGAAAGGAAAACACAGTCTTCTTCCAAAACTTACATCTGCGGATACCTTGCAAACGGGAACTTCCAAGCCAGAATTTTTAAATTTAAAATATAAGTTCAGTCTCAAAATGTATGCACTCGCATTAAAACTTTCATCGCTAAAATTTAAGTGGGATTTTTAGTTGGCCTTGAGTGTGCTCCACTATCTAAATAGTACATTATGCAACGAGCCTATAATGGTAGTAATTAAGACGCGAGTATGTTTATGAAACGAGCGCAAGCGAGTTTCATAATTTTCATACGAGCGTCTTAATTACCATTATAGTCAAGTTTCATACTACTTTTTATGCTCGACACATTTCTAACTTGAAATTATTCATAAGTATTCATGTTATTTTTATCTCACTGAGGAGCGGAACTGACCTTGTGCAATACCTCGTAAATTGTGAGATGTGAGCAGACGCGGAAGTATTGATTTTTTCCGAGAAACAAATGTCGACATTGACCTTGATATAATCTAGAGAGTAAAATAAACATTAATCTTGATATAACCTTGAAATTGAATTATACATTGAAAAACGAGATGACAAATTGAATTTATTTGAATATTGTTTATAATTAACGCTAATTATTAATCTAATCTCGCGCTAGTTGTCTTTCGATTGCATATCCGAGAATAATCGATACTTGCGTTTTCATATTGCTTCAATTATATTTTCTGATTGGTGGAACACCTGAACTTTAATGAGTAGGTGTACTTTAATGAGGTCCATTAAAGGGCTGCTACCAGTTATATAATTACTACATTTCGGCATAGTCGAGTTTAAACAATATTTCTATTTATTCTTCTTTCTTCTACTTTTTAACTTTTCAATTGTTAGCCCAGTCCACTTTCAAGGAATTTCAACCTCACGTACTCGCGTCTGTGGCTCAGTTTTCCATCCAGGCATCGTACAAAGCTCAGTGCAGAGACGGTGAAAGATGAAGAATAGAAGGATGTTCTGTGTTTAGGAATGGAGAGTGTGATATGTTTGTGTGAGCGAGTATCTATTTCGTGATATAAGGACAGATGTTATAAACGAGAAGCTAAGTAGCTAGGGTTAGAGGTTTGAAGAATATTGAAGAGTAAAGTGAGAGAGTGAATAGTTCTTCGCTCTTTGAGAGGGGCCCAGGACAGCATATATGTTAAATGTTATGTTTTATTTAACGACGCTCGCAACTGCAGAGGTTATATCAGCGTCTTCGGATGTGCCGTAATTTTGTCCCGCAGGAGTTCTTTTAAATGCCAGTAAATCTACTGCTATCGGGATCGAACCCGCAACCTTGGGCTTAGAAGGCCAGCGCTATACCAACTCGCCAACCAGGTAGACTATATTATTAGCATATGTGTGTGTATATATACATACATAGATAAAAATACATATGTAGTATATATCGGGTGGATAGAGAAATTTACAGACTACAGTATTATTGGACATTAGTAAGTTTTCGAAAAAATACGGCAACAGTTTCATCAATTTGAAATATAAACTCATCTTGGAAAGATTTCAGTTTCACGACAACCGAAAACCGAACTATCAGTCGGGAATTAATTATTTATTTATGGTCGATAGAAATTACGTTTCATAGGATTATAGAACAGTGATTTATTTTTATAACAGTACAAACCTATAGTTAGCCTCCTACAGTACATAAAACACTACCAAACACACTTACTTACTACTTACTTACTGGCTTTTAAGGAACCCGGAGGTTCATTGCCGCCCTCACATAAGCCCGCCATTGGTCCCTATCCTGAGCAAGATTAATCCAGTCTCTATCATCATATCCCACCTCCCTCAAATCCATTTTAATATTATCTTCCTATCTACGTCTCGGCCCCCCCAAAGGTCTTTTCCCCTCTGGCCTCCAAACTAACACTCGTATATGCATTTCTGGATTCGCCCATACGTTCTACATGCCCTCCCCATCTCAAACGTCTTGATTTAATGTTTCTAATTATGTCAGGTGAAGGATGCAATGCGTGCAGCTCTGCGTTGTGTAACTTTCTCCATTCTCCTGTAACTTCATCCCTTTTAGCCCCAAATATTTTCCTAAGTACCTTATTCTCAAAAACCCTCAATCTCTGTTCCTCTCTCAAAGTGAGAGTCCAAGTTTCACAGCCATACAGAACAACCGGTAATATAACTGTTTTATAAATTCTAACTTTCAGATTTTTTGACAGCAGACTAGATGACAAAAGCTTCTCAACCGAATAATAACAGGTATTTCCCATATTTATTCTGCGTTTAATTTCCTCCCGAGTGTCATTTATATTTGTTACTGTTGCTCCAAGATATTTGAATTTTTCCACCTCTTCGAAGTATAAATCTCCAACTTTTACAGTTATATTTCGGACAATATTCTGATCACGAGACATAATCATGTACTTAATCTTTTCGGGATTTACTTCCAACCCTATCTCTTTACTTGCTTCAAGTAGAATTTCCGCGTTTTCCCTAATCGTTTGTGGATTTTCTCCTAACATATTGACGTCATCTGCATAGACAAGAAGCTGATGTAACCCGTTCAAACCAAACAATACCACGTAATAGAATTCATCTTTCAGAATTCAAAGTAATGAGCATATAAGGTAATGAACCATGCTGCGTAACTTGAGATGTATTCTAAAGATTCTGATATTTCCATAAATTCAATAGCATTATCCTTCTGGCTTTCATCATTGTCAAAACACATATATACCTCCCCAGCTGGTGTGTCATTCATACCAGCTAGTAAGTGACAACATTTGGAACCGTTCCATAAATGCTTTCTCATCCCTGCGGTCTTCTCAAGCACTGTGCCTATCAAATTTTCAAAGAGGGGGAATTAGATACGTTATTTGACAAAGAAATCTTTCATAAATACCAATAACACGCCTTTGCATCAGGAGAGTCTTATTTGTGTGCTAGATGTAAAACGGGGATTATGAAACTCTGATTTAAGAAGTTTGCGCATTAGGTTCTCTTTCAGAAATGATATGCGTCCATGCGATCAGTATGTAACTTACTGTTTCTATAAAAGATGGCAGCAGTGTCTTCCGGTCGATAAAAAGTGAAACTAAATTGTGTTTGAAGAGAAAGTTATGAACACGTGATAA
Organism: Periplaneta americana; assembly: GCF_040183065.1. Lineage (NCBI taxonomy): Eukaryota > Metazoa > Arthropoda > Insecta > Blattodea > Blattidae > Periplaneta > Periplaneta americana. The sequence continues at coordinate 170,255,334 of NC_091126.1, read as the reverse complement.
TCCAGTAAATTGAAATGTGTCTCAAATGTGAAATGAATCAATAATACTCTATCAGCGTTTTCAGAGATAAAGTATTACAAGAAATTATTATTATTCTAGAAAGAGACTGAGGAATTTGAAGAAGATCAAAGGAAGAGGAGTCAACTAACCAAATTCCATTTCGCCGTCGCCAATTCAACCAACGCTAGGTAACTTCTCAAATAATGCAGCGTCGTTAAATAACCGATTAAAAATCATTCAGTTACAAATCTGTGTTGAGCAGCGTTGAATATGAACATTAGTCACATTGATCTTTGTACGTTTTTACATCCCTATTTCCACAGAAGCTCTTGGTTTTCACTTTCAAACAATGTTCTGCCCAAGGGCAGGGCTTTCACTACAAATCCGTCATTCTCCAATCTTTCATTTTTCCGCTTTCCTCTTAGTCTCAGCATATGATCCATGTATATCAATGTTCGATGAAAGAGTAATGGAACGGAGAAAAATTCTCTCCGGCGCCGGGATTTGAACCCGGGTTTTCAGCTCTACGTGTTGATGCTTTATCCACTAAGCCACACCCGGGTTCAAATCCCGGCGCCGGAGAGAATTTTTCCCGTTCCATTACTCTTTCATCGTATGATGACGCAGATTATCTGCATGGAAATATCGTATGTACTTCGGTACATTAAAATAATATATGTGATATGCGAAAGACGGCGCTTATTCCGTCGGATCCCGGCCAACTAGTCACTCATAACGAGTGCACCTCAGCACATGTGTGGACTTCAGTCCTACGTTCATAGACATCTATGACGTAGTGCAGAGGGCGGCCACTAGAGGGAACCCAAGAGTTGGAACTTAATCTGAGACGATTCTGTCCGACGCCGGTGTGGCTTAGTGGATAAAGCATCAGCATGTAGAGCTGGAAATCCGGGTTCAAATCCCGGCGCCGGAGAGAATTTTACTCCCTTCCATTACTCTTTCATCGTATGATGACGCAGAATACCGGCATGGAAATATCATATGTACTTCGGTACATTAAAATTATATATATATATATATATATATATATATATATATATATATATATATATATATATATATCAATGTTGTCTATCATCTGATATTTTCTTCTGCCCCGAACTCTTTTCTCGTTCATCATTCCTTCCAGTGCATCCTTCAGAAGGCAGTTTCATCTCATAACTGGAACCATTTCACGTACAATACCATCTCCTAACACATTCAAATTTCTAGTAGCAGATTTATTATTCCCCAAAGCGAGCAGGCCTAACTGATTTTGATAAATTCGAACGCTCTCCCCTTATACTATCTGCATTATCCCACATCACTAACATCAACCTGACATGAAAACGCTTTTAGATATATTACGAAATACTGTTGAAATTATAAATGCGAACAGTAACTCTTACGTTATTTTCTGTCAAGCTATTAACAAAGTTGGCCAAAACGAAGACGTTTGATGCTGTGCGTGACACGAAATTTCGTTTCGAGTTACAAGGGTAAGGAGTCAAAGACTGCGAAAGATTGGCTCTAATCCCAATGTTTACACCTCCACGCCTTCAAACTAATCCCCCTGTGCCCCCTCCGAGCGATCTCGGATTCACGGAGAGCCTCCAATTAAGAATCGAGGCTATTGATGCAAGTGCCAATTGTCCACTGATATCAGAACTTACGGATGATGTGTGTGCTGAAGTGAAACATAATTAGTATTCCTGAGGACGCTGTAAGAGTAGTTTCAAAATTCCATGAGTGAGGTCAGCGGCTTTCTTCGTTGAGAACTTAACGACTGTCAGCCATAATATAGTGGCACATGCATTATTAACTTTTGCGTGCAGTCGCGAATCCTGCGTATCTTTTTTTTACCTTTAATGCTCTATTGTCTCTCTTTTGTGACGCATGAAGTCGACGTTCTTGTGTGAAGCTCTCCACATATTTAATGGGGAGGTATACATTCGCTGGTATAACTTTACTATAATCATCATCATCATCCATCCAAGTGTTAGACCACGTGATCGGTTACAGTCTCATGCTATCTCTAAGGCCCAGTTTTATAAATACGGTTAATCTAAAGATTATGTTAAACCTAACCATTAGTTTAACTCAACGTGCCGTATTACAGAGTCTAGGTTAAGTTAAACCGTAGTGAAATACGATTGGTATTACTGCTAGGAAAGAAAACAACAACATCGCAACTGTTTAATTATGTTATTGATTTAAAATAGCCGACGTTCGTGGAGAATCTTCATTAAGAAACATATAAATACGGTTAATCTAAAGATTATGTTAAACCTAACCATGAGTTTAACTCAACGTGCCGTATTACAGAGTCTCGGTTAAGTTAAACCGTAGTGAAATAAGATTGGTATTACTGCTAGGAAAGAAAAGAACAACATCGCAACTGTTTAATTATGTTATTGATTTAAAATAGCCGACGTTCGTGGAGAATCTTCATTAAGAAACATATTTGTTCTTGGATATCAGAGAAAGTATCGCAAAAAACCTAAAGAGGACCAATACCGCGTACTTCAGAATGCTTGTTAGACAACCTCAGATAGTTTCTTAACGCTGGCTACCAACGTTATACTCCCAAACACAATGCAACCAAACTAAACCTTGCATGACCATCGGCGACGTAAGTCCATACAGAATCAACTTGGGTAACGAAGTAATAATATTAGAGTACGTATTTTATGTGTTGTCTAAAATATTTATGAAACAGAATTCAGTCAAACAATAAAATTATTTTTACGAGTCTAGTAAAATTAGGTAATTATATTAGTGTGTTTATAAATCAGGCCTCATAGTAAATCTTACCAGGAGACTGTCTGCAACACACAGTACAATGCGCAATAGGTTTATAGTAGATTTACGGACACCTCCGAAAGCTTCCATCGTTTTCAGTATGTCTATTACCAGAGGAAAAATAGCGCATCGCAACTAGTAACTGATGCAAAGATTCAACAGAATGTTTTCAAAAATAAGAAATAAATCATTTATCTTTTCAAATCTTTAAATTCAAACCCTAAAACATATTTTTGCACTTTCTCATTTTTCTGTTGCATGTTGTATCAGAGTTTCAATTTTTCGAAACAAGGTCAGGACTATAAGCCTAATTCTGAAGGTTAGGACTCTCTGCTTCGAAAACCTCAATCTGTTTTAAAACTTATGTTCATTTATGTATATTTCAAAGTGGTGCACTCTACTTCGAAAAATTCTTGGCCGCCGTGGTCGTTCAGTAATATTGATCACTTACTCATCGTCACTCATACGTTCTTGGAAAACATCTGCAATATCCATGTGTATTGCGGGATCCGCCATCTTGCACTGTTGAGCCTTGAACTGCAGTTTAAACGGCAGAGAACTGCCGATCAAGTCAAACTCAAGTTAACTCAAGATTAGCTGGTAGTTAAGGTTTACAATACGAAGCAGAACGAAAAACTTCAGTTTAAACTGAACGTAAGGTTTAAACAGCGTTTATAATACCAGCCCTTAGCCTGACGTCCAATAGGTCTTCTTCCTCTGGGGTGGTACCGCAAGATCTCCTTTGGAATTCTTCGCCTAGGCATTCTGTTTACATGATCTTTCCAGTTGCTCCCCAATCTTGCAATGTACTCTAGTACCGGTTCTATCCCTAACTCTTCTAGGATATGTTTGTTGTTTTTATGATTCTATTTTGTGTAGCCAGCAGTGCGTCTCATAAATCGCATTTCTGCTGCTGTAATTCTAGGGGCGTCACATTTTCTGATAGTCCATGCTTCGCTACCATAGGCCAGCTAGAGTTTTGTAAATGTTGATTATCGTGTGTTTCTGAATTAGAGCAAATGCTGTTCTCTGTGCTGTGTAGAAGCCGAAAGGTACCAGCCCTAAAACTAGACTTCCTCCCTACGTTGGCCAGCAACCCACTGGGATGACTTTTCTTATTGTTTCCAAGTCTCATCAAAGAAGAAGTCGGAATGAAAACCGCAACTTAAAGGAGAATGCATGGAAAAGACAGAACATAAGAATTTTCTTATAATTCAACTTCTTTTTTTCTCAGAATTTATAGGTGCTTCGGAAATAAGAATTGACATACTTAATGTACACTATCTGTACATCACTAAACAATTGTAATGCTTTTGAAAACCTAATAGTTTTTCAATTACGGAAATTCGTTGTGGAGTATGTTGTTCTGCCGGACAGCATTCACCTCATAAATCAAAAGTTCTTAAAAAATTTCAAATAAAAATTTGCATGCATGTATAGTTCTAACATGTGAACAACATACTCAAGGACCTTCAATGTAGAATGTATAGTTTATTTCTTAATGATATTTTCATGCTCAATTAGAGAAAAAGATCAGTATACATTTTATTACATCTTGATTACACAACTTTTAACACTTTATCACTTCGGAATATGTATGGTAAGACTTTCCTGTGTTAAATTTCAACGTACCTCGTTTACATGTTTCGACTTATTTATGGGTCATCTTCAGAACTGGTCGTTGTTGGTCTTGGCGCAACTTATTCTGTTTCCTGTGAGGGTGTGTTCCTGTGGTATAGTGTAGAGTCAAGAGTATGTGTGTTTTTTGAGTTGTGTGTTGACAGGAAACAGAACAAGTGGCGCCAAGACCAACAACGACCAGTTCTGAAGATTACCCATAAATAGGTAGAAACATGTAAACGAGGTACGTTGAAATTTAACACAGGAAAGTCTTACCATACATATTCCGAAATATATTTTTAAAATAAATTGAACATTCTACATTAAAAATTCTAGACTATGCTGTTCACATGAGAGAACTATTTAAATATGTTAGGTTCCATTAAAATATCTTGTGTACTTCCTTAATTATTATGTAAAAGCTGCTCGGCTGAACAAAATACTCCACAAATTTTCATAATTAAAAACCTATTAGCATTACAATTTTTAGTGGTGTACAGATAGTGTACATTAAGAATACCAATTATTATTTCCAATGGACTTACAGATTCTGAGGAAAAATATGTTTAAACATAATATACAATTATCCTAGCGAAAGATGTACATCTCCTTGAGGCATATGAGATATGGCCTTGAGATTCGCACAAGGTTTTTGGCAGAAGATGCAACTATTTCTCTCTTACTGCGTAAGATTTTTGCATCACCACCCATTGCCATAACTTCATTGTAAATGTATGTGTTCCCCATATTGTTTTTGTACAATGATGTAGCCAGCAGTTATGAGTTCGTGTTCTAGAATACCCCCACAGTGTGTGTTATGGAGTCCTTCAACTCATCAACTGCCCTAGGTTTGCTCAAGTGCACTCTTTCCTTCAGATAGCTCCACAATCAATAATCTGCTGGGTTAATATCTGACAATACTGCAGGCAAAGTTACATGAAAGTGCCTACTGAAAAAACAACCACCAAGAATATTTTCTAACAATTCTTTTACTTGGTTAAAGATGTGAGGAGGTACACCATCCTGAATAAATGATATTTCCAATGTTTCCATTTCTTAAAAACGGAATATAGGCTAGCACAATTTGGAAGCAAATTCAAGAAACGAACTCAAATTGTATGGACCATCTCTTGAATTATATTGGGTAAGAAGCCGACGAAAGGATGCTGAAAAACTGCATCCACATCCGTAACAACATTCAATAAACCCGATAGGAGTTTGTAGATGTAATATTTCTTTCCACAAATAAAAATTAATAAAACACACTCTAACTTAAAGCAATTCGTTAAAAATTTATCATTACAACAGAACAATCGGAAATAAAGTTGTCATGGTGATGCAAAAATCCCACTTTCCGTGTCAGAAATTTTAAGAATGTGTAGAAATTGAAGAAAATATGAGCAAGTAAAACTACATATTACTTTAAAAAATTCCTATACATTAAACATTAGAAGGGCGCTGAAAGCAAATTGGGGTCACTTAACAATAAAATAATCGATTGGAATTCAAATTATGCTAGCAGAAACGGGTAATGAGATTACTTTACCTTTACGATATAAATGTGGAAATTAAAGGTAGAAATAATCACAAATATAGCCAAAAATTTAGATTGCAAGTTTTACCCGCTATTCCTTAACTTTTTGGGTAACTGTCGTCATTTTGTTGCTCTTTTGTAATGGGGGACACTTCCGGTCTGCTTGTCAATGAATATAGTTTTGTTAGGGAAACCAATACGAAGTTAATATGGAGTTATAAATACGAAGAAAGGAATAACATAACATTTTAACAAGAATAACATAACATTTTAAAGTCCTACAAAACAAGTAAGCCAAGAATTTCGTCCTCACAGGAAGAGCATCTTATTCTGGTGCAAACGTACTCTTTTTCGCAATTGTGCAATTATACAATAGTGCAGATTACAAGAGTCTAGAGTAACACACAACTGTACGTATATAATGACGACTTAAGAAGGCCGCAGTATATAGCGGAGAGTTGAGTAGTGTCGGACATCGGGTAATATCGGACAGTGAGTTTCTTTCAACTTCCACCAGATGATAGTACTTGAATGACATGGTTACGTTTCTGTGATGTCGCATACAGAAACGTAACCATGTCATTCAGGTACTACAATCTGTTGGTAGATGAAAGAAACGCACTGTCCGATATTACCCGATGTCCGATACTACCCAACTCTCCCGTACTATATCACAGACTCTCAAACGGTGAAAACTCTTTAGTCAACCAATTTATACATCAGTACGGAAAATTTATTAAAAAAAACACACTTGTTTCCGTAGAAATTAGAATACCGGAATTACTCACTGACCGCCATTCCCCATATCCTCTTTCATAATATAATAATAATGCTATGTTAGCCTAAAACATTGGATTTATTGTCTTGTACAAAACGATACATTTACAGCTCCAATATTTTCAAAGATAACAAAGTACAATGTGGTATTCAATAAACAAATTTTGACTATTATAATATAATGTATAATGCTCATTTCAATGTGTTGCCTGTAGGAAAAAGAAAACCTTGAGAGTACCGGTAACTTCTTTGTTATTAACAAAAAGGAAACCATTTCTTTATTATATTCTTTATGGTTCTTGATGAGAAATTTCAAGTACAAAAACTTTAATACAATGACAAACTCAGGGACTGCGCAGAAAGCGATTTAAGGGATCGAGTTCAAAAACGCATTTTGTTTATAAAACTGTGGCTACTTACAACAAATTCTACTTAAAAAGAAAGCTTCCACGAAATATTTAAGTATTTATCAGGAACTAGCAACGAATGAATCCTCGAGTAGGAAATAACATAAAATATATAATTTTTTCACTATTACATTTCTACTGCAGCACAACATTACTTTATCATATGTGCGAATTTATTCAAACTTATCATTTTCACTAAAAACCTGTACTATCTTATATCGAAATTAATGTTCTAAGCATCTACGAAACTCTTATAGTAAAATACAGTAAATTAAAGCTTCATTGACGATAATCAATGTTGTCCACACCATCCAAAATAAAAACATCATGTAATTCTACAGAAACTTGTATCGAAGTTGCTTATTAAGGAAGTAGGTGTATGGAATACGAAAAGTAAAGTTCTGAAGTTGCATGCAATGTAACCATTTTGCCATTGCAAACTTGGAGGTACGATACATTGCCAATGAAAGGAGATTTTCTTAAGTTATATTTAATGGTCATTAGCAAAGCAATTTCTTAGAATAAGACCAAGGCGAACTACCTAAACTTTGATTTACTGTTATTCGCTTCATGTTTCATTACTGTGGACGTTTGGAATAATCACACGGAAGACGAAATTTATGGATATGCATTTTCTCTCCTGAATGCATTTCAGTAATCAACATTCTGGGGAGAAATTTAGAAAACGATATTAAAGGAACATACCTTACTATAATTTTCACTACATGCATTGCGACTAATTGAAACTATGCAAGCTCAAAGTCTGTTTACCACTTCTGTCACTCCAGGATTCGCGTCTTCGGAAAGGGTTTAAATATTTTAAATGTAAAGGGAAACAAAAATAGGGTGCAATTCTGATGTCAATTGAGGGAAAAAATTATTGCTGAGAAATAATTCATTAACACAGCTTCCTCAGTCACAGGTAAGACATGGGCCTTAGCAACTACCAGAAATGGCAATTTCTCTGTCATCTGGAGTTAAAACTCAGTAGAACCTGGGTTATAGGCACATGTAACCAAATTATATGTAGTTTTGCTTTATACGTAATTATTCACAGGTCCTGGAAAAATTACATTTAATTACATATAAATTAATTCTGAATTGTACGTTACTGATTTCTACCTATACCTAATTCGTTTCTGTAAGTAGTAATAGTAAAATCGAGTTTGGATTTTATGTGCTTTTGTTCACCTTGATAATAAAGTTTCATTTCAACTTCACACGACTGCCTTAGGGTAGAGGGCAGCTGCAGGATACGAGAAACATTATGTGACAGTGAAGACTGTTCCCTCTTTACAAAAGTGATCTCAAGGTTACGGGACTCCTACCGATAATATAGCAAACTCACACTGTCCAGGCGAATGCAGAGCTCCCGCATGCTCCATCTTTACATGATAGCTTATCATCTTTCTCAATGAGACATATTCCAAACAGGACACTGAGTATCCGTTTAACAATCATATGTAACTGTGAAGGAAGCGTTTTCTCGCTAGAAGACAAAATTAGATTTATAAAAGAAGTTGAGTCAAATCACAACAAAACGAAAACTGAAATTGCGAGAGGTTTATAACAAACTTGTATAATACAGAAATTAATAATTAACATATCTTAACTTTAGAGTTCATGATTGAATAAAAAATTTAATAGTAAATGTATGTACTGCAATTAAAATTCTAGTCACTTTCAATTGACTAAAACACATTTGAACAAATTAAAACAAATCATTAAGTGCTCCCAGCTCCGTATGATTTGTTGAAGTTGTTTTCTAGTTATTCGAAAATTATGTTATATTCAAACCTTACTGATACGTAGTTCTGAGTAGCGTGTAATTTAATTAATTTCCCTTGATGACGTACAACCCAGGTTTTACTGTATATAATCGAAACTTGAATAAATACAGCGCGTGGATATGTATACATTTGTCACATACATACACATATGCATACTTGCTAATATAAATTTATGAATTATCAGCCAATTTTGCTCTATTTTATCTACGTCGGTAGGTAAATCCAGCAGCAGGTTAAAACAAATCTTTAAGTGCTCCCAGCTCCGTATGATTTGTTGAAGTTCGAAAATTATGTTATATTCAAACCTTACTGATACGCAGTTCTGAGTAGTGTGTAATTTAATTCATTTCCCTTGATGACGTACAACCCAGGTTTTACTGTATATAATCGAAACGTGAATAAATACAGTGCGTGGATATGTATACACTTGTCACATATAGACGTGGACAAATTATTAGACCAAATAAATTATATGTGCAACAAAGCTGTAATTATCGGAAGAAATAATGAGCAAGAATGTATTTTGCACAGAAATAATGAACAGAAAATTGATCTGGAGGTTACTAATATTTTGTTAACATTCCCTTATTCTTTATTAACACGTTGATTTTGTCAGGGATGCTGGAAACCAAAGTTTGACACATTCTTAGAATATCAGCATCATTTATCCAGATATCAGACAGTGCTTAAATGAGCCCATGTTTTGTTGTAAGCCTCTTTGTGTTCACTTTCTTCTTCAGTATAGATCACAGATTTTCATTTTCGTTCATGTCCGATCTTCTTGCAGGTCATGGGAGAACAGACTGTTGAATATCTTCTGCAGTACATAATTAAAACACCAGTAGCACCAACACAGCCCGACAAAATATATTTAACCATTGGAAAAATGTACTAGAAGATGTAAACAATCACATTTACAACAATACAGACTCTGTAAATTATACTGATAGTTGATATGACGAATTATATTAGGTTTCCAAGAGAAACGTTTTATAAAACAATGTTATAAATTTTCAATCAAAGACATAACTATCTGCAAATGTTTATTTGCTACATGAATATAAGGTATATAAACATTTTCGCCTTGTGGGGCATCATCATTTTATTCATTTTAACATGATCATAATTTGCTTAACATTATTTGATAAATATGTATTACAATGTAACATGAGTTATATGTACACACAGTTCCAATTTTAATCATATTTGAATTTACACTACATTGAAATTCATCATTTTATTTCTTGTTACAATTAGTATACATATAACTCATGAAATTTTATCACCATGTATCACACACTGTTCGTATTTGCTTTTTATAAATCTAATTTAATCTAAGTTCAGATCACATAATTTTAATACATCTGATGATGCCCCACAAGGCAAAAACGTTTATAACTTATACCTTATATTCATGTAGCAAATAAACATTTGCAGATAGTTGTGTCTTTGATTGAAAATTTATAACATTATTTTATGATATTACTAGACACATCTGAAATATAAAATGAACTGCAAAAGAAACGTTTTAGTTTAATAATTTGTCCACGTCTGTATATAGCCTACACATATGCATATTTTCCAATATAAATTTATGAATTATCAGCGAATTTTGCTCTGTTTTATCTACGTCGGTAGGTAAATCAAGCCGAAATTTTTATGGAAACACGAATTTAAATCGAAATCATTTAAGACAACGGCCATACAATGTCCTTAACATAAGAAGACAATTAGATACCTTAAAATGGAAAGGATGAACGAAACTGGGACCTAAGCGATGCTGAAAAGCTTCTCTTTGTCACTCTCCGCAGTAACACAGCATTGCCTAGGCCCCGTCCAGGTTCAATATTGATCCAATGCAGACCACATGTTCCCCGGCCTGGTGCAAGTCAGCTCAACATTCCGAGCCTACGGCTGCAATCGCTCTCCTTTCTTCACATGGCCGACGCTCAGTTAGAACAGAACCCTTATTTTACAATAATTAACTTCGTGCGATAATAGATGAAAGGGTCTTTGCTCGGTGGTCTAGCCTAGTCGTTGGATCTGAGTTTCGCGGTTTGAAACCCGGTCAAGACAGATAAAATCATTACCGTGGCGTCCTCTGGGAACCAAACCTGAGAGGCCGTGTCCTGCATCAGAACATATAAGTGAACCTTGTTCCTGATTACAGAGCTGAAGCAAAATTTTTCGGTCGTCTTGCCCTCGCTCAACTTCGACCTTGAATAATCCCTGCAGTTGAAAGAGTCTTTATGCTCGACCATGCCGAAATGTAGTAATTATACACCTGGTAGTAGCCCTTTAATGCACCTCATTAAAGTACACCTATGCATTATAATTCAGTTGTTCAGCCAATGAGAAATCACCATTGTACCATTATAAAACCGCAAGTATCGATTATTCTCAGATATGCAATCCAAAGACAATTAGCGAAAAGACACGGAGGATGGAAATCCAATACTGTCGCAGAAGGTTATGTTCTGTTACTATAATAATTAGCGTTAATTGTAAATAATATTCAAATAAATTCAATTTGTCATCTCGTTTTTCAATTCTAAAAATCAATTTCCAGGTTATATCAAGATTAATGTTCATGTTATTCTCTAGATTATATCAAGGTCAATGACATTCGTCCCTCGGAAAAAATCAATACTTTCGCGTCTGCGCACATCTCACAATTCAGGTCAGTTCCGCTCCTCACTTACATAACCATAACATGATTACTTATGAATAATTTCAAGTTAGAAATATGGTAGACCATAAAAAGTCGTAAGAAACTTGCCTATAACGGTAATTAAGACGCTCGTATGAAAATTATGAAACGAGCGCAAGCGAGTTTCATAAACAAACATACTCGCGTCTTAATTACTACCACTATAGGCTCGTTGAATAATGTACTATTAAATATAATACTATTCCTACTAAATGAAAAGTGACTGAGTTTTCTATTATTCAATTCCTAAAACTTTCCATTTATTGTTGTTGTTTAGTCAACTGTCCGAAGACAAGTCTGAACCTCACAAGTGATACCAACAAGGCACCACTTACGAGGCAACTGAGCCAGGAGGTATTTAATGCACCGTTATTTTTCCAGTCTGAAGTGTGCCTGTTATTTAACGTCTGATTCGATACATTAGTGACAGCACGATCTGTATCTAGTAGTAGCAGTAGCAATAGTAATAATTTTAGCAGCAGCAGTTTTATTTTGTCTGGTAGAATTAAGGCCCTGATCACAAATATAACAGATTGGCCATCCCAATGTTAAAAACGGTAGCATGTAGAAGAGAACAACCACCAGAATCACCACTGTCGATTAGTAACGGCCGCTAGATGGAAGTACAGCTGCTCCATGCAATTCTAATGGGAGTTATAACGTGACATCATCTACTACCGCTAGATGGCAGCACAGTGAAATTGATAAAATTTGTTGCCTTGAAAGCCCACAAGAGTGATCAATCTGTTATATGTGACCTGAGATTGAGGCAAAAAGTCCTTTTCTTTCACTAAATTAGGTTTGAAACTTATACATGAAATACATAAAGCACATAGGGGGAACGGAATTGGATTTTAGGTGAAAATTATGATTTATTTTAATTTTTCCAATATATATTATTTGGTTTTCCCTCTTTAAAATGGTATATCACACATGACAATTTCCAAAGTGCACCCATTTTAATTTTACTTTGGAATTTTTCTGATAAGGCGTATCCTGTAATTTTAAGGATATTTCTTAACAAATTTATGCATTTAGGGCAGAAAATTTTATATTTTATTTATCCAATTTATTTTTGACTTCTCTTTAAAATGATTCATCTTTTATGATTATACAAAAATTATATCCATGTTAACTCTTCGTTTTTTCTGAGACGGGGGCGTAGTATAAGACCTACTACGAAGCTCATTTTCCATAAGCGTAGTTTTTCAATTCATAACGAACCTTTTCTGAGCTTCTATTTAATCTAGAAAGTTAAAATATTCATTAATCGTCTATTTGGAAGTTTTACGTGTACTGAAGCAATGCTTTTGACATTTTTCTAAATTTTGGAGACATTACAAGGGGTAATGTACTGAAAATCGTTGAAAAAGATATGCGGATGTGGAAAAACTATTTCTCAGTAAGGAAATAAATTAAAGAAAAACTACTGCGTCAGCATGAAGTAAATTTAAGTGTTCAAGAGCTGTAAAAAGAACAGCTGTCTCGCTTCAATAGTTTTTTTTTTTTGCAAAGAGCTCCTTGGGTAAAACACAATTTAACACTGTCAAAATAGCCAATTCCGTGTCCCCTTAACAGAATACGTACAAAACAACACAGAATCAGACACCTAAAGGATTACTAAGAGATTACATGAAGTAAAGTAGACAATTACATAATATCAAGATCAGTCACATATGATAATATAAGAGGAATATATACAACTTACAAAATATGGATGATACAGAAATCACTTGACACAGACTAGACATTTATAAAAACGAATAATATGCATATAAATTACATAGGTAGAATATCAACAAGTTATTGGATATGGAAATAAACTAAGACAAATACATATACCAATAACGGACACACAAAATACAATACATTGGAAAAATACAGGTTTAAAACGGGTTACAGGCAAGAGAGATTGCAGTGCGGAAACGCACTACGTCAAATACAGATATAAAGGGTTAAGTATCATATCAACGTAACTAAAAACTTCGTCATGTAAAACAAATTATTTACCAATAAAAATACTTCTAAGTAAAGCGGACTTGGAGGCTTTTAGGTTCAGACTATTCCAGATTTTCTCACACTGACTTTGTAACTTCTACCCTAGATCACATATGTAACAGATAGCTCATCCCTATGTTAAAATCGGCAGCACTTTGAAGAGAACAACCGCCAGGATCGCCACGCGTCCGCCGTAAACGAACACGAGATGGCAGTACAGTCGCTAATGCAATTCAAATGGGAATTATGACGTGACTCCTTATGTAACAACTAGATGCAAGTATAGTAAATCTGACAAAAGTTGTTACCGTCAAAGTCTATAAGGCCGAGCTATCTGGGTATATATGATCTAGGCTTCTACTTAATATTGCATATAACTTCTATTTTTAATGATGATTTCAACTCCTGACTGTTCAGGTTCATGATTATTATCAATTCACAATAAGGAAGAGATCTCAGGATGTTGTGGATCGGTACTTTCCCATGCTCACATGAAGACTACGGAAAACTACAACATTTTTAGTCACAAATTTTATCAACTTTGGTAATTTCATGTAGAATAAGTTAATCTGTTAGTAAGTCTAAAAATGCAATATAATTTCCCTCCCAAAATTAATATATGTCCTGGCTACACACAGTCAGTATTAAAAATCCGCACCTTCTCACAAGTTTGCGACCGATCGATCACCTTTAAGGATTACACGTTTAATTAAGTGTTTTCTAGTTCCGTAACAGTTACTTTGTTTTGTTTTCTTAGGATATGAAATCTTCCATCTTTTTTTGATATGCATTTTTGTTCTAACACATCCACAGATCCGTGTCATGTCCCTCATAACACAAAAGTAACTCAAGTCAATTATTTGTTGAGAATTTGTAAGGAAAAGCAATAAACTGCTAGTTTTTCAACAATTGTTCTTTAGCAAAATTCAATGTATTGCTAAATTTGCGAATACTGGACCGTTCGCATTAGAAATGCCCACATTTTCATTCGCATTCTCACAATCTTTTGAAGACGATACCAAAAGAATACAGCTTCAAAGTAAACTGGAACTCATTCACAAAAACTAGAATACTAGACCTAACTATAGATCAGTTTTAAATACTAATGTTTTCGTTCTATCTTGACATATTAAAAAGATTTGCGGTAAACAATCCACCTGAGATCGTTCTTTGGAAAGCTATAAAAGCAAATTGCAGCAGATTTGTCTTCAGTTCCTCAAAACAACTATATTATCTTACCATATTCTAACTGGCAGGAGGAAAAAATATCTGCTATTCAAATCATTGTAAGACGAAACGGAAAATAAATATTCTGCCCTATGGTGTTTAAATGTATATCTCTACAGATATAAAGGGTGCGTCAGAAAGAACGGATGGATTTCAAACTATCGATACGCAACGAGGAGAGAGATATAGTGAGGGGGACCACGACTGTTGGTTCAGCCATAGAATGCAGTTTCAGTTGAGAATATGGTGTTGGTCTGGTGTACAACGTGCTTTCATCGTAGAGACATTTTTGAAAAATGAAGAGTCTGTGATCGCCACTCAGGACTCATTTCGACATCGGATGTCACGCTAGGATTCCAACTCGGAATACAATTTTGCGGTGGGTGGCTTCATTTCGTATCACAGGTTCAACATTAAAGAAGAAATCACCTGGACGAAATTCTATTGCACTGAGATTGTCCGAGGCTACGGTAAGATCTCGCGCCCTGCGACTTCTTTCTTTGGGACCATTTGAAGGCGTAAGTTTGTAAACATCGATCACATACACTGGACGAACTGAAGACAGCGATTCGTGAAGAAATCGTGGCAATTGCACCAGCTATGACTGTGAAAGTGATGGCGAACATCAGAAAACGCCTCGATGCCTGTATTGAAAGCCAAGGACATCATATGGATAATGTTGTTTTCCATAAATAAACTGCATGTATTGGTGAATATGTTGATAACAATAAATTTTTGATTTGATGAATCTTTACAATTTTCTTGCCATGTGAAATCCATCCGTTCTTTCTGACGCACCCTGTATTAGGCTATATACGGTATCCAAAAGGAAAGGAATTCTGCACCTTGCATTTGTCGCATGTTATTCTAGTAATAGTAATAGTAATGCCACATCACTAGGCAGTCTGTTAACTTTGAACGTACAGCATTGACACGAAAAACGTCGGGGACTTAATAAGTAAATGATTACATAAATATTATGATTAGTAAAGAGGAGCTATTCTTTATCCCCGTATCGTAATGAGCTAATAAAACACATGCACACGGAAGGTGGCTTTAGACCTGAGTGAAAGAAGACACCGTTAATGCAATCATTAAAGATTTTATATAATAAGTAACGGAGTAGTTTCTTCCAATATATCACTGAAGCGCTGAGTGCTAGGCAAAGACATTATGTAACTGTTTAATGCATTTTTTTAAATAAAGCAAGATGCACAACAAGATTTCAACTGCAATTGCAAATTGTTTTCTTTCCTCACTACAGCAAGTATGTGTAGGTTTTCTCTTATTTTTAATTTCACTCTTATGAAATTAGACGTAGTTGATCAAATTACCAAAAAACGCGAAGTTCTTTAATATATTTTAATGTGTTATAATATGTTACATTATAGAACATAATATAGTAAAAATTATATTATAATTCTGTAACTCAATTTTTTAGTGATTTAACCGAAATTAAGTAAGTCATAATAAGTACCAAAATGATATTATAATTGTGTAACTCAATTTCGGTTAATTCACTAAAAAAATTAGGCATAAGTCATAATAAATACCAAAATATATATAACGAAATATTTCTCTATTAGAGACCTAGTTGTAGTAGGGATGGTTATAGTATTAAGATAGTAGTAACAGTGGTATTAACAGCAACAGCAACGATAGGTAGTATTAAACAGTAATACAGGTAACAGTAACAACAATACGGATAGTTAAATGTTATGTTTCACTGACATGAGCCTGTCGCATTTAAGCACACTTAAATGCCATCGACCTGGCCCGGGATCGAACCCGCAACCTTGGGCATAGAAGGCCAGCGCTATACCAACTCGCCAACCAGGTCGACGCAATATGGATAGTAGTGGTACCACAATCCAGTATATACAGTCACGAAGCTTGAGTTTTGAGGGTGCTAGGAACAATAGACTGTGCCGATACTATTTCGCATTGTCTGTAATGGGGCGATAGTAGCGATCCTAGTGGTGAGCAACTATCTATGGATGCATATTTACTACGTATTGAGCTTCGTGACTGTATATACTAGACTTTGGTGGTATCAGCAGTAGCCAGAGTAGTCGCAGTAACAGTAGCAGCAGCAGTAGTAGTAGTAGTAGTAGTAGTAGTAGTAGTAGTAGTAGTAGTAGTAGTAGTAGTGGAATAGACAAACGCGTCAGGATTGGTAGTGGCAGTGTTATTGACTTTCATAAACATACCACGCATGGCAGAGAAGAAGCGAAAAATGAATGACATAGGGGCAAAACTGCGTCCTGAAACAATTTTACATTAACTCTGCACACGTGGCCGTCACGCCAATTTGTTTAAAATTTTAACAAGAGGTACCTAGATCAGGCCAAGTCCCCGTTTTAAATCACGCTTTAACGTTAAGTCAAGAAACACAGATGTACACGTTACGTTATATTTCGTTGCCAAACGGAATATTTTTAATGATACTCTCACCGACAAAACAGATCGTGCCAACTTATGCCAACTATGTTTTGTCACTATTGTCTAACCAAACACACTGTGTTCCTAGCCAAATAAATCACCGACACTTCTTTCTGGTATTAAATCAACTTGCTACAATAAAACAAACTCTGTTCGTAATATTAGACAAAATCCACAACACAGAATAATTCAAGTAGGTGATGAAATGAGGTAAGCGTGAAATAGAAATTTGGTGAATTGTCTATCATAATGCCATTGCATACAATTTTATTTAGTAACGATTTTCTGCTGCAAATGTGAGTGCTTTATCACTAAAAATGCTCGCTTCAAAATTCATTAATTTCCATAAATTTTTCTTGGGTGAAGTGGCCGTGGTGAATAGGTCTCTCCTAAATGTTTCGACTGCCTCTGCCACTACAATATTTCTTAGTTATTTAACGACGATATATCAACTCCTAGGTCATTTAACGTCGATGGAACTATAGTCCCGTCGCTCTAATTTCCGGCAGCTAATCGCATTGCAGGTCGGCTACATTTAAACGTATGCGTCTTGTGATTCGCTTATGAAGACGTTGTTCATTTCTTAAGGCTCGATAAATACTTAATATAATCGCCCGCCATTTTGGCTCCTTCGTTGGCGCTCGTAGAAAGCACAAGACGACGTTATTTGCCGCTCAATTATTTGCTGAATTACAGTGATAATGTTTAACGGTGTGGCAAATAGATTCCTCGTATGATAGCTCGGCAACGAAAGAACAAAAATGGCGAACGATACTACCTACCTGACTTTATAGAGCCTTCACTTCCTAAGACGTAAACAAAGAGGAGTCACGCCGGGAATAACAGCGTCGCGACTATAGTGACAGGACGGCATTTGGTGAGATAAGGCCGAGGATTTACCTTGAATTGCCTGCCATTCGCATTACAGTTGAGGACATCATCGGTAAAAGCCCAACTTTAAATTCAGTTCGAGCCGAAACCGAACTTTCAAGTGCTACCGTCCCAGCTACGCCGATGACGCCACTATCATTAAACTATGATAGTTACATAGTAAATGTGTCGACCTGTATATTGAGAGCGATATAATGAAATTGAATTAATACAGGAATTCCAAGTTTTCATACATATCCTGCCCCATGATGTAGGCTTATCTGAACGACAAATTTCCACTTCAATTGACATTATTCAGTTTAACTATCCATTTATTATTAGGAGTGAGCACTTCCACGGATGCCGCTTAATTATCGGGAATAATGTATTGTGAAACTTGACTGCCTACCAACAAACGACCACTTCCGGCAAAATACATGTCATTGTTTTTCCGTAATTTGTTTATATTACAAAGCTCCATCAACTGCTATGGCTGAGTGAAATGAAGGCGACAATATCAGCGAAATAAGTGCAGGGTCCAGCGTCGAAAGTTACCATGCATTTTCCCTTATGGGGTTGAAGGAACCCCCCCTCCTCCCGGTAAACCTTAACCAGGTAACTTGTCCCAAACAGGATTTGAACCAGGACCCGTTCGTTTCACAGTCAGACATGCTAACCGTTACTACAAATGAGGCGTTCAGTAGTCAACACGATTGGTTATTTCAGAGTTTCCAAGTTGGCAATGTATTAAAGTGACCATATTTTCAGTGGTCAATGTGATTAACTTCATAGTTAAGAAAATAGCCCACAGAATGCAGTATTCTTCTTGACTACATCACAGAATTAATTATGTGTATTTAACTTTAACCAAATACCTTACTATAATAATACCGGCCAGCTGTATACTAGCAGCATTGGCGTGAGTGCGAAATATCGCGGACCTGACATCTAGCGGAGAGGGATGGAATTACGTCAACATATACAAATATTATCATAGCGAGATTCGGACTATTGTTTAAAACGTGTTACTAATGTGGAATTATATATGAAACACTTAAGAAATGCTGAATAATATTTAATGTAAAATTATTATCTTATACCAAAGCTGCATATTATGAGAAATATTGCATACTTCATATTACTTTCCGTAATTAATTGTTACATATATTTTCTTTGGTTTACCGAGACAAAATCAATCTGATATTAGGAATGAATTTACAGTAATGTTTTATTTGCGTATTGCTGACAACTGCAAAGATAAAATTGATAGTACTCTAATGTTTGTAAAAATTAGTAAAGGCATATGGTAAAGGTATCCCCGGCACATGCCATGAAGGCACTTGGGGGGCATGGAGGTAGAGCCCCATGCTTTCCATGACCTCGGCACTAGAATGAGGTGGTGTGGTCGGCACCACGCTCTGACCGCCTTTTACCCCCGGGAAAGACCCGGTACTCAATCTTATAGGAGGCTGAGTGAACCTCGGGGCCGTTCTGAAAGTTTGGCAACGAGAAAAAATCCTGTTACCACCTGGGATCGAACCCCGGACCTTCCAGTCCGTAGCCAGCTACTCTACCAACTGAGTAAAGGCATATGGACAACAATAAAACTTAATTTGATAAAACCTTAAAATCCAATACATTTTAACTTCTATTCATTTAATAGGTCTAAATAAAAAAACTAATTTGTATTTTTCTATCAACACAAAGACGAAGGAATTAGGCCTACTAAAGAATGTTGTTGACTCACGTTTTATTAACTGTCGAAAATCGAAAGTACGATTTGGAGCAATTTGAAATGAATGCAGCAATTGTCACAATTATAAACAGCACACACACACCCTGACATTTTAACACAGCACTAATTAATAAAACTATTAACTAGCCCAGCAACAATATACATTGCAGTTGATTACAGCTTGTTTCGCGAGTATCCCCACACCGGCAGGTAGGTAGCAGCACCAGCGTCGTTCGCACGCAAAATTGCTAGCTGTCCGGTATTATTATAGTAAGGTATTTGCTTTAACCTTGAATATATTTATCAAAATCTTTGGAAAAGGAGTTAATCATGTTGACTTCTGAACGCCTCAAATGTGTGGACTCCATGTTAGTATCATTCGTGAAAGTTCAATCACATTTTCAAAATAGGTATAAGTTTCTTCTTTTGAGAAGATGAAACTTCTATGCCTTCTAAGGGACAGTGTATTTGTAAATTTTAAAAGTTCAGCCACACAAAAATAAATGTCAACATGAATACTGCTCTGATTCATTCTTTGATTATACTTATATTATAAAACTATAGCAGAAGATTTGGTTAATGAAATAATTTTATTGGGTTATTTTACGACGCCGTATCAACATTTAGGTTACTTAGCGTCTGAATGGAATGAAGATGATAATGCCGGTGAAATGAGTCCGGGGTCCAGCACCGAAAGTTACCCAGCATTTGCTCGTATTGGGTTGAGGGAAAACCCCGGAAAAACTTCAACCAGATAACTTGCCCAGACCGGGATTCGAACCCGGGCCACCTGGTTTCGCGGCCAGATGCGCTGACCGTTACTCCACAGGTGTGGACGAAATAAAAATTGACGAAGGTTAATTAATTATAACTTCTCTCTCTCGCTCTCTCTCTCTCTCAACTAAAGAATAAAATCATTTCATTACTAAATTTTCCACAAATTAATAATTAGTGAAGGGATTTCATCTCACGAAGGTACTTAATATGTATGTTTATGTAGGCCTACACATAAAATAACCTCTAAAAAAATTAAATTCAAAGGAACAGAAGTCTGAAATCCATCAAATTTTGATGTCCCGACGCCAATTTTTTTTTTTGTAATGGCAACTCAAATTTCAAAATTGAAACCACAAGAACTAACTAAAAAGGAAATTCTAATACGCTCTTGAGGCTACAAAGTGTTAAATATACATAGGCTATTTACCAAACGCAAATCTTGGCCGATATCCAAACACCTGTTTTGCAAAAGCAGTTCACTTGATAGGTGTTTGAACGAATCAGTCCGCACATGAAAATGAATGGTCTAGTCAGTTATCACTCACTATGTTTCCGTCAAGATTGTATAAAGGGGGAACAGTCATTTCTATAACGGTTCTTCAGCAACTTTGTTTCTTTATAGATGTTAAGAATAAAGTATGCTGGGCATTTGTTCTGCATTAAACACAGTACTGGCAAGACAATGGAGAAATTGCTACGAGATAAAAGGAAAAAAGGCAAAGATATTATGATCGTTCTTCCTTCTAAAATTAAGACTTCAAAATCACAAACTGTTAAGAAATTTATGCTGGGTAAAATTATGCAGTCTGAATTTGTGACAGATTGTATAAAATTTATCACACTCGGCGAATATTCTTCTGCGAATACTGAATCGACGTTTATATTCTAAGATGGAAGAACAGTTGGAAGAAGAGCAGTTTGGCTTCAGAAAGGGAAAAAGTACGAGAGATGCAAATGGACTGCCAGGAACAATCGGCGAAAGATACCTAGAGAAGAATAAAGAAAGTGTATAAATAGTAATTGTGGACCTAGAAAAGGCGTTTGACAGAGTGGATTGGAATAAACCGATGGGGATTCTAAAGAAAATTTGCGTGGATTGGAAAGACAGGAGGTTCTTCAATAACCTTTATATGAAACAACAAGTGAAAATCAGAATAGGAGAAGAAATGTCAGACGGAAGTGAAATAGGAACAGGAGTACGACAAGAATGCCCTTTATCATCTACGCTGTTCAACATCTACTTGAAGGATTTTGTGAAGAACTGTTTTCAGAACACGGAAGGAGTGTTGGTAGGAGGAAGAAGAATAAACTGTATAAGATTTGCTAATGATATGGGGTTGTTAGCAGAAGAGGAGATGATACTAAGATATATGATACTGGAGCCAAATGGCAGCTGTGAACAGTATGGAATGAAGATAAATATGAACAAGACGAAGACCATGGTCATAGAAGTAAAAATAAAGAAGGTAAACTTGCGAATTCTAAAAACTGAGGCAGTAGAGCAAGTGGACAGCTTCAAATACTTGGGGTGTACTATAAGCAGTAATATGAGCTGCTGCCAAGAAGACAAAAGAAGAATAGAAATGGCAAAGGAAGCTTTTAATATAAAAAGGAGCATCTTTTGCGGACCTCTGGAGAAAGAACTAAGGAAGAGACTAGTGAAGTACTTTGTGTGGAGTGTGGAATTGTATGGGGAAGAAACATAGACATTACGACAAAGAGAAGAGAGGCGAATAGAAGGATTTGAAATGTGGATATGGAGAAGGATGGAGCGTGTGAAGTGGACAGACAGAATAAGAAACGTAGCTGTGTTGGAAAGAGTGGATAAAGAAAGAATGACGCTGAAACTGATCAGAAAGAGGAAGAGGAATTTGCTGGGTCACTGGTTGAGAAGAAACAGCCTTCTGAAGAATGCACTGGAAGGAATGGTGAACGGTAGAAGAGTTCGGGCAGAGGAAGATATCAGATGACAGAAGACATTAAAATATATGGATCATATGTGGAGAAAAGATTGGAGAAATCTGGGTTTGCAGTGAAATACTGCCCTTACTATGAATGAATGAACAAAATTACAGTTATAAGAAATGTTCAATAAAATTGTTCAGAAGTACGATGAGAGACATATTGTTGAACGGACGAAATTATTTCAAGATCTGTAGCGCGATTCACAGGATGATATACAGTAGTTTCAATTCCTTCTCAGCATAGATATGTAATATTTAAACAGAAGAGCGAAACGAATATCTCGTCAACATAGGACCGAAAACTTCCGGCTTGGAGCATGTGCAGTGTGGCATTCTTTGACTCTAGTATCCTCTAATTTTTTCCGATATTAAGAAATAAGAGCTGTAGAAGTACTTAGAGTCCGTATGTTTAAGTTTATAAAAATGGTAAAATAATGCACCTCAAACTAAAATTATTTCCTCGACAAAGCTACTGTCATTATGGAACTCTATAGAACCTTCCCGGATTTGAAGTGTTTCTTATCTTAAAAAGTCGAAACATGACAGAAAGTTTCTGGGAATATGAACATATTCAATGTCCTCTACAAACCTCAGTGAAAGCAAATGTTATATCTAACAAAATTTAAAAATTCATTACTTTCTTACTGGCTTTTAAGGAACCCGGAAGTTCACTGCCGCCCTCACATAAGCCCGCCATACGTCCATATCCTGTACAAGATTAATCCAGTCTCTATCATCATATCCCACCTCCCTCAAATATTATCTTCCCATATACCTCTCGGCCTCCCTAAAGGTTTTTTTCCCTCCGGCCTCCCAACTAACACTCTATATGCGTTTCTAAATTCGCCCATACGTGCCACATGCCCTGCCCATCTCAAACGTCTGGATTTAATGTTCCTAATTATGTCGGGTGAAGAATACAATGCGTGCAGTTCTGTGTTGTGTAACTTTCTCCATTCTCCTGTAACTTCATCCCTCTTAGCCACAAATATTTTCCGAAGCACCTTATTCTCAAACACCCTTAACCTATGTTACTCTCCCAAAGTGAGAGTCCAAGTTTCACAACCATAAAGAACAAAAGGTAATATAACCGTTTTATAAATTCTAACTTTCAGATTTCTTGACAGCAGACTGGATGATAAAAGCTTCTCAACCGAATAATAACAGGCATTTCCCATATTTATTCTGTGTTTAATTTCCTCCCGAGTATCATTTATATTTGTTACTGTTGCTCCCAGGTATTTGAATTTTTCCACCTCTTCAAAAGATAAATTTCCAATTTTTATATTTCCATTTCGTACAATATTCCCGTCACGAGTCATAATCATATACTTTCTCTTTTCGGGATTATTATTATTATTATTATTATTATTATTATTATTATTATTATTATTATTATTATAACAACCTGACTAAGTTCCTATTAATCTTCTGATCGTTAGAGGAGCACTATGTATAGAGATGCACTCATTAGAAGTGACTAAGTGGTTGGGATCCGACGAGATGAGCGCCGTTATACAGTATTTATATTTGTTACTGTTGCTTCCAGGTATTTGAATTTTTCCACCTTTTCAAAGGATAAATTTCCAATTTTTATATTTTAAAACTTCATTATTGTACAAAAAATAAGAGTACTCGAATACCTCAAATCAAATTCTGTCATCAATAAATTCGTACAAATTTGTAACACAATTACAAGAATACTAAAAATTCTGCAATGGAGGAACACGATGGAAAGCAATAACCTTGAACCTTGTTGCAGTCTAGTATAATTTGTCTGTTTTGAATTAATGAGAACGTCAGCTTTAACACGGAAGCTAACCTGAAAATAACTGTCCAGAGACATGGCCTCTTGGCATCCGCATTGGAATGCGAGTGTATTGATGTTGACGTTTCTTTTAGTTATTTGTCAGCTAGCTCTTCTCCCCTTACGGTGGAGCAAACAAAGCACTTGTCCAGGTGCTGAAAGATTCACTTATCCGACTACATCCATTCTTTCTTCCAAGATTACAAGTTCGCAGAAAGGAAAAGGTCTGAAGTGGGGAAACTGTGGCATCCTCATACTTCTCCAATGCTTTCCCAATACGTATTTCCTCTTTGGACTTTCCTTGCTTTGCGCTTCTCATTGAGACACATCGTTCTATTCCAACCTGATGAACATTGAATTCCAATGCTCATGAATGTCTAATGCAGTTTCTGCGGAATTAACCGACGAATTTGACCACTAAAAATTATCAAGTTAAAAGCGTCGTTAGTGATGGTTTTAATAATAATAATAATAATAATAATAATAATAATAATAATAATAATAACAACAATAACAATAATAATAATAATAATAATAATAATAATAATAATAAAAATATCAGTAATAATGGGTACAATGCAGTAGTTAACAGAAGGAGCAGTACCGCTGGTGACAGTAGTAGTACCCTAGCGACAGCAGTGTTGGCACTTGTTTACAAAAACTATTGGCAATCACGTGGAAACAATATTGGCAATTGATGTAGGAACAATGTTGACAATTCCTGTAGGAAGTTTTAGCAATTCGTATAGGAGCAATGTTCGCAATTTCTGTAGGAACAGTGTTGGCAATTCCTGAAGGAGAAGTGTTGGCAATAGCTGTGGCAGTAGCGGTAGAAATTGTTGGCAAAATTTGTCGAGACAGTACTGATAGTAGCAGAAATAATATTATTAGGAATGGTAGCAGCAGCAGTAGTAATAGCATTAGGAATTATATTATTATTATTATTATTATTATTATTATTATTATTATTATTATTATTATAGTAGTAGTAACAGTATTAGGAATGGTGGTGGTGTGGTGGTGCTGGTGGTGGTAGTAGTAGTAGTAGTAGTAGTAGTAGTAGTAGTAATGGTGGTGGTGATAGTCGTAGTAGTAGTATTAGGAATGATGGTAGTAGTAGTAGTAGTAGTAGTAGTAGTAGTAGTAGGAATGGTGGTGGTGGTGGTGCTGGTGGTAGTAGTAGTAGTAATGGTGGTGGTGATAGTAGTAGTATTAGGAATGATGGTAGTAGTAGTAGTAGTAGTAGTAGGAATGGTGGTGGTGGTAGTAGTATTAGGAAAGATGGTAGTAGTAGTAGTAATATTTTTAGAAATGGTGGTGGTGGTAGTAGTATTAGTAGTATCATGAATGGTGGTGATAGTAGTAGTAGTAGACCCTAGTAGTAGTAGTAGTAGTAGTAGTAGTAGAAATGGTGGTGGTGATAGTAGTATTGGGAATGATGGTAGTAGTAGTAATATTTTTAAGAATGGTGGTAGTAGTAGTAGTAGTAGTAGTAGTAGTAGTAGTAGTAGTAGTAGTAGTAACTGTAGCAACAGTAGAAACAGAATCATCATAATTATGCTAAAGAGAAAGGGAATAAAATATAAATTCGTCAGAACTGGACTAAGAAAAATAATACTGCGTATAACGCCTATTACAGTACATACACAAATGGATGCTGCTTTCCTTCCAAAAAGTCCTCATCCTGTTAAGCTAATTACACAGGAATATCCAATCTCTCCAACATGCTACAATATGTAGCTGAAGTCAAAACGGTTATTGCAGTACCATTATTGAGAAAACCCTTTTGTCTGTAACCACAGAGGGTGGAGAATTCATGAATTGTTATATGTATATAGAAAAGTATCCAACATTACACACAACGAAAGGTTTTTATACTAGAGAAACACAACAAAAAAAAAAAGGTTTATAATCTAGGATCGAAACGAGACGAGGCTCCAAATGTTTTTCCGCAGACTCTCGGTTAAGTACTTTGAGAATCTCTAAGAACATTACTTCACTCTGTACTTACCGCCGAGCCAATAAGCACCTTAAACATCGCTGGTTTCAGTAAGCCGCTTAGCAAGCGGGGAAACAATAGCAATACACAATGTTCACGACTGCTACGGTGGTCCAAACTCCCGTCTTCCATTATATAGAGAAGAAACACGAATAATCAAACACTCTCAAAAAGCACAATCAAACTCAAAGGAGTGTACACAATTTATGCAGCCAGGAGCCAGATTAGATTCATGTGCCATGTTCCAGTCTTCAGAAGATGTGTTTATTAACAGAATTAACAAGTTTTCAACGTTCTTATGTTACGAAAAGATTAACTTTGTATTACAAAGAGAAAATCCGTTTCGGGCCAGTGACTGTCAGAAAAGATTCGCAAAATAAAGTTTAAATGTGTAAAATCAGTGTGTCTGAACTCGTTCGAGTTTGTTCTACACTTGTTTTAGAGTCTCACTCCAGTTCAACTTCATCACAGGTATTGTCCCATTGACAACTCAACCGCTATTTTGATCAAGCGCTCGTAACAAATTAAACGTAACAGAAATTAAGCAAAACATTTCCTTTATACATTTCAGAGCGAGCTGACAGGAGTTCCTATGCGATTATAAAGTACTCATGAAGGACTACTGATAGACTTTCACAATTTAGTGCCTATGGATTTAATTATGAGCTTCTTGCTTGGAAGAAAATAGTTTTTTCTTTAGATGTTCACATTACTAATATGTCAAACGTTTATTGGTAATGACGGAATACACAGGGACAAAAGCGCGAGACAAATCCTAAATTAAATCTACCAGAATACAATTTCTGGTGAAAAATTGCCAATTAGAAGATACAAGGGCTTCTAAAAACAGATAAGTTATTATTTCACGATTCTTGCCAATTTCGTAGAGCGTGATAATACACTGATTAACAACGAAAAATCGTTAACAATGTTCAAACATTGTATTTAAAGCAGAAATTATAAGTGTTCATTATGTGTCATTGCTTCGATGAGACCTGAGGATGCCATATTCATGCGAAAACGTTCGTCGGTCGTTATGTACCATTTCATGTAATAATATAATGGTTTAATGTTTGATTAGTGATAAGTAATTCTGACTGTAATAAATCCATACATATTTGAAATTTTTCTTAGAAGTTACGCATACAGTGGGTGATCAAATTATTAGGGACACTTGGTAAAAGTAGGAATTTCATCTTCAAATTCACATAAAACACAAGTAATTTGGATTTTATTAACTGGAAAAGTTTTGTTACTCTAAATAGTGTTTTATAAACAATATTATTACATATTTAATTGTGTAATAATGAATATGGAATGAAATAAACAAGAAAACTAATATTTTGTCACACATCCCTTTACAGCAATTGCAGTTTTAACTCTCTTTGGGATACTAGAAATGCATTGAAGACAATTGTTTTTAATTTCTTGGCTGTGATGCCACACATTGATCAGTTTTTCTATTAAAGACTGTTTATTTGCAATAATTTCTAAATGAATTTGCCTCTTCATTAGCCCCCAAATATTTTCAATCGGATTAAGGTCCAGAGAGTTACCAGACCAATCCAGAACCCTCATTTTGTTATCAGACAGGAATCTTGTCACCTTATTTGCATTGTAACTGGGCGCAGAGTCGTGCATGAACACAAAATAACCATGTGGAAACCATTCACGGACTTGTGGAAGAAGCCGTTCCTTCAGAACCTTTATGTATTGATATTGTCTCATCATTACTTGAACAAAATACAGGCGATCTGTTCCATGACCATTAATCACAGACCACACCATGATGCTTAGAGGCTAAGAAATTAAAAATAATTGTATCCAATGCATTTATAGTATGCCAAAGAGAGTTAATGCTGTAATTGCTGCAAAGGGATGTGTGACAAAATATTAGTTTTCTTGTTTATTTCATTCCATATTCATTATTACACAATTAAATATGCAATATTATTGTTTATAAAACACTATTCAGAGTAATAAAGCTTTTCCAGTTAAGAAAATGCAAATTACTTGTGTTTTATGTGAATTTGAAGATGAAATTCCTACTTTTACCAAGTTTCCCTAATAATTTGATCACCCACTGTACTTCCTAGATTCACTAAAACAGAGATTGAGAGCTCATTAACACCCAGTATTTTTGTGTACACTGTATTTATAAATTACATGGAACGGGACCAAAGATTTAAGTTCACTATAGTCAAATCTCCACCATAACCAAGTTCACTAAATGCAGAGTTGACTGTATTATGGAAACAGAAGAGAAACCTAAGAGCTAAACAATGACTTCACTTGTAGAGTAAAAATTGTTTTACAGAGTTATCTATATAGTGAAACCTCTCCTTACGGACACCTCCAAGATACGGACACTCCTCATATACGGACAGATTTTATGTCCAAACTGAAATAATATATAAATAATAATAAATTTAACTCTCGTTTACGGACACTCTCAGACACGGACAGCTGTTTCACAGTCCTAAAGCTTGCTTTAGCACCTGACCGCGGCCAGTACTTGGATTTCAAGACTAATGTGTTACAAAAATGGAAAATTTAGTACAGAAATTCCTTAAATGAAAGAAGACAATTATTTGCATTTTAAACTCCCGATATAAACTATATGTAAAAATAATTAATAATAGACTGAAACCAATAATGGAAGCACTAATGAGTTTCAGTATGAATTTAGGAAGGTTAGATCTTGTACAGACTGTATATTCACCATATCCCAATTGATTGAAAAGAGAAAAGAGTTTAATTTACCTACATTTATTCCATTTATCGACTATGAAAAAGCATTCGATAGAGTTGACAGAAGCATTTTATGAAAAATATTAGGAAATAAAGGAATTCCATCCCACTTAATAAGAGTGATACAGTGTTTATATCTAAATAACACAATACAATTGAAAACATCCCGTAATAATAAAATGGCAGAAATAAATCAAGGAGTCCGTCAAGGAAGTCCTTTGTCACCGACACTTTTTAATTTATACACGGACGAAGTCATAAGAATATGGCTGAATGAAATATTATTAGATTTTAAACTAAATCACATAAATTGTACTACAGTTTTATTTGCTGATGATCAAGTGGTCATTAGCGAGAGAGAAAATGCTTTAAAACAGGCAGTCTTCAAATTAGATCGAATTGCGTAAAGTTTTAATATGAAAATATCGACCAATGAAACAAAAGCGATGGCATTTATTGGATCTCAACCAATAAGAGTGAAATTGGTTATAGAGAACAAAATAATAGAACAAATCAATACTTAGGTTGTTCAATAACATACGGCAAAAAATGTGAAATCGAGGAAAAATTAAATAAATTCAATTATTTCTGTGGAATAATACGCAGAACACTGGGAAAGAAAGTGAGAAAAGAAACATAAATCAAATATTACAAAGTAATGGCAATCCCGTCCCTTCTACACGGCTGCGAATCTTGGGTTCTAAAGAAAAATGAAGAAAAAAGAATTGAAGCAGGTGAAATGAAATTTCTTAGATACGTTGCGAGTTATACACGATTGGACAAAAAAAGGAATGAAGATATTAGAAAAGAATAAAAAATAGATAGTATAATTCAACTTATTAAAGAGTATCAACATAATTGGAAGGAACATTTAAATAGAATGCCAGCAAGTATAACGAGAGCAGCCATGAATTATAATCCATCAAGAAGGAGATCATTAGGAAGATTAGTAAAACGTTGGCGAGA
This sequence comes from Periplaneta americana, assembly GCF_040183065.1. Taxonomy (NCBI): domain Eukaryota; kingdom Metazoa; phylum Arthropoda; class Insecta; order Blattodea; family Blattidae; genus Periplaneta; species Periplaneta americana. The sequence continues at coordinate 170,225,158 of NC_091126.1, read as the reverse complement.
TCAATTTTAATGGAGGCGGAACAGGCCGAAAGGAAGAAAAAGAAGAAGAAGAAGAAGAAGAAGATGATGATGATGATGATGATGATGATGATGATGATGATGATGATGATGAAAGAAGACAATAAGGGCCTCGTAGGCTACCACTAGCCCAACCGGCTATCACTTGTTAGCTGGAAGCGGGTGGACAAAGTCATATTTAACCTGTCTGATGGGTCCAAGGTTTCCGCGATCGTGAAATTGTATTCGACACATAATAGGGTTAGTAGGATTATTCTCTTCACTTCAATCAGTTCTTCTGTTTCGAGATACATGGCATCAAAACGTTAAGTTGAAAACTGTAAATTACAGTTCTGCATAACTGTAGACCTAGAATAAAATTGCATGGCAAAGTGCTGTATTTTCCTTTTTCGGTCTTATCGACTGTAGTCCAAAGTTGCAAAGAATTTACTGTAATACAGTATACTGTATTTAGAACTAGCCGTACCCGTGCGCTCCGCTGCACCCGTTAGAAATAAATATAAAGTAATTAAAATAGGACATTTGATCCAGGGAACATTCGTGTTTCATAGAAGAATAAATCGTTTATGTTACTTAATTTAAATTGTATTAAACGAATTAAAATGCGGTCATTTTGATCCAGAGACCACTCATTTGGTCATAAAAATTATTTTAGGAAATACAGGAAACGAAAGTACAGAATAGCCTATCAAGTTTTCTGTGCATAAGAAGCTATTTTAATCTTACCTGTCCTCGATTCACTCAGAAGTTACTGTAATAACATTATAGCATTATGTCCATCTAGAGAAACTACACTTTCCAATGGAGAATTAGTAATTAATTACACAAATCGGTTAATTTAGCTTCCGATATTACTTTATACAAACACAGAAACATTCTCTGTAGGCTATGTTTCATAGCTTTCGATTGTTGTCCAAGGCCGCTTATAGACGAAGTCATTTGTTTTTTATTTCATTACACCGCCTTAGATGGCGTTATTGTAATTTTGAAACCCATTTATCTCATTAAATATCAGTCCTATTAAAATTTTGCATATGATAAAATTGATCGGAAATTATTTGCAAAGAAACTTTTGTTATGTAATATTTTTCATGAAAATTAATAATAAGGGAGATATTTCGATTTATTTAATTAAGGCCCCCTTATAACCCTCCCTTTTAAATAAAATATTTTGAATGCCATATAGCCTAAATTCTAAGTTACAACGAACTCACTTTATATTCCAATTTTCATATAAATCGGTTCAGCCATTATCGCGTGAAAAGGTAACAAACATCCAGACAGACAGACAAAAAATGTCAAAAAAGGGATTTTCGGTTTCAGGGCGGTTAATTATATGTTAGGACCAATTATTTTTGGAAAATCGAAAATTACCAGAAAAATTTCGGCTACAGATTTATTATTAGTATAGATTAAACTACAGTAATACATTTCATTTAAAGCGTGAAGAGATACATAATGCATTTTAAAAATTTACTGTTAGATTGTGGAGCCTCCCTCCCAATAAAGGGCACCTCCCAGATGCGGACAGATTGTTACGTCCCTTCGATGTCCGTAAAGGAGAGGGTTCACTGTAGTTCTAAAATTGTCCGCATATAAACTTAAAAGTTGCTTCTATGAAAATAAAAACATTCTATCTACTACGGGGTGTCTTACAGGAAAGTCTTAATATAACTTATTCAGAAGACATTACAAACCTACTGATACAGAGACCTACTTTTCTGCATTATAAACCTAGTGATACAGAGACCTACTTTTCTATCTATATACGGCAATTATTTTTAGAAAATTATTCTTCTTTACGATATTTCCCTGCAACAAGTCTGCTTCTGGCAGGTACGACTACAACCTCAAGTCACTTGTAAACACAGATGGGGGGATTGAGGCGACATCTGCGGCGAGCAGAAACCTTGAGGTGTGTTCACCAGAGCTTGTTAAACAGAACCCTCGGCTTCTATCGCTAAATAGGAAAAACATAAACAACTTCACAAATAGATTCCCTCCTCAGCATAATGTAAGTAGAGGTGTCCGTGATATTATTCAATTGGCAACAAACCATTACTCAGCATCACGTTGTTACCATCACTACAAAACTGTTCGTTTATACGATATTTGAGCTATAATTAGCTTACAGGTCAGTGAAACAGTTCAGAGAATTCCATGGGTTCTGATCTAAATCTGTATTTCTTCCGTATATTCAGATACAAATAGGACGTTCTCGTGAAAATATTGTACATAAACATGTGAATGAGATTAATATATTTAACAAAAATATATTCACATACATATAGATCGTTTTAAAAGAATGAACTTCACAATTTGGCAAAAGAAATTTGAATTTTAACCCGTAAAATAGGAATTAATTTCTACAGTTTCAATACACTACAAAAATTTTTTAGACTTTCATAACAATTCTCATAAAATCGTCATTATTTTGAATTTAGGTCTCAATAAACACGATTTCACCTCATTCAGTAGTGTTTTCAAAGGTCTTTCATTCGGAATGTAGCTTTGTTCTTTATATTATTATGTATCCATACATTATCAAAACATACCGTAACAAATCTTTTTAATTTGTTCGATTTCGTTAGTAAATTGTTCTAGCTCAATACTTTTAAAATCCCCCCCCTTTTTCTTCTTATCCGAAAGTGCGTATCCTGCTATTTTTCCGAAGTATCTCATGTGATCTGTTTTCATTTTGTTCTTGCCATATTTGAGAATTCGAACTTCAGTGCCAAACATCCCATGGGAAAGCCTGTACTACTGCATTTTCTCTTCTGAAAGGTTTCATCACTAAATTTTGTTGATTATTCATAAATTTTATGTGAATTCTATAATCTCTTATGAACCTTTCTTTCGTTTTTGCCTGGTGTATCACATCACATGTGTTTAACATCTGATAATCAATTAAAAACAAATATTTTTGCTGCTTCCTGCTGAAGTTTTGTTTTGTACTAGGTGCTGTTTAAAAAAATTCTACTATTTTTTTAATGTTTCTTGAGGTTATCTCCAGTTCAAAACCATTGCTATTTATAACCCGCCTGTGGACTGTCATCTGAAATGGTGAATGAAGTGTAACCATCTACAAAAATAGTATTTTTTACTATGGCGTCGGATTTTTAAGTGTAAGTACTTCCATTTGGAATGATTTCACTTAGATACTACTGTTACTTAATGTTGTGTGATAAGTGACAAACTTACTCGATTCTATGTTTGATTGATCTTTGCTCCGAGATCAGATTGTTTAGTCTGAATTTTGCTTTACTGTGAACATAGATTTCTATTATATTTTTAACCGTGTATTTTCAATACTTTTGTCTTCTAACATACCAAAGAATATCTCTTCAAACGTTGGCAAAACCTTGCTATTGTAAAAAATATTAAACGAGCCTTTACACTAATCTCTATTCAAGTCAAACAATGATGGCCGGTTTCACCAAGCGCCCTTAAATTAGCACAAACGACTTTTCAATAAACGGATCATTTAATTTTAACGAGATCTTTAAAAGTTGACTGTTTCACCATATCTCGTTTCTTTAAAATTAACGTGCGTTTACTACCCTGGGGATTTTGTACGTATATCTTGCATGTTTTATTTCTCATACGACCATGGCTTCGAAATCGCGAATTTCATTGGTTACATATGATCACGGCTGACTTTGTTTGGCATGAGGAAACAATCATAGGCAAACGTGTAAGAGGCTGTAATGTTAAGAACATCTAAAAGTTCTTGTTCTTGGTATTTTTCCTAAATACAGTATGTTGTCATACCGTAATTTAAAAACAAAAAAAAAAAACAGATGCTTTCAAATATAAATAGGAATGTAGAGCAGTTAATTTGTAACTTCTAAAGGAAACATAAGAAAATTTTGCGGACGATAAGGTAAACAGCTTCAGAATTGATGCCACAATACAGTTATTATTAGGCCTAAATTTAGGATGGGAAATCGCCTCTTCCATAAATTGCATACTACTTTTATACTGTATTTCATGTAGATTTATGTACCCTGTAACAATTTTGCCTTGCTTGTGTGGTAGAATTCAGAAGAGGTGTCATTAAATTAGATTTTAAGGGGTATCCATTGCAACCTAAAAGCAAAATCTCTTTGCACCCTTTCCATTTAAAAAGGCATCCTCTCACACCTTTGGAATGTTGTGCTATCGTGTACTGACCGTAACATTATCTTAAAACGAGAAGAATCTGTTGCAGAGGTGTTAAGTGGGTGATTCCTATCTGTCGTATTCTAACCTATATTCAGTTTCTTGTAGAATCATTATTCTTATTTATTTCCTTAATGTGTAGCTTTCGTGAAATTCTTTATCACTTAAATCTTCAAAATGATTATTCCAAGTGTTATTACAACACATAAAAGTTCGCCATTATGTTGGAGAATTTCAACATCGAATACGTCCGCCATGTTGTTGACTTCTTAACCCATCGTTACTGCTTTAACGCGACGAATTAGGTCCTAATAAATTAACGATGAGTTTAAAGATGCGTTAGCAATAATGGTGTTTGGTGAAACACAAAAATTAACTAAAGTGTCATTAAATTATTTAACGAGACGTTATAATGATAACGAAAGTTGGTAAAACCGGCCATGAGTCCGTTCAGACCTATATTTGCAAAATCCACTTGGACGCTGTAAAAATCTGCTTGTGGTTTAAATATTCTACATGAAACATATTTCATAATTCGTAACGCATACTCACTAGGTTGATTTCTTCATTACGTCCAATTTTTATATATTTAATTTTCATGTAATAAATCGCATGTTATAATGACAGAATTTCACACGTACATTAGGGAATTCCTCACACGAGCCTTAATAATTCGACATCTTAATTTAAATAAACGAAGCTGATTTAACACAGAGCTAGGTTAAAACTTTTCGAGCAGTTAAGCAAGTCGTGTGTCGCTGGACTAATGTTTTCACGACAGAGTGTATCTGACCTATGCGCGTCATCAGTAGGAGCGGAAGAGGGGAAAGCGACGCACGTTGACACTTCCAAACCAGAAGCGATCGAAACACTAACAATATTGCTCACGCATATTTCGCATTTAGAAGACACAAAATACTCGAGGTCTGAGGTAAACAAAGTCATCAAATCATCACAGCCACAGGGTCAGTTTCCTAGAATGCCGACATCCCCACCTCTCCTGCCAGATCTTAATACTATATACAATGATGCTATTTCCATACTAAACACAAACTTCTTTTCGTAAGTATAAAGGTCAAAAATGTAAGTTTACATGACGGGTCGAAAATTACAAACGAAAAACTAGAGAGAGGAAAAGAAATTAAGGTCGGAAGGGGAACTGAAAAGGGGAAAAGAGAAAACGAGGGAAGAGCAAATAAAGCAGAGAAAAATAGCAGAGAAAGGGGGAAACCACAGACAGATGTGGTAAATGATATACAGGATAATTCACGATGATTTACCGTCCTTTACAGAGCTTATTTCCGAAGACATTGAGCAAAAAAATGTCATACAAACATGGGTCCTATTCTCAATATTTACAGAGTTACGTTTCGTTATTGGAACGCATTGCTGTGAACGCGTGATCTTGGTCAGCGTGCAGTCAGCAGCCAGCGCGAGCGCGACGGAAATCAAAGATAGCCGTATGCAGTTACGTAGAGCGACGAGTGCCGTTCACAAGCGTGCGGTCAAGTGTACTCAAGCGGACGGCGACATCTTTAAAATGTGTTGTAAACTCTCCAAGACTGTAAATTAGGATGCAAAATTGAACTGCAAATAATTAAGTCGGTGGAAGTGGTGTGATTTGTAATAATTGTTGTGGTAAGTTCGTAAGAAAATGTAATTTTCTAGTTAAAAATATAAAAACTATGTCTCTACGAAGCAACTTAGGACTTCACAGCACATTCTTAGCTTCATAATACTTGCCAATTAAAGAAATGATGCTTCTGAATGGTTCATTCTCTATTTGTATTATTGTTTTAACATCAAACTAAAGAAAAACAGATATTTTACAAACAACTTTAAATTAGTGTAACTCTGAAAATATTGAGAATAGGAATAATGTTTGTATGACATTTTTTGCTCAAAATGTCTTCAGAAATAAGCTCCGTAAAGGACGGTAAATTCTCGTGAATCACTATATAAAAAATGGGAAAGAACGTAGGTAGGAGAGGTAATGGCCACAGGAAGGAAGGGGAAAACTAGAAGAAATGAAGGTAAATGAAACAGTGAAATTGAGGATAGATAACAGAGAAAAAGAGGAGAAAGAACTAAAGAAAAAGAAGTCAAAGAAGAGAAAAGGGATTGAAAAATAGAAAATGGTAAGTACAGAGAAAATGAGAAAAGAGATGAATACGGAGGAAAGGTCATAGAAATAGTGAGAAAAGGTGATAGAAAAATGGAGAAATAACAGACAAATAGTAGGGAAGTAACAGAGAAAATCAGGGGAAAGAACAGAGAAACGCAGAATAAAGAATAGAGAAATAGAGGGAAATACAGAAAAGTAGGTAGGATAGAATAGAAAAATAGGTGAGAAAGAACAGAAAACCGAGTGGGGAAGAACAGAGAAATTGTGGGAAAAGAACAGAGAAATAGGGGGAAAGAAGAGAGGAATAGGGGGGAATGAACAGAGAAATAGGGGGAAAAGAAGAGAGAAACTGTGGGAAAAGAATAGAGAAATAGGAGGAAAAGAACAGAGAAATAGGAGGAAAAGAACAGAGAAATAGGGGGGAAAGAACAGAGAAATAGTGGGAAAAGAACAGAGAAATAGGGGGAAAAGAACAGAGAAATAGGGGGAAAAGAACAGAGAAATAGGGGGAAAAGAACAGAGGAATAGGGGGGAATGAACAGAGAAATAGGGGGAAAAGAAGAGAGAAATTGTGGGAAAAGAATAGAGAAATAGGAGGAAAAGAACAGAGAAATAGGAGGAAAAGAACAGAGAAATAGGGGGAAAAGAACAGAGAAATAGGGGGAAAAGAAGAGAGAAATAGGGGGAAAAGAAGAGAGAAATAGGGGGAAAAGAACAGAGAAATAGGGGGAAAGAACAGAGGAATAGGGGGAAAAGAACAGAGAAATAGTAGGAAAAGAACAGAGAAATAGGGGGAAAGAACAGAGAAATAGGGGGGAATGAACAGAGAAATAGGGGGGAATGAACAGAGAAATAGGGGGAAAAGAACAGAGAAATAGGGGGAAAAGAACAGAGGAATAGGGGGGAATGAACAGAGAAATAGGGGGAAAAGAAGAGAGAAATTGTGGGAAAAGAACAGAGAAATAGGAGGAAAAGAACAGAGAAATAGGAGGAAAAGAACAGAGAAATAGGGGGAAAGAACAGAGAAATAGTGGGAAAAGAACAGAGAAATAGGGGGAAAAGAACAGAGAAATAGGGGGAAAAGAACAGAGAAATAGGGGGAAAAGAACAGAGAAATAGGGGGAAAAGAACAGAGGAATAGGGGGGAATGAACAGAGAAATAGGGGGAAAAGAAGAGAGAAATTGTGGGAAAAGAGTAGAGAAATAGGAGGAAAAGAACGGAGAAATAGGAGGAAAAGAACAGAAATAGTGGGAAAAGAACAGAGAAATAAGGGGAAAAGAACAGAGAAATAGGGGGAAAGAACAGAGGAATAGGGGGAAAAGAACAGAGAAATAGTAGGAAAAGAACAGAGAAATAGGGGGAAAGAACAGAGGAATAGGGGGAAAAGAACAGAGAAATAGTAGGAAAAGAACAGAGAAATAGGGGAAAGAACAGAGAAATAGGGGGGAATGAACAGAGAAATAGGGGAAAAGAACAGAGAAATAGGGGGAAAAGAACAGAGAAATAGGGGGAAAAGAACAGAGGAATAGGGGGGAATGAACAGAGAAATAGGGGGAAAAGAAGAGAGAAATTGTGGGAAAAGAATAGAGAAATAGGAGGAAAAGAACAGAGAAATAGGAGGAAAAGAACAGAGAAATAGGGGGAAAGAACAGAGAAATAGTGGGAAAAGAACAGAGAAATAGGGGGAAAAGAACAGAGAAATAGGGGGAAAAGAACAGAGAAATAGGGGGAAAAGAACAGAGGAATAGGGGGGAATGAACAGAGAAATAGGGGGAAAAGAAGAGAGAAATTGTGGGAAAAGAATAGAGAAATAGGAGGAAAAGAACAGAGAAATAGGAGGAAAAGAACAGAAATAGTGGGAAAAGAACAGAGAAATAGGGGGAAAAGAACAGAGAAATAGGGGGAAAAGAAGAGAGAAATAGGGGGAAAAGAAGAGAGAAATAGGGGGAAAAGAACAGAGAAATAGGGGGAAAGAACAGAGGAATAGGGGGAAAAGAACAGAGAAATAGTAGGAAAAGAACAGAGAAATAGGGGGAAAGAACAGAGAAATAGGGGGGAATGAACAGAGAAATAGGGGAAAAGAAGAGAGAAACTGTGGGAAAAGAATAGAGAAATAGGAGGAAAAGAACAGAGAAATAGGAGGAAAAGAACAGAGAAATAGGGGGGAAAGAACAGAGAAATAGGGGAAAAGAAGAGAGAAATGGGGAAGAGAAGAGAGAAAATGGGGAAAAGAAGAGAGAAAATGGGGAAAAGAATAGAGAAATCGGGGGAAAAGAACAGAGACATAGGGTAAATAGAACAGAGAAATAGGGGAAAAAGAACAGAGAAATAGGGGAAAAGAAGAGAGGAATAGGGGGAAAAGAACAGAGAAATAGGGGGAAAAGAACAGAGAAATAGGGGGAAAAGAACAGAGAATAGGAGTAAAAGAACAAAGAAAAGATATAGGTGGGACATAACAGAGAAATAGAGGAAAATAAGGAATAGTTGTGAAATAACAGAGAAATAGGAGTGAAATAAAGGAAGTAAGGTAAAGAAAAGAAAAATATGAGAACATTACGGAGAAATAGGTCGGAAATAATGGAGAAATAAGGAGAAAAGAACAGAGAAATAGGGGGAAAATAAAAATAATGGCGAAATAGCAGAGAAATAGGGTGGAAATAAAGAAATAGAGGAAAAACAGAAAAAAGGGGAATTAAGAGAGAAACAGGGGAAACAAAAGAGAAAATGTGGAAAGACCTGAGATGAAGAGGGTAAAGAACAGAGCTAAAGAGAGAAATAATCGAGATAAAGAATGGAAATAACCTAGATACTGAGGAAAGAAACGAGAGGGAAGAGAGAAAAGCAGAAAAGTGTAGATATAAACATAGACGAGAAAGAAAACAAGGAATAAAAGTATACCGTAATTTAAGTAAGGAAAAGGAAGGGAAAAGAATGCAGGGGCACAGGGAAGAATGAAAGGGTTCAGGTAAGGAAAGGAGGAAAAGTGAAGATGAAAAAAATACAATTAATACGAAATGAAAGCCCATATAAAGGGAAGGAACAGAAAAGGGAGGAAATAGCTAAGAAAACATGTCAAAGACACTGTAGTGGTGGGAAAATATGAAGGGGAAATAAATAATTTCCTAGTAATATTCAAGGAGAACAAATTAAAAGAAAGAAGAAAGGAAACATAACTTCCCTGTAGCCACGAGAAGTAAGAAATTGAATAAAGTAAAATAGAAAAAATAAAGAGAGAAACGGAGAAACAAAAGGCAGTGAAAGTGAATTAAATCTAGAAGGATAAAATACAAAACAAAGAGATAATTCGAGAATAATAATAGGAAACAAACCAAGTACGAATGAAAGTTAAGGATTTAGAGTGCATACATAGCTGAAGAAATGAAATAAATATGAGAAAGTAATAAAATGCTAATACAAAAGAGTGGATAGACAGTGACATGAAATAATATGTGCGAAATAAATGATCGGCAGCAGAATGACGAACTGGGGTAGCTGAAAACGTGCATTTCCAGAGAGCAGACGGGCCTTGAAACAAGCCCCAAACCTCCCAAGCACTACAATGTGACGTTTATGACGTAACTACGTGAGGAGCCCAAACAGCTGATCATCGTATTCTCAATGGCTCAGCTCAACTGTACGTGTTATTTCGAATCGCATCCAACCGAGACTCCGCTATTAATTAATCGGTTTAGAGCGCCGCTATTACAAAGAAACTTCAGAGTAGCCCAAATCAAAACCTCTTTATATTGTAATGCACACAAAGACACTGTGTATCTGCCTTTCGTCTGGTTCTATCTTGTGGCATATTTCACACATCCACACTCGAGGGTCTGCTCCAGAAATAGTAACCGCTATCACTGGCACACTGTTTCTCTCTTCACTTTTTTGCCTCCGAAGATCTGTTCCTCTCCACAGACTGTGTATGTGTGTGCGACAGACATAGGACGGGAACTCGAGTCAACTTTGCACATGTGTGCCAGTTGTCGAGGTAGGTAAGTTATGCACGTTTACATGTGGCTTCCAGCCTACTGCCATTACAGCATGCTAGCTCGCTCTTCAAAGACTTCAGACGGAAACCGACCGAAATACTCGGAAATATTCTCAAAATTACAACTCTGCCATTCACAGAAATTTATCATCATGAAAATATCCGCCAACAATACGGAGTGCAAATGGTATGTTACGTAGCAGAGTGCTGCATTGGAGTTAAATCGCTCGCTTGAACTCGGTCGAATGTCGCACGCTCGAGTGAGATAAGATCAGTCGTGATACACTCGTAATAAATAGAAGCACAGTACAAGGTCATCTCACCGAGATGTCTTATCTTGTAAGGAAGGCGAAAGATAAGATACACATATGTTTTGCTCACACGGTAAAAATAAGGCTTTATTTTCTGCTTTTATGACAAACGTCTAATGGAACGTACCAAAACAGTAACATGAAGTTATAAATAAAACAGTATGAAAAACTTCGATATACAGTTATTATTCCTAATTAATAACTGAGGGCCGTTTTTGCAAAACTTGCTAACTGCAAAATTTGCAAAATTGAGATTTTGGTGGATTCGGTAACATTAAGCAGGCCTCTACACGATGTTAAAGTTATCTTAGTAAAATTGAATTATTTCCCTTCATTATAGTGTGTCAAAGTGTCATGGTTGCACCTATAACCTATTTGTCTTCATTCAGTTTTTTGTCTCTCCTGTAAAATTTAGTTTTTTCAGTTAGAAAGTTTTGCAAAAACGGTCCTCAATTATTCAATATTTGATTTACCACATATATAATATGATAGGTCCATACATAGTGTTCCGCTTATATAGTGCGACAATGTAGAAACGTTTTACAAAATATTATTATATAGCAGTAAATTAATAACAATATTAGTACAGAGATAACGTCACAGACGCAAAGATTGATACACTAATTACTAGTGATTATTATTATTATTATTATTATTATTATTATTATTATTATTATTATTATTATTATTATTAATAGATTATCGTGATTGTGTTCTCCGTTTATAATAATTACATTTACATCCGATAACATCTATCAGATATGGCAAAAACAAAATCACTGCTGTGTGGGGGGGAAGGGAAACATTTACCTACAACATTTATATTACATTTTAAAGCAAGTTTTGTAGTTGTACTATGAAGAGGTTAGTTAAACACTGCAAAGTTTTGAAATGATACACATCTATGATGTTACTACACAGTTCATCACTGTAACAAGAACGAATGTCTAACGCTCGACTTATAACGTTCGAGGATTTATTGCTCGCGACAATTTTACCCATCATGCATGTGCGCTACCTATCGGATTATACTAAGAACTACTTGGGGCTCGAGCGAAAACGTCCGATGCAGACCTCTGTTACGTAGCATACCATGAACTAACACATTTCAGGTTGACAATGCAATTTGTTAAAAAAAGCAGAAAGATTACCCATCTGAATTGTTGTTTAAACATTTGAAAGTTTTCAACATTAAACAAATGTATTACTTTATTTTATTAAAATATTTTCATGGAAATTTTAATAACTTTGAAAGGTATATACATAAATATAGAACCAAAAATATGAATTCTCTGCGTTTGTCTCAACCAAAATATAAAACCAATGCAGCTTTTTATCATAGCATGAGTCAAGGTTCCATATTATTAAACAAATTTTATTCCAATAATATTTCAACCACGAATCCTCTCCAAATTAATAAAAAAATAAAAAAAATAGTATTGGATTTATAGTTTGGGTTTAAACATATTAAACACTATTTAATCTGTATTCACTCTCAATTTTAATTTTATTTTTGTCTGTATTGGAATCCCCTCCTGAGCACGAGTCTTACTCATTCAGGAGTGGGCTAGTTTATCTTTCATTGTATTTATTAATTTGTATTCATTTCAAACTTACTAGCAATAAAAATAAATAAAATAAATATATCAGCGCCGAGCTGATCCCTCTTATGAGAGCCCACTGTGACTCGATATAGTACTAAATTCTAAATACCTGTATCACCAGTGAGGAAATAATTTCATTAAATACTTGTATAATGCATACAGTGGATACAAAAAGTATTTGCACACCCTTGTTTTTCTTAATATTTTAATAAATATCAAGGAAAATTTTATAAATACAATTGTAACAGGTAACGGTAGTAATATTAAGAGCTATGTACTTGATAAGAATTGCGTACAGCTACAAATTGAAATAAGGATCAGAAAACTTTAATTTCTTGTAGTAAAAAAAGTATTTGCGCATTAAAACTCTCAATGCATAAGTCCTATATTATTGGCAAAATCACATCAAATGAAATATTTGATGTTTTAGTGGGGATTAGTATGTGTATTGAAGGATAGAACACCAATAAGCGACATGAGTCCGAAAGCATAAGAGCTACCAGAGTCCGTGCGGGGTAGAACTGTTTTTCAACTTTGGCAAGGCCAGAATTGCCGTAAATTTGGAAAAGATCTGTCCCTGCCTTTTTCTACTGTGTTATTTGTGCAAGAAATATGAGGAGACTGGAACAACAGTCAATACACCGCGAACAGGAAGACCACAAATTCTTACACTTACGGAGAGACGTCAAATAATTCAAACATCATCAAAGATCCATTCCGAAGAGCTGTAATGTTAGCTGCTGACATTTCTACAACGTCGGTCAAACAGCTTAGTCTTCAGAGTATCAGGAATGTTTTGCAGAGTACTAAATTCCAAGGCCGAACTCCGAGGAAAAAGTCCCACTTTAGTGAAACTAACAGGAAGAAACGGCTGGATTTCGCTAAAGAATACAAAGATAAGCCTCTGGAATTTTGGGACAAGTTTATTTTTTCCGACGAGGGCAAGCACAATCTATTTGGTTCTGATGAAAGAAAGCCAGTGTGGCGGAGACCTAATCAGGAACTGAAAAAGGGACATCTTACAGTCACAGTAAAACACGATGACGGTCATATCTTGGTTTGGGGTTGCATGGAATCCTCTGGGGTGGGAAATTTAGCAATAATTCATGGAATAATGAATTACAGAATGTAGCCTATATCGAGCTGTTGCGTCATAATTTACTTAGCGCAGAAAAATTGAAAATTATTATTTCCAACAAGACAACGACCCCAACCACACTGCTCAAATAATAAAGATGTGGTTGTTGTATAACATACCCAGAAGGCTTGTGACCCCACCTCGATCACCTGATCTGAATCCAATTGAGAATTTGTGGCACTTATTGGGCAAAGAAATCAGAAAACACCGCATATCAAACAAGACAGATCTTCATAATGCTCTTATGGAAAAACGTACTAAAATTCCTCCCGATACAACAAAAAACTTAGTGCACTCCATGCCACGAAGACTAGAAGCCGTGGTTGAAGCCAATGGATTGCACACAAAGTACTGAGAGAGACTTCCCTAGTTTGCTCGAGTTTATTATTTAATTTACTTTCCATGCTAAAAAAGGTAAAGGTATCCCCGTAACATGCCATGAAGGCACTTGGGGGGCATGGAGGTAGAGCCCCATGCTTTCCATGACCTCGGCACTAGAATGAGGTGGTGTGGTCGGCACCACGCTCTGACCGCCTTTTACCCCCGGGAAAGACCCGGTACTCAATTTTATAGGAGGCTGAGTGAACCTGGGGGCCGTTCTGAAAGTTTGGCAACGAGAAAAAATCCTGTCACCACCTGGGACCGAACCCCGGATCTTTCAGTCCGTATCCGGCTGCTCTACCAACTGAGCTACCCGGCCGGCGTTCTTTCCATGCTGCTACTTACTAAAGTTGTATTCAGAAAATTATCGTTATTATTTCTTTGATCATTAAAAAAACAAGGGTGTGCAAATACTTTTTGTATCCACTGTATATTCTTATGACCATGAAAGTTTAACACTGATTACTACAAGGACTTCTTTTGAAATTGTATGAGGTGAAAACAGATTTCCAAATGTAGGCCTACGCTACGTAAATATAACATTTCACAGCCATGCATTCAGCATTCACTCATTTGCTTTTGAAGTAAAGTTGGCCGTTACTGAACTTCCAGGAGCACCGCGAACTGATTCAGTTTACAAGAGAACAGCTTGCCGGGCACGACCCCTGTGACCCGCATTGCTTGCACCTGGATCCCGCTTCACCAGAGAAGCCCCACCGATGCCAGACAGTGTTGCAAATGTGCACGTCCGTATCTCATTCAACCTTTGCCTCGCCTTACTTTATTCAACGGCGAACTATCAATTATTACGAACAAAATAATCGTTATTATTTATCACTAGGTGTAACACTCTGAAATATTGCGGGAAAAGGGATATAATTTTTTCTTCAAGTCCAAATGAAAATGATGATTTCGTTAATATTTAAGTTAAATGAATATCAGCTTCTTGTCTATGCCGATGACGTGAATATGTTAGGAGAAAATCCACGAACGATTAGGGAAAATGCGGAAATTCTATTTGAAGCAAGTAAAGCGATAGGGTTAGAAGTAAATCCCGAAAAGACTAAGTATATGATTATATCTTGTGACCAGAATATTGTACAAAATGGAACTATAAAAATTGGAGATTTGAAGAGGTGGAAAAATTCAAATATCTTGGAGCAGCAGTAACAAATATAAATGGCACTCGGGAGGAAATTAAACGCAGAATATATATGGGAAATGCCTGTTATTATTCGGTTGAGAAGATTTTGTCATCTAGTTTGCTGTCAAAAAATCTGAAAGTTAGAATTTATAAAAGTTGTATTACCGGTTGTTCTGTATGGTTGTGAAACTTGGGACTCTCACTTTGAGAGAGGAACAGAGATTAAGGGTGTTTGAGAATAAGTTTCTTAGGAAAATATTTGGGGCTAAGAGGGATGAAGTTACAGGAGAATGGAGAAAGTTACACAACGCAGAGCTGCACGCATCGTATTCTTCACCTAACATAATTAGGAACATTAAATCCAGACGTTTGAGGTGGGCAGGACATGTAGCACGTATGGGCGAATCCAGAAATGCATATAGAGTGTTAGTTGGGAGGCCGGAGGGAAAGTACTTTTACATACTAAGATATTATTTTAACTACCCATTGTATTGTAAAGTCCTACACTGACAAAAATTAACGGCAATGCCGCATCTAGTAACTCATTCAAAGATCCGGAAAATGTGTGATGTTAAAAGAATGACTGAAGATGAATATCTCAAAAGGTCATAATTATGTAAATGACACTAACTACATACTTTAATAAATACTAGTATATATTCCTAGTGCAGGGTAAACAGTAGATTCACAAGAATTAATGTTGAGAACTTGCCAACTTTGATTTCACTCGTCCTAAATTATAAAATTCTCACATAACATAAGGCAAATACATGTGTTTAATGTACCCTAGATTTAAGAAATTATTGCAAAATTTATATTTATAATAATGAACAGAATATATTCACGCAGTTCATGGTTTATATAGCAGATTGAGTTTTATTTAGAAGTGATATATTCCACAACAATTTGTACCAATTTATTTTCCTCGTGTGTTGTTGGTTCAGCAAGACGAAAATGAAAATTTATCGAATCTTATTTCGTAGTCCTGACTTAGTGCATTTTTTACATTAACACGCTAATCGGCTAACGTCTGTGTAGCTCTATTTTCGGTTTTACTGCTGGCATGAAGTCACATGGGTCTGGAAGAACCGGAAACGAGCTTAAAATTAATCACTCCGAGCGAAGCTTCCTCTAGAAATTAATTGTACCACATTTACATGTTGTTTTAAAACCAGAAAAAATGCAGAGATTATGTATAGATATTCAGCATTTGGTGCCAAAAAGTAAAAATAAGAAACACCTTCTGCAAATATATCACGACGGTGGATACAGAATTTCCAATTCGAGTCGTTAAATCTATGTTTCGGGCCTTACCCTACACCGTTATTAATCACAACATTCACAAAAAAAATGTATTTCTGCAACTAATCTTTTTCACGAACTACTTAGAAAAGAATCCGTAGTACATAGAACTATTAGTTTCAAATAAAAACCAATTATTAAATTCTCCAAAAGTGTAGAAATTCTTGCACTCTATGTATTATCCAAAAATTTGTGTTATATAGGCCTACTAGCCGTACCCGTGCGCTCCGCTGCACCCGTTAGAAATAAATACAAAGTAATTACATAATTAAAATAGGACATTTGATCCAGGGAACATCCGTGTTTGATAGAAGGATAAATCGTTTATTATGTTACTTAATTTAAATTGTATTAAAAATTAAAATGAGATCATTTTGATCTAAAGACCACTCATTTGGTCATAAAACTTATTTTAGGAAATACAGGAAACGAATGCCTATCAAGTTTTCTGTTCATAAGAAGCTATATTAATCTTACCTGTCCTCGATTCACTCAGAAGTTACTGTAATAACATTATAGCATTATGTCCATCTAGAGAAACTACACTTTCCAATGATGTATTAATAATTAATTATACAAATTGGTTAATTTAGCTTCCGATATTAAAATAGGTCGAAACATGTTAACAAGGTACGTTAATAATATTTAACACAAGAAAGTTCTTATCATACATATATTCCTAAGTGATACAGCGTTAAAAGTTGTGTAATCAAGATGTATATTCCGATATTACTTCATACAAACACAGAAACATTCTCTGTAGGCTATGTTTCATAGCTTTCGATTGTTGTTGTCCAAGGCCTCTTATAGACGAAGTCAATTGCTTTTTTATTTCATTACACCGCCTTAGATGGCGTTGTTATTGTAATTTTGAAACTCGTTTATCTCATTAAATACCAGTCCCATAAAAATTTTGCTTGGAATAAAACTTATCGGAAATTATTTTTACAGAAACTTTTGTTACGTAATATTTTTCATGAAAATTAATAATATGGGAGATATTTAGATTTATTTAATTCAAGCCCCCTTATAACCCCCCTTTTAAATAAAATATTTTGAATGCCATATAGCCTAAACTATAAGTTACAACGAACTTAATTTATATACCAATTTTCATATAATCGGTTCAGCCATTATCACGTGAAAAGGTAACAGACAGACATACAAACAAAAATTTCAAAAAAGCAATTTTCGGTTCAGGGCGGTTAATTTTATGTTAGGACCAATTATTTTTGAAAAATGGAAAATTACCATAAAAATTTCGGCTACAGATTTATTATTAGTATAGATTAAACGGTTCAGCACATGTCTCGCATTTGAAACTGAAATTAATTTCCAAACATATGATGATGTGAATTGTAAGTCAATATTCGTATGAATGTAATGCAGAGAAGTACAATTAATACTTGTATTCATAGCATTTCTCTAGTTTGCTAAAAAATTAATACAACTTTTAGATAGGCGTTCCTAAAATTACATTTTTAACGCTAGGCAAGCATGGTAAAAATTAACTATATATGGTAGCGTGCGAAAAGTACTATTAAAACTAGTGCGAAAGTATTTTTAACACTAACATTGAAAATTGTTTTCCACCAGAGGTCACACGGCAGAAATCGCAACCAATCAATAAAGCGCTTGAAACAATGCGAGGCATTTAAAAAAAAAATGACTGTTTTTAAGAAACTTGTACAAATTACAGAAATTACTTCAATATATACTTTACAGATAACTATAAGCAAAAATTAAGAATTAAATCTAATTACAAAAAAAAAAGGGGGGAACTCCTGGGTTTGAACTGTGACACTCCCCGGTTCACGGCTGAACGCCCTACCGCTAACCTGCAATACCGGCTGCTTTCAAAGCGATAAAGTTTCAGTATTACAATGAGCGGATTACAGGAGTAAAGTTGGGATAAGTGAACCTTGTTGGATTTGTATTGTTTGTAGTATGAGCTCGTAATTCAGGCGTTTTGACATCCCGGCTCTACATCCTCAAGGACGAACGGCTATCTAAAGAAGTGTGTACGACACACATTAAAAATATTTTGTTCGCGGGCTCGCTCGTCATGGCCTCGCTTCGCACACATCCCTGCTTACAAAATAAAATGTAGTTTTTATGTCTTGTATCGTAAATAACTATTCTCATGGAGACATGAGTAATGGGTAGAGTCCTGCGTTTGGTTACGTTGAGTACAAGTTAGATGCACATGGATCATATTAGCTTCCCATGCAACGGAAAGCCCGACTCTTCTCCCCGCTCCGTTTCTGCTTATTCGTATATTGCGGTACAGACACTGAACAATAGCAATACTACCCACGTACAAAATATGCTGTCACGTGTATTTAATAACAAACAAAATATTTATTTAAAGTTATCTTGCGGGCAACAGAAGATTATTCTCACAATAAGTAAAACGTATCTAGATTTCAGATAGGCCTACTTTTTGTTTCACACATTTTTCTCTCAAAAAGTAAAAACCAAAGTTCAATATTTTTCTCCTATAACTTATACAGAGTTTTCAATGTTTAAATTGCACTTTTTAAAATAAATAGATATATTTCTGTGGCCGGGAGGAAAAAGGTCTTAAGTAAAAATTGTATACTTTTCAGGAGAGCAGTAGAAAGATTGAAATTGGTGTCAATTATAGTTTTTTTAATTAAGAGTTTTTCCTTGATATTATTTGTTTATATTTCTTCTAAAACAGGTAATGTTGCTCATTTAACAATTTTCTTGATTATTTCCGAAAATAGCCGCAATTAAGCCCTTTTAAGACTAGAAGCCAAACTGAGTAGAAGGGACTATTAAACATAAGACCTTTTACATGTCAAAACAAATGAGAAATGTAAATTATTAGAAATGGAAAATGGGTCTTAAACAATTATAGGACTGTTTACCCTGGTTCTTAAAGTTTTAAAAGGAAAGGGCATCAGTATGTGATAAAATAGCTAAAATACAAGTTAGCCTTTTTAATAGGGAAGCATGGAAAATAAACATG
The DNA here is from genome assembly GCF_040183065.1 of Periplaneta americana. Lineage (NCBI taxonomy): Eukaryota > Metazoa > Arthropoda > Insecta > Blattodea > Blattidae > Periplaneta > Periplaneta americana. The sequence continues at coordinate 170,205,990 of NC_091126.1, read as the reverse complement.
TGATGGTTTGTAAGGAATAAAGTATTAAATATTCTTAAGCACTTTATTCTGTGTGTGCTCCATTCAAAAAGTACTTAGGACATTTGGTAACGCTCTTTAAATCCAGTCAGGAGTCTTATTTGACTTTAGCCGTTTTACCAGATTGTAGAGAATTGTTTCCGCTTTCAGAATATATAAAAATCTCATTTTCACAAAATATTGACTTAAGGCCTTTTACCTCCCTGCCACAGATTTTATGAAAGTGAAAATGAGTTTAGAAATAAATAATATGACAATTTATCGAAAGATTGAAAATTTGAATATTCACAATTAGAAATAAGTTAATATTGAAATATTTAAAATATATTTTCCCTCCGCGCTATACTCCGTACATTCCTACCCTTCTGCGAGTTACTTAGAGTCTTTACGTCACCGAACGCAGGACTCTATAAGTGACTTTTAACGAAACATCTTGAAATTGCAAAGGAAAACAATTAAAATGAAAGAATTTTTCCTACTGAACGTTATATGGCTACATTTCGACAAATGGAAGCACATACAAATTCATGGACTGACGAATGGAGGTTGTGTATTTTCTGCATGCATCATGTTTGTGTGGATGTATTGAAATTGTTGAGGTATATTTATCTTTATCAACACTTTAATGCATACGGAGTAATAACCCAGAACAGTTTGCAACATTCAATGGCCATATACGTATGAACATTTTCTTTTTTTTTTCGATAATAATCTTTTATCCATATTTCTCTCTTATCTTTCCTGAATATGATCAATATTGCATTGTTTAGGTTTAAACCATTTCATGAGCTTCGTTCACATTAGTAGCGTTGTTGCATGAAATTACCACTTCCTTTCACTCAAACAGCGTGACAAGCGCATGTTGCTAATGTAGAAGGCACATCCGGTTTTTCGACAGATACATCTGTCTTATTTCCAAAGATAGATGACCTTATCGGTTGGAAATGGGGAACGGGTCACAACTGAGCATAACACGAACGGAAAAGAGCCAATTTGGAAGTTTCTTTAAATATTTTGTTATTACGAAGTATGTCCTCTTCGCAGTGTTGTTTCTTGAAATTTTGTGCTTTGACACAGCTTTTCTCACACGATTACGCATCTGTTTTCTATGTTCTTTTAAGTTACTTTTTATTTTTTTTTATTTTTTTTTATTTTTTTTTTTGGCAGACGAAGCCAGAGTTCTGGATGGAGGTAAGCATGGACATTCGTCATAAATATCAAAGCAAGCGAGAGATTTGTTTTCATTCAACCAAATAAAAATTTTATGTGCAAATTCATGGAAAGAGTACCACCGTTTACTAAATAACAGGATCCGATTCTAAATGTATCTCAATCTTACTCAATGTTCACAAACTTTTCATATGCAATTCGTAGGTGCTGTTAATAGACGCGAATATTTTTTATAAAAGCAACTGTCGGAAAGAAAGACGCAATCTATCGTGCTACGTGAATCCATACTAATAATAAATCTGTAGCTAAAATTTTTCTGATAATTTTCGATTTAAAAAAAATAATGGGTGTTAACATGTATAATTAACCATCCTG